>NC_060127.1:54875323-55182406 GCF_021461395.2 Schistocerca americana
CATTACGGAAGTCCTTTGCCCTTTGTACTGCCACTCCTGCACTTCCTAGCAAATGGACAAGCTTGTCGAAGGGGGGTTAGCAGTACCGGCAACATCGACACATTTCTTATTTTGTCGAAGCATATTGCTGGCTCAATTATGAGAATAGTCAAAATTGGTTCAAATGGCTCTGAGCACTATGGGACTTAACTTCTGAATTCATCAGTCCCCTAGAACTTAGAACTACTTAAACCTAACTAACCTAAGGACAACACACACATCCATGCCCGAGGCAGGATTCGAACCTGCGACCGTAGCAGTCGCGCTGTTCCAGCCTGTAGCGCCTAGAACCGCTAGGCCACCTCTGCCGGCATGAGAGTAGTGGGGCAAAGTCTCTTAATTGTGCAACTTCCAGTATTTTCTGATCTTACTGAAAGACTTAGAGAAAGAAGTAGAGAAAGCTTTTGACAACGTTGACTGGAATACTCTCTTTCAAATTCTGAAGGTGGCAGGGGTAAAATACAGGGAGCGAAAGGCTATTTACAATTTGTACAGAAACCAGATGGCAGTTATAAGAGTCGAGGGACATGAAAGGGAAGCAGTGGTTGGGAAGGGAGTGAGACAGGGTTGTAGCCTCTCCCCGATGTTATTCAACTGTATATTGAGCAAGCAGTAAAATAAACAAAAGAAAAACTCGGAGTAGGATTTAAAATCCATGGAGAAGAAATAAAAACTTTGAGGTTCACCGATGACATTGCAATTCTGTCAGAGACAGCAAAGGACTTGGAAGAGCAGCTGAACGGAATGGACAATGTCTTGAAAAGAGGATATAAGATGAACATCAACAAAAGCACAACGAGGATAATGGAATGTAGTAGAATTAAATCGGATGATGCTGAGGGAATTAGATTAGGAAATGGGACGCCTAAAGTAGTAAATGAGTTTTGCTATTTGCGGAGCAAAATAACTGATGATGGTCGAAGTAGAGAGGATATAAAATGTAGACTGGCAATGGCAAGGAAAGCGTTTCTGAAGAAGAGAAATTTGTTAACATCGACTACAGATTTAAGTGTCAGGAAGTCGTTTCTGAAAGTATTTGTATGGAGTGTAGCCGTGTATGGAAGTGAAACGTGGATGATAAAAAGTTTAGACAAGAAGAGAATAGGAGCTCTCTAAATGTGGTGCTACAGAAGAATGCTGAAGATTAGATGGGTAGGTCACATAACTAATGAGGAGGTATTGAACAGAATTAGGGAGAAGAAGGGAACGGTTGGTAGAACGTGTTCTGAGGCATCAAGGAATCACAAATTTGGTACTGGAGGGCAGCGTGGAGGGTAAAAATCTTAGAGGGAGACCAACAGATGAATACACTAAACAGATTCAGAAGGATGTATGTTGCCGTAGGTACTGGGAGATGAAGAAGCTTGCACAGGATAGAGTAGCATGGAGAGCTGCATCAAACGAGTCTCTAGACTGAAGACCACAACATCAACAACTGAAAAATGATATGGTTAAATGATGCTGATACTGTGTAGCCCATTCTCTAAGACTTATATCTACATGTACATCATACTATGCAAGCCACCTACAGGTGTGTGGCGGAGGGTACTTTTGGTACCAGTATCTGATCCCTCCAATCCTGTTCCACTCGCGAATAGTGCGTGGGAATAGTGATTGTCGGTAAGCCTCTTTATTGGCTCTAATTTCTCGAATTTCCTCCTCGTGGTCAACTCGCGAGATCTATGTGGGTGGAAGTAATATGTTGTCCGACTCCTCCTGAAAAGTGCTGTCCCGACATTTCAATAGTAACTCTCTCCGTGATGCTCAACGCCTCTCTCGTAACGTCTGCCAGTGGAGTTTGTTTAGCGTCTCCGTTACGCTCTCTCGCCAGCTAAACGATCCCGTGACGAAACGCGCCGCTCTTCGTTGGATCTTCTCTATCTCCTCTATCAGTCCTACCCGATAGGGATCCCAGATAGGAGAACAATACTCAAGAATCGGGCGAACAAGCGTCTTACAAGCCACTTCTTTTGTGTATTAGTTACGTTTCCTTAAGATTCCTCCGATGAATCTGAGTCTGATGTCTGCTTTTCCCACTATCTGTTTTGTATGGTCATTCCATTTTAGGTCGCTCTGGATAGTTACGCCTAGATATTTTACGGCAGACGCTGTCTCCAACTGTTTGTCATCAATACTGTAGCTGTACAGAAGTGGATTTCTTTTGCTATGTATGCGCAATATGTTACATTTATTCACGTTCAGGGTCAACTGCCAGAGCCTGCACCAGTCATCAATTCTCTGCAGGTCGTTCTGCAAATTCTTCTGGAGTTGCTGTTGTGATATGGACAACTGCATCATCTGAGAATAGCATTAACGAGCATCCGAACGCTTTCTACTAGATCATTTATATACATTGTAAACGTAACGGTCCTATCACACTTCCCTGTGGTTCTCCGGATATTACCTTTACATCAGTCGATTTAGTTCCGTTAAGAGCGACGAGTTATGTTCTATCTGCAAGAAAGTCTTGAATACAATTACAGGTCTGCTCCGATACTCAGTAAGCTCGTATTTTTCTTCATGAAACGGCAATGCGGAACGGTATCGAATGCCTCACTGAAATCAAGGAACAGGCATCAACCTGAGCGCCATTGTCCACTGCGCTGTGGATCTGATGGAGGAACAGAGCGAGCTGAGTTTCGCAGGATCTCTGTTTGCCGAATCCATGTTGAATTTTATAGTGGAGATGGTCATTTTCCAAAAACGTCATAAAATATGCCGAAAGCTTCGAAAATAGTTTTTTCTACTGGCCATTAAAATTGCTACACCAAGAAGAAATGCATATGATAAACGGGTATTCACTGGACAAATATATTACACTAGAACTGACACGTGATTACATTTTCACGCAATTTAGGTGCATAGATCCTGAGAAATCAGTACCCAGAGCAACCATCTCTGGCAGTAATAACGGCCTTGATACGCCTGGGCATTGGGTCGAACAGAGCTTGGATGGCGTGTACAGGTACAGCTGCCCATGCAGCTTCAACACGATACCACAGTTCATCAAGAGTAGTGACTGGCGTATTCTGACGAGCCAGTTGCTCAGCCACCATTGACCAGGTTTTCAATTGGTGAGAGATCTGGAGAATGTGCTGGTCAGGGCAGCAGTCGAACATTTTCTGTATCCAGAAAGGCCCGTACAGGGCCTACAACATGCGGTCGTGCATTATCCTGCTGAAATGTATAGTTTCGCAGGGATCGAATGAAGGGTAGAGCCACGGGTCGGAACACATCTAAAATGTAACGTCCACTGTTGAAAGTTCCGTCAATGAGAACAAGAGGTGACCCAGACGTGTAACCAGTGGCACTCCATACCATCACCCCGCGTGATACGCCAGTATGGCGATGACGAATACACGCTTGCAATGTGCGTTCACCGCGATGTCGCCAAACACGGATGCGATCATCATGATATTGTAAACAGAACCTGGATTCATCCGAAAAAAATGACGTTTTCCCATTCGTGCTCCCAGGTTCGTCGTTGAGTACACCATCGCAGGCGCTCCTGTCTGTGATGCAGCGTCAAGGGTAACCGCAGCCACGGTCTCCGAGCTGATAGTCCATGCTGCTGCAAACGTCGTCGAACTGTTCGAGCAGATGGTTGTTGTCTTGCAAACGTCCCCATGTGTTGACTCATGGATCGAGACGTGGCTGCACGATCCTTTACAGCCATGCGGGTAAGATGCTTGTCATCTCGACTGCTAGCGATACGAGGCTGTTGGTATCCAGCACGGCGTTCCGTATTACCCTCCTGAAACCACCGATTCCATATTCTGCTAACAGTCATTGGATCTCGACCAACGCGAGTAGCAATGTGGCGATACGATAAACCACAATCGCCATAGGCTACAATCCGACCTCTATCAAAGTCGGAAACGTGATGGTACGTATTTCTCCTCCTTACACGAGGCATCACAACAACGTTTCACCAGGCAACGCCGGTCAACTGCTGTTTGTGTATGAGAAATCTGTTGGAAACTTTCCTGATGTCAGCACGTTGTAGGTGTCGCCACCTTGGCCAACCTTGTGTGAATACTCCGAAAAGCTAGTCATTTGCATATCACAGCATCTTACTGTCGGTTAAATGTCGCGTCTGTAGCACGTCATCTTCGTGGTGTCGCAATTTTAATGGCCAGTAGTGTACAACACATTAGATGGACAGATGCAAAGCGGTACTATTTATCAGTTGTTCTTCTAAATTTTAGCACTACTATTACATACTGTACCACCAAAAATCTTAGCCATTATAGCAAGGAATACAGATATTTGGTGAGTATGACAACATTTATTTCAATTTTTAAGACAGTAACAAACAAATTTAACCCTTAATAGAGGGCTATACATATAACCTTGAAGTAGTTAAATGGGTAATAATTTCCCTCCGAAAGCTTATAGAAAAGAGTTGTTTCAATGATCTCAGTAGGTCTAGGAGAGTCAGAAGTAACGCCCGTTGTTGGCAGGTTGACTGTTGTTACTGCGCACGAGGTTCTTGGTGCGTTATAATACCGCGCTTGTTCGGCCCGTGCTGTTCATTTGTAGCTTCGTCGATTGCGCTCTGTGAATGTGAGCGGGCAGTTCGGGCCGCGTGACAATAACTAGCAAATGAGTGATTCGTTCGCAGTCGCTAGATGGCAGAAACATGCAGTACACTCTTCGAGAGCGGGTTTTTTTGTGGAAACACATTGTTACAAAACAACTGGCACTCAGGAGAGAATTCAGTGCGCTCGGTATTCCAACAAGGGCAACGGTTTTGTAAATATTGTTCGAAGACGCTTGGAGAACTCTCGAAGGGTTGCGTCTTTTGAGCCACGTGGCAGGAATCTCATTTGGCACGTGTCAGAGAGCTACGAAGAAAGCATTGCGGCCATGATGCAAGCAATGGAAGGAACAGATCATGAGGAAAGAATGCGTTATTGTCGAGCGTTACTCACACAAAGTTATTTGCAACAATAAATAATCCCAAAAAGTTGTATTCTCTCCCCCCCCCCCCCCAACCTCCCACCTATCCCCCGGTTATCTGACCGAACCCCCCCTCTCTCTCCTTAATTTTTTTCTTGTGGGCGTACGATGAAAGCCGAGTGTACAAGAATAGATCTCGAATAACTGCACAACTCCATAAGGCCATTACACACGAAATAAGCAACATTGGCGAGGACATACTTCACAGAATGTTGCGGAACATGGTTAGACGAGTGGCTCATTGTTAGCGGAGGGAACTTTCAGAATTTCCTGTGAGGACTTCGTACAGATGTATGTAATCTCACAGTTGCATATAATGATGTCCCAATATTGCAAATGTGTCCCATTATTGGTCAAAATGTTATGACACATTAAAGTAGTCGAGGTTTATATGGATCGCACTGTGCGTATTCATTATCGGAAATATTAGGCTATTTTTGGACTTACACCGACAAGTTCCAACATTAGCTATTCGTTCAGGTTTGCAGCTATCACGATATAGTACTTTTTTCTTCGCACTTACTTTCTGACACTGGGTACAGAATCATACACAATATTTGAGAAACTTAATCATATCGATCTCCTGCTCCATAGTGATTGCAACCAGCTTGAAGAAGTATTATGACTATTTGTTGTGGCAATTTTAGTTTTTTTTAACACTTACTTTCGTTTTCTCACATTCTTTGTCAAGCAGGAGCCTCTTGTGGGGACTGCTGATGGTCTCAACAGCAGGTGATGTTGCTCTGCTGCGTACTTTTTTTTCACAGTCGAGTAAAGGAGATAGCTTGTGGGCATACTGACTCTCTCCCAGTACAGATTTGGTTTGGTGGGAGTTAGCAGGATACACGAGTGCACCATTTCTATTAGTCTGTCTCGATTTTCCAGGGAGTTCTTGTCTGTACTATTTCTTCACCCTCGATTCGAGCTACTGATTACGAATTGCCCTTAGTTGTCACGAATCTTGAAAAATGTGTGGATCCGGTGGCCAGATTACAGTTATGGAGAAGCCACTGACAGCATTTTGCCTCTTTGCTATTTTGACTCTTTTATCAGCTGAGCAATTCTTGTCTAATCTTGCTGTCACTGTTTTTGCGAAGCCACATGTCAGCTGTTCGGTTTTAATAAGCTGCAAATAGCTTTAACAAGGCAACATATGGTGGCTTCAGCCTGTGAGTAGTGTGGAGAGGCATGGAAAGCGTCATTATACTATTATCTCTAGTTAAAGTTGTAGCAGGAAACACATATAGCAATTCATGAAAGAAAACGTACTCCGTTGTAGGCTATACAATAAAGAAAAGATATATTTATAGCCTACAACGGACAAGGTTTTTTTTATGAAATTCATCGAGGCTGTGGGCCCACATGCAAACAAGGTTATCACGATATACAGCAGCAAAATTATTAGATCAAATCGAGTGTTCAAAATTATACTGTGAACATTATTTTAAAATGTACTACAGTATATCAGTGAAGGTACAATTTGTAAGACTACTTCATACTTTTTAAACATAGTTTTAACTGGACATAGGCTAGGGTGGTTTTAGATGTATCTACGCTGTGTTATGTCCCACTATAAGCTTAGATTCACAAGCAAATGTTTACTTCATCAGGGCACAAAATAAACTTGAAATAAACTTGAACCACTCCAGATGGTCGTGGGTTGTGTTCCAAAAGTGAACAGCATAGAGGCAGAAGTGATGACACTTTCTGCAGGGGCCGGCCGGAGTGACCGAGCGGTTCTAGACGCTTCAGTCTGGAGCCGCGTGACCGCTATGGTCGCAGGTTCGAATCCTGCCTCGGGCATGGATGTGTGTGATGTCCTTACGTTAGTTAGATTTAAGTAGCTCTAAGTTCTAGGGGACTGATGACCTCAGATGTTAAGTCCCATAGTGCTCAGAACCATTTGAACCATTTGAACTTTCTGCAGGACTTGACCACCATTTTTCAGGACAATGTTCAAGCACGTACAGTGCAAGCTGTTACTGATTTGTTTGACTGATGGGGCTGAAAAGTGCTAAGCCACCCACTGCACTCCCCTGACTTAAGCCCTCGTGAGTTCGACTAGATTTATAAACTGAAGGAAACACTTCACGGCATTCGCTTCAGAACTGATACAAATTCGTCAGGCAATAGACCGCGCCGCTCGAACTGTCAACACAACTGGCACTGCTAAGAGTATCCTACGACTTCCACATCGCTGGCAACGGGTTATACACAATGCTGGTGACTACTCTGAAGGTTAGTAAAACTTTGAAACACGTATCTGTTTTGTACGAGCTGTAAATAAATAGTTGACACTATTAAAGTTCCAACTCTCGTACGACAGGGAGTGTCGTAAACTTCAGTGATACGTTGTGCCATGCTGCACGACATGACATATGCCGTGTTGGATAACATGAAGGTATGTGTCATGTCATATGACATGACATCATCTATTATGTTACTTTACATTAATTATATTACACGATATGGGTAATAACGCGAAGAAGTAGAAAAGTGCGGATACGTCAAGACGTTTTGTTTTTAATGTCTCTGTAACTGCCTGATACGACGAAAACCTTGTTACCTGCTTTTACATTCGTAACCTTGCCCAGGACATATTCGCCCGTTTTGTGCTGTGATTGGAGCAGTTTTCATTCTAATTGTCAAATGATTTTATAATCTTCGTGTCAAAATTAGTGGTGTTGGTTTTAGAATTTTGTCCCCCTGTTGAACGAACTCCTGCGGAACTCCCTTAAGAGACGACAGCCTGGTACTGCTCGAGTGCGTAAACAAGAGAACAGATGGCAAGTAAACAAACTGTTCTGAAGCTGTTGCCATACCTCCGAGTGAAATGCTTCATGTAATTCAGTAAACTTAGGACGAAAAGCAGAAAAAAAGAAAAGAATTTCGACAGGTAAATGTGCCAATAAAACCAGTTACCACTGGAGCCGGGACCCGAAGAACTGAAATAAGGTGCCTTGCTTTCGCAGATGACATTGCAATCTTAACAAAAACTCTAAGGATGCTGTCATTTCTGTCCCAGCCCTGCATGAGATACCGGTGAAGTCAGCGTTACAAATATCGTATGAAAAGACCGAATACTTTAAGAACCGGCACATGGAACGATTGGAAGGGTCAGTCGCTTTCGTTATCTTGGTGAATGGGTCCACTCCAATGGTAGAGACGGCACCTCCATCTTAGAAAGGCGTTACGGTTAAAACGGTTAAAACGTGTCTTAGACCATGATTCGATGCACCGGTGGACCAAATCTGAACCATTAGACTCGCTCCAGTACGGAGCTGCTTGAGGGCGACCGTTTTTGCACGTAACATACAGGGCTATTACAAATGACTGAAGCGATTTCATAAATTCACTGAAGCCGCACTTCAGGTTTCTGCCGCCAGAGCGCTCGAGAGCGCAGTGAGACAAAATGGCGACAGGAGCCGAGAAAGCGTATGTCGTGCTTGAAATGCACTCACATCAGTCAGTCACAACAGTGCAACGACACTTCAGGACGAAGTTCAACAAAGATCCACCAACTGCTAACTCCATTCGGCGATGGTATGCGCAGTTTAAAGCTTCTGGATGCCTCTGTAAGGGGAAATCAACAGGTCGGCCTGCAGTGAGCGAAGAAACGGTTGAATGCGTGCGGCCAAGTTTCACGCGTAGCCCGCGGAAGTCGACGAATAAAGCAAGCAGGGAGCTAAACGTACCACAGCCGACGGTTTGGAAAATCTTACGGAAAAGGCTAAAGCAGAAGCCTTACCGTTTACAATTGCTACAAGCCCTGACACCCGATGACAAAGTCAAACGCTTTGAATTTTCGGCGCGGTTGCAACAGCTCATGGAAGAGGATGCGTTCAGTGCGAAATTTGTTTTCAGTGATGAAGCAACATTTTTTCTTAATGGTGAAGTGAACAGACACAATGTGCGAATCTGGGCGGTAGAGAATCCTCACGCATTCGTGCAGCAAATTCGCAATTCACCAAAAGTTAACGTGTTTTGTGCAATCTCACGGTTTAAAGTTTACGCCCCCTTTTTCTTCTGCAAAAAGAAAGTTACAGGACACGTGTATCTGGACATGCTGGAAAATTGGCTCATGCCACAACTGGAGACCAACAGCGCCGACTTCATCTTTCAACAGGATGGTGCTCCACCGCACTTCCATCATGATGTTCGGCATTTCTTAAACAGGAGATTGGAAAACCGATGGATCGGTCGTGGTGGAGATCATGATCAGCAGTTCATGTCATGGCCTCCATGCTCTCCCGACTTAACCCCATGCGATTTCTTTCTGTGGGGTTATGTGAAAGATTCAGTGTTTAAACCTCCTCTACCAAGAAACGTGCCAGAACTGCGAGCTCGCATCAACGATGCTTTCGAACTCATTGATGGGGACATGCTGCGCCGAGTGTGGGAGGAACTTGATTATCGGCTTGATGTCTGCTGAATCACTAAAGGGGCACATATCGAACATTTGTGAATGCCTAAAAAAACTTTTTGAGTTTTTGTATGTGTGTGCAAAGCATTGTGAAAATACCTCAAATAATAAAGTTATTATAGAGCTGTGAAATCGCTTCAATCATTTGTAATAACCCTGTACATGTCGCTTATTGACCACGAGGAGAATATTCGAGAAATTAGAGCCAATACAGAGGCTTACCGACAATCATTCTTCCCTCGCACTGTTCGCGAGTGGAACAGGGTTGGAGGGATCAGATAGTGGTACCGACAGCACCATCCGCCACACACCATTAGGTGGCTTGCGGAGCGTGGTGTGGATGTAGATGTAAAATCCGAACGGGGGTGACTGTCTCTGCACGTAACATCCGAACGGTGAGCATATAAATAGTGCCACTAACTGAGCATTAGTCTCAGTCCGATTAAAACCTTTTGCAAAAGCAATTAATCGATTCGCACCATTTGTCTGGAGGTAAGCTCCGATTCGTGATTCAAACTAGTTTAATAGATTGTAACATGGCTACAGTAAGACAGATGTTGGAATGGCTATATAAATGGTCGCTGGTGAGCGTTAAACTGCGCCCCTAGCTCAAATACGAACCGAGCACCTTGACCGCAACAAACCGTGATTCTGCTCGTGCCCTTTTCATACTTGATTGTTACAGTGCTTCCGAGCTGTAGTGATTTCATACATGTGTGTTGCACCGAGGAGTACTTGTAAAGTAAATGAGCCTACCTAAACGGTATGTTTATTTCAATTTAGTATGCAATATTTTGATATTATTAATACAAATATATATGCTTCTAATCAGGAATCCAGTTACCTCCACTATCATCGACAGACTAGCCAGCGAGGTATCCGCCAAGGTCGTGAGAGAATATCGTAGGGAGATAGAGTAACGGAAGAGCAAAGAAGTGACATTACGCACCTGTCCCCTTCCGCCAGGATGCTTACTGGCCGACCGCCGCGACGATCGGAATCAGTCGCGTCCAGGACTAGGGGGAGGGTGCGAACTTACCGGCTATAGACACAGCACACCAATTATGACTCAGCAGTTAAAATTATTAGTAGGAAATAGATTCTAGGATATTCTTAAAAGACCTGCAGCGATTTTCCAATAAGGCCAGTCCAGTGCCAGGGGTACGCCCACTGCGGTAAGCTCGGTGGGCGCGGCCAACAGATAGTAGGTTTGTATTTTGCTGGCACACATGTAACGCTGCAGGATGTAGTTTAGTGGAGTAGGGTAGAGTAGATAGCATAGTAGGTTAATAGTAGGTCAAATAGTAGGCATGCCCATAGAGTAGTTAACCTTCCATCCTGTAGTTAATACTAACAATATGTAGATAAAGTTTTGGTAAATACTGCTTGAAAATTATGAATTCTGTGTGTTACTTCGACCCACTAACGTCTTAGGTGGTGCGTTACTTTGTATGATATTGGTTTTCATGAATAAAGATTTAAAGAAAGAAAATATATATATATATATATATATATATATATATATATATATATATTTTCCACATTTACCTCACGCACGTCGTAAAGACTGTAATGCCACTAATCCTTTGCCTATGTGTCGGTGCTGATATACCCGCATCAGAATCGTGCCACGTTGCATATAAGCTGCAGCAAGGCGTATATATATATATATATATATATATATATATATATATATATATATATATACACTACCTTTTGAGTCTAACAATCTGAAATTGTGTAACCATATCATTACATCCTGGGTAATCAACAGTTTATGAAATACAGGCTGTAAACAGTAATAAGAATTTATTATTTTCCAGTAATTTTAGGCAGACACTGCAGTATAAACACGATCAAAAAGTTTCCGTCTAAGGGCTTTGCTGCAGCTTATATGCAACGTGGCACGATTCTGATGCGGGTATATCAGCACCGACACATAGCCTAAGGATTAGTGGCAGTACAGTCTTAACGACGTGCGTGAGGTAAATGTGGATGCGTGAACTATGGCGACGTTATTACCAATTCCGTCCATGTAGTACCAACGTGTTATTATTCTTTTCCTGGCTGCCGATGCACAAACATCGGTGGACACGTTTCGGAGAATGGGGAAAGCGTATGGGGTGCAATTCCGGCGAAATGTCCAGGAAAACTGTGACAAAGGGTAGTACACCTCATGACAACGCACGCCCCCTTCTCGGAACTGTCGTAACGCAGAAGTTACGTCAGCTAAAGCGGGCGACACCCAAGCACCCGCCCAGTAGTCGTGGTCTCTCCCCATGCGATTATCGCGCCCTCGGTCCCTTAAAAATGGCCTTGAAGGGTCGATGATTCCTTTCGGACGAGGATGTGCGGCAGCCAGTTGCGAAAAACATTTCGATAGCCCCTATAAAAATTCAGCACGACACAGAAAACGCTATTAGACATAAAAAAAATAAACAACAGAAAATGACACATTAATATTCCACGAACTGGACAAACATGGAATAAACTTTAAAAACCTTTTATTGAACATTGATGACATCTATAACACATAGTTTCCCACGAAACGTCCCAGCAGTTCTCGTTAACTGATGTATTGCATTACTTTCATGCTTTCTATTTTTAACTTTTTCTCACCTAACTGCAATTGAATAAAATAAACACTACTGGCCATTAAAATTGCTACACCGCGAAGATGACGTGCTACACACGCGAAAATTTAACCGACAGGAAGAAGATGCCGTGATATGCAAATGATTAGCTTTTCAGAGCATTCACACAAGGTTGGCGCCAGTGGCGACACCTACAACGCGCTGACATGAGGAAAGTTTCCAAAAGATTTCTCATACACAAACAGCAGTTGACCGGCGTTGCCTGGTGAAACGTTGTTGTGATGCCTCGTGTAAGGAGGAGAAATGCGTATCATCACGTTTCCCACTTTGGTAAAGATCGGATTGTAGCCCTATTGCGATTGCGGTTTATCGTATCGTGAGATTACTGCTCGCGTTGGTCGAGATCCAATGACTGTTAGCAGAATATGGAATCAGTGGGTTCAGGAAGGTAATACGGAACGCCGTGCTGGATCCCAACGGCCTCGTATCACTAGCAGTCGAGATGACAAGCATCTTATCCGCATGGCTGTAACGGATCGTGCAGCCCCGTCTCGAACCCTGATTCAACAGATGGGGACGTTTGCAACACAACAACCATATGCACGAACAGTTCGACGACGTTTGCATCAGCACGGACTATCAGCTCGGACACCGTGGCTGCAGTTACTCTTGACGCCGCATCACAGACAGGAGCGCCTGCGATGGTGTACTCAACGACGAACCTGGGTGTACGAATGGCAAAACGTAATTTTTTCGGATGAATCCAGGTCCTGTTTACAGCTTCATGATGGTCGCATCCGTGTTTGGCGACATCGCGATGAACGCACATTGGAAGCGTGTATTCGTCATCGCCATACTGGTGTTGAAAATGGTTCAAATGGCTCTGAGCACTATGGGCCTAACTTCTGAGGTCATCAGTCCCCTAGAACTTAGAACTAATTAAACCTAACTAACCTAAGGACATCACACACATCTATGCCCGAAGCAGGATTCGAACCTGCGACTGTAGCGGTCGCGCGGATCCAGACTGTAGCGCCTAGAACCCCTCGGCCACTTCGGCCGGCCTAACATACTGGTGTATCACTCGGCGTGATGGTATGGGGTGCCATTGGTTACACGTTCGGTCACCTCTTGTTCGCGCTGACGTCACTTTGAACAGTGCACGTTACATTTCAGATGTGTCGCGACCCGTGGCTCTACCCTTCATTCGATCCCTGCGAAACCCTGCATTTCAGCAGGATAACGCACGACCGCACGTTGAAGGTCCTGTACTGGCCTTTCTGGACACAGGGAATGTTCGACTGTTGCCCTGGCCAGCACATTCTCCAGATCACTCACCAATGGAAAACGTCTGGTCAATGGTGGCCGAGCAACTGGCTCGTCACAACACGTCAGTCTCTACTCTTGATGAACTATGGTATCGTGTTGAAGCTGCATGGGCAGCTGTACCTGTACACGCCATCCAAGCTCTGTTTGACTCAATGCCCAGGCGTACCAAGGCCGTTTTATGGCCAGAGGTGGTTGTTCTGGGTACTGATTTCTCAGGCTCTATGCACCCAAATTTCGTGAAATTGTAATCATATGTTAGTTCTAGTATAATATATTTGTCCTATGAATACCTGTTTATCATATGCATTTCTTCTTGGTGTAGCAATTTTAATGGCCAGTAGTGTATTTGGAAAGCAACATTTCTTGGGCGGCAGGAAAAAGTGTAACCCATAACCAGCATTCGCGTGTACACACGTGGAAAATCTCCCAAAATCGTTCTAAAATTGGCCAAATGAGCCGAGTTTTTACAGGACAGGACTGAAACAAGGCAGTTCACGCCTCTCCAGCTTTTCGTATTATTATTCAGCCAGGTCACGTTGACTGCAGAATCCGTAGCTCCACAACTGCATTTATCGCTGCTTGGCACACCACAGAATTTGAGAAGGAGTTTGAGAAGGTCCCAGTCCCTGATTAGGATGTCTTTTGCACCTTGAAAAGTCACACTTTAGTCCTTTATGTAGCAGAAAACGGTATTGTATTTTTTAATACTGGCGTATTTAGCTTCCGACACTAACAATAAATGTACACTCTTACAGCACAATACGGCCTTGATCTTTAGAGAGCTCTGCTGAGAAAAACTGAATGTATAAGGGGCAATCAAATGAAAACGAGACAGATGCAAAATGTGAAAGTCAACTGTTTGTTGTTTCAAAAGTAATTGCCGTGACTGCTAGTACATTCAACCCACTGTCAGACAACTCGGTCAGTGTCTTAATGGAAAAATGTTTGCGGCTGTCTCCGAGGTGTACTTCTTCGTACGAAGCAAATCTATGGGCATGTACATCTTTCTCCAGGACTCCAAAAGTATGGAAATCCCATGGGGAAAGACCGAGAGTATATGAAGTATGTGTAAGGCCTTCCCAGCGTAGCTTCTGTAGTGTGTTGAAACAAACTTGCAAACATGTCGTTGGGCAGTCCCTTTTTTTTTTAACATATCACGGACGACTTATTAACGTTTGAAATCGGTCACGATATTCTTTAGCACGGCGATGACATATACTATGGAAAATATAGAACTGTCGAACATACGGTGATGAGAGGCCGAATTGTGCCGTGGTAGACGGAAATGTATCCGATTATGCGGCTGGAACCACCCTTCGGGGCCTCTCAGGCAACAATCGCATACGGTATTTAGTACACTTATGCTTATAAATTAAGGATAATGCTGATACATGGTGAAACAACGCTCTGGTGGCCGGTATGCGGGTTTAAATCACCTCGGAGTATGACCATGCGGTGCATTTGACCTGCGGTCGCCGCACGGTGGCGCTGGCAGCAGTCCACATACGCAGAGGTGTGTTGGTGCATGTCAGAGTACGGTGCAGCGAGTAAGTGTGCAGACGTTTTCAGACGTGCTAATGGTGACTGTGTTGAAAATGGCTCAAAGAAATAGAATACTAGGGGGAATGGAGCTTGGTCAAACAAAGCAGGTCGTAGCACTGGCCCTCCGTGTGCCACAAAGTGTGATCTCCAGATTATGACAACGATTACAGCAGACAGGTAAAGTGCCCAGGCGCTACAGTACGGGACGTCCACAGTGTACAACACCACAAGAAGACCGATATCTCAACATCAGCGCCCGCAGACGGCCACGGAGTACTGCAGGTAGCCTTGCTCGGGATCTTACCGCAGCCACTGGAACAGTTGTCTCCAGACACACAGTCTACAGACGACTGAACAGACATCGTTTATTCGCCCGGAGACCGGCAAGGTGCATTCCACTGATCCCTGGTTACAGGAGAGCCCATAAAGCTAGTGTCAAGAACACAGTACATTGTCACTGGAACAGTGGTCTCAGGTTATGTTCACGGACGAGTTCACGTATAGTCTGAACAGTGATACTCGCCGGGTTTTCATCTGGCGTGAACCAGGAACCAGAAACCAACCCCTTAATGTCCTTGAAAGGGACCTGTATGGAGGTCGTGGTTTGATGGTATGGGTTGGGATTATAATTGGTGCACGTACACCCCTACATGTCTTTGACAGAGGAGCTGTAACAGGTCAGGTATATCGGAACGTCATTTTGCAGCAGTATGTCCGATTTTCAAGAGTGTAGTGGGTCCCACCTTCCTCCTGATGGATGATAACGCACGGCCCCACCGAGCTGCCATCGTATAGGAGTACCTTGAAACAGAAGATATCAGGCGAATGGTGTGGCCTACCTGTTCTCCAGACCTAAACCCCATCGAGCACGTCTGGGATGCTCTCGGTCGACGTATCGCTGCACGTCTTCAATCCCCTATGACACTTCAAGAGCTCCGACAGGCACTGGTGCTAGAATGGGAGGCTATACCCAGCAGCTGCTCGACCACCTAATCCCGAGTACGCCAACCTGTTGTGCGGCCTGTGTGCGTGTGCATGGTGATCATATCCCGTACTGATGTCGGGGTACATGCGCAGGAAATAGTGGCGTTTTGTAGCACATGTGTTTCGGGACGGATTTCTCAACCTTTCACCAATACCGTGGACTTACAGGTCTGCGTCGTGTGTGTTCCCTATGTGCCTATGCTATTAGCGCCAGTTTTGTGTAGTGCCACGTTGTGTGGCACCACATTTTAAAACTGTCCTTAATTTATGAACATAAGTCTAGTTATCTTTCTCTCTTTCGTAACGTATTCGCATCTCTCGTAGGTGTGATCTAAATTCGATTCGAGTGAAGTGAACCCCGCAACTTTGTTTCTCGAAGCAGCAGAAAATCTTCTAGAAATGCGCTTGTACCGAGCACTCGGGGATACGAGGAACAGATAGTTCCCCATAATTTTCCGCTGCTGTTTGTGATTTTTTGAATTCCTTGGATTCCAAGTTGTTTACGCGTAGCTCATAAACGCAAGACACTTCCTCAATAAGCACAGAGAGATGCAAGAGAAGGAATTAAATTAACACGGAGAGATCTCACACGTCAGCGGTACACATCACTCACTATACGGTCTGAGCGAAGTAAGGCGATACAGGTGCACGGTGCATCTGGCCAGAGTGAACGTACTCGTACTGAGGTGTGGTTATCGCTAAGCTTTTGACACATACAGCTAACTTTTAACATTCCTAGCTGGCGAATTATGACACAGTCTGTCTTTTTTTGTGTTATGGAACTCTACCGCCACTAGAAGAGATGATAATTTTAAATCCGATAAATCGATAACTCGAAAGCGTCATTGAAGGTCATTGATTTATAAAAACACTCGATTTATCGATACACCGAGGAAACAATATCGACGTAGCTGCCTATAAAAATATTAGCCGTACATTGTAAATATACTGCATGTTTTAGAGCTGTATATTGAAACATTGATTTATAATTAGACATTCTGTAGATCAACAAGCTAGCAGCCTGCTTATCCCCCTTAGAGGAAGAATTGAAAGGAAAATGATGCACGTTAACGCCTGGCGATCACCACTTTGCTAACAGTGCTAACTACAGATAAGTGGCACAATAAAAGGTGTCCGATGGGTCCCTCATTAGGATTCGTCACATATCGGATTTGTCCGGAACACTTCGTGTCGACTTCTCTGATTTTTCATTTCTGCAAACGCCAGCGACGTAGCAGTTGTGTTGTCAAAATTGCTTAGCGAAGCTAAATGTTACAATTTCTGTTGGTCACGTCGAGCGCCGATTACGTTAGCATTTACCCTCACACGCCACCACTCGCCGCAAAGACCAATCGTGATTTCGATTTTTGTTCATCATTTTCAGCAACTGTTTTTGAAGAATGGTGATGTGAAGAAATAGTACACTGAATGCGTTATTTTTTTTTTTTTTTTTTGACGCGACTGGGGTGCTATTTCTTCATATCGGAAATCGGACGTTCTTTGTGCCACCTGTACCTGCTTCACACACTCAAAGAGAAAGACTGGACGTGATGAAATCTCAAAAAGTAGTAAGACTCCTTCACGCAGTGAAAGTACACTGAAACGCCAAAACAACTAGTATAGCATGCGTATTCAAATACACAGTCTGTAAACAGGCTTCCAAATGAGATTTTCACTCTGCAGCGGAGTGTGCGCTGATATGAAACTAGCTGGCAGATTAAAACCATGTGCCGGACCGAGATTCGAAATCGGAACCTTTGCCTTTCGCGGGCAAGTGCTTTACCAACTTTTTTTTTTCTCTCCGTATTAAAAACCAACGGGAGAAGTTGGAATCGAACCCAGACAATCATCATAGGAACCTATCCTTTTTTTATTTCGCTCTATCCATCATTTTTTTTTAATTTACCCAGCCGGGAATCGAACCCATGCCCGTAGGTCAGCAATCCGTCATGCTGACCACTTTTTTTTTAATCGTAATTTTTTTTTCTCTACCAACTTTTTTTTATATGGAAAAAGGCGTCTTTCAGTTACGACAAACAAAATTAGAATTTACATCCGTAGCAACAACAGAACAAGAGTTCCTTCTAAACTATGAAATAGAATCTGAAACTAATAGTATGAGGATAGATAATAAAGAAAGAAGAATGTAACCAAATCCCGCACGCCATTCCAAATTGATAAAACATTTCGCAACGTGGAGCTCCATGACGGCGGTCATCCTCTGCCCGGTACTCTCCAACTGCGAGGGGGGTTATCGAAGACACTGCGCAAATAGTTCGCAAATAGTTGTCGGTATCGGGGTGTATACTCAAGTGTGCTATGACTGTCCTGGAGAAATTGCCAGTAATCAAGCACCATCTTTTCATCATCTCGAAAGAGGTAGTGTATGGACATGCCTTTAAACCATGTGAGAGCGTGAGTCTTCGCGGGTGGGAAATAAGTATCCTCTGGGCAAAGGAGGAGGCTTGGCTCAGTTGTGCGAGGCGCGATACGCAGGTAGCAAGCGAGGATCTTCTGCACTAGCAGTCATACCTCTAACGCCGATCCACATGTTAAACGGTGTTCGTCAGTATCCACTAGGTGGCAACGTGGGCAAAGGGGGGACTCCGTCATCCCAATAGCGTGCAGCCTTTGTCGTGTTACAACCTTCCCGTTCACCACCTGGTACCACGCGGCTCGTACCCGCGTAGGGAGGAACGGCTTCTGGACCGCTCTCCACACTGCAGGCCGTAGAGTCTCAATCAAATTGCGAGGGGTGGACCTTAGCAGCAGCCTGTAAACGTCTCTCGCCTTGGGAGTGCGAGTGTTGGGGAGGTCTGGGTGCACGTAACTATACTCAAGAATAAATGCCGAGAGGTGTGAGAGTGAGGGTGTAGTGTGCGCAACCGTGACAGGTGGCAGAAGAGACGCCGGCAGCAATTCCTCTAACAGACGTCCCGTGAGGGAAGCATCTTTGTGGGTCCACAATTTCATCACTATGCACAAGTATAACGCTGTAGCTCTCGCTCGTACATTTATAAGTCCCAATCCGCCATCAAGCGGAGGGAGGGTGAGTGTTTCGTAGCGGACATTGAGTAGGTGTCAGGCGGTAAGGTAATATCCAAACGCTGCTTGCAGTCTGTGTGCCATCGCTGTCGATATCAGTAGGATCTGAGCCATGTGGATAAATCTTAGTCGCCACGTGAAGGTTGAGTTATTCCACACGCTGTAGGAGGTTCCGGCGAACTTCGGTGCGTATCGCCTGTAGTAATCGTGCATAGTTCATGGCAGCCGTGCGGCGCACATCCTGTGTAAATGTTATGCCCAAGAACCGGATCTTGTTGACTAGTGGGAATGGGGGTAAAGCGTCCTCCTGTAGACCTCTCCCAATGGGCATCGCTGCAGACTTGGCAACATTCACGAGGCTGCGCGCTGCCAATCCATAGCGATCGATCCATTGTATCACCAAGTGTACCTCGTCAACAGATCGGACAAGTAATAGAAGTTCATCAGCATATATCCTGCAGTGGAAGGTGTGATCCCTCAATGACATGCCCGAGAGCCTGTTTTTCAACCCTCCGACAAGTGGTTCGAGTGCGATCGCGTAAAGGATCATGGAGAGTGGGCATCCTTGGCGAACTGACTGTCGGATCGGAAAGGGACACGCAATCCCTCCATTCACCAGTACACGGGATGCAGCTCCACGGAAAAGGCGCTGAAGGATGTCGAGAAAGTCAAGCGGGAAGCCCATGCGGGCCATAACGGACAGAAGGAACTTGTGTTGAACTCTGTCGAAGGCGTGGTCGAAATCAATAGAGATCAGAGCAGCTCGAAGGCGACAAGATGTGGCGATGGCTATTAAATCCCTGCATTCGCTGGTTGCCGTTTGCATGTTGGTCACTCCGCCCTGTGTCGTTTGCTCCATGGAGAGGAGTAGGGGCAGAACCTTCTTATGCGGCTGGCGAGTAGTCGGGCGAAGATTTTATAGTCCGAGTTGAGCATTGTAATTAGCCTGTAGTCCTCGACCGTCCGACCTCTTGAAGGCTTGTGTATCGGCATGAGGAGACCTTCCACGAATCCAGGTGGCACGTGGGAACCGGGGGTCATCAGTTCTTGGTACAAGATGATCCATCGGGGCATCATTAGATCGCGGAAAGTACGATAAATCTCGATCGGCAGTCCGTCTGGCCCGGGCGACTTGTTGAGTGTTCCCTTGTTAAGCGCGCCCTCGATGTCGTCCCGTGTAAGTCCAGCTAACAGCGTCGCCGCTGCTGCATTGTCGAGGGTGTGCGACACGTGCTGCAGTATGTCGTGCCCATCCGCTTCCTCTGTATTCACCTCGTCGCAAAAGCAGCGATAGTGATCTGCAAAGGCTTCCGTAACCGCCGCCTGCGTCATTACGACCCTGCCACCTGGCAGTATGAGGTCCGTGATCAGCTGCTGTCGGCGTCGGCGGCTGTCGAGCACGATGTGGTGCCTAGACGGGTTTTCTCCTTCCGCTCGGTCTTGACGTCGCGATCGCACGACGACCCCCCTCCAAACGTTTCCTCGTAAGAGACAATATTTTACCTTTAATTCGGCGGATTTCCATTTGTCGGTTTGGAGATGGTGGTTGGCTGGCGAGTTCGCGGAGCATCGTGTAATAAAAGTCCAATGTGTTACGATGCCACGCTGCGATATCTTTTACGAATTGTGTTAGCACACGCCGAAATGTTGGTTTTGCACATTCCACCCAGTCGAAGGGTATCGGGGAAGAAGACGTTCGCAATCCAGCCATGTGTTGGCGATAATCTGACGGCATTCCGGGGCTTGAAGATGTGCCACATTCAGCTTCCAGGGTCTTCGGCTGCGCCATATCCGCTGCTGCTGTAGAGTGAGTGTGCATATGAAAGCGCTATGATCGGAGAAGGCAAGCGGGCAAGTTCGGCGTCCAATACTCCCGGCGCTAGAGCTCGGGAGACATAAATGCGGTCTAAGCGACTGGCTGAGTGACTAGTAAGATATGTCGGCCCGGGACGGTCACCGTGCACTGTCTCCCACATGTCGGTGAGAAGCAGATCTCGAAACAGGAGCCAAAGTTCTGGACAAGTCGAGAAATGGGGGACTTGGTCTTTCGGGTGGAGCACACAGTTAAAGTCGCTGACGAAGGTATATTGACCGAAGCGACTGATAAAGAAGGGGGCGATATCCTTCGAGTAGAACAGCGATCGTTCGCGGCATTGGTCATCTCCTGATGGAGCGTAAATGTTAATGATGCGCGTGCCCAGTGCAGTGATCGCCAGCCCCCTCCCTGACGGAAGGTAAGTCACTTCTTCGATGGCAATTCCGCCGCGCGCTAGTATTGCCGTACCGCTGCCATTTCGGTCCGCCGGTGACATATACACTCCTGGAAATTGAAATAAGAACACCGTGAATTCATTGTCCCAGGAAGGGGAAACTTTATTGACACATTCCTGGGGTCAGATACATCACATGATCACACTGACAGAACCACAGGCACATAGACACAGGCAACAGAGCATGCACAATGTCGGCACTAGTACAGTGTATATCCACCTTTCGCAGCAATGCAGGCTGATATTCTCCCATGGAGACGATCGTAGAGATGCTGGATGTAGTCCTGTGGAACGGCTTGCCATGCCATTTCCACCTGGCGCCTCAGTTGGACCAGCGTTCGTGCTGGACGTGCAGACCGCGTGAGACGACGCTTCATCCAGTCCCAAACATGCTCAATGGGGGACAGATCCGGAGATCTTGCTGGCCAGGGTAGTTGACTTACACCTTCTAGAGCACGTTGGGTGGCACGGGATACATGCGGACGTGCATTGTCCTGTTGGAACAGCAAGTTCCCTTGCCGGTCTAGGAATGGTAGAACGATGGGTTCGATGACGGTTTGGATGTACCGTGCACTATTCAGTGTCCCCTCGACGATCACCAGTGGTGTACGGCCAGTGTAGGAGATCGCTCCCCACACCATGATGCCGGGTGTTGGCCCTGTGTGCCTCGGTCGTATGCAGTCCTGATTGTGGCGCTCACCTGCACGGCGCCAAACACGCATACGACCATCATTGGCACCAAGGCAGAAGCGACTCTCATCGCTGAAGACGACACGCCTCCATTCGTCCCTCCATTCACGCCTGTCGCGACACCACTGGAGGCGGGCTGCACGATGTTGGGGCGTGAGCGGAAGACGGCCTAACGGTGTGCGGGACCGTAGCCCAGCTTCATGGAGACGGTTGCGAATGGTCCTCGCTGATACCCCAGGAGCAACAGTGTCCCTAATTTGCTGGGAAGTGGCGGTGCGGTCCCCTACGGCACTGCGTAGGATCCTACGGTCTTGGCGTGCATCCGTGCGTCGCTGCGGTCCGGTCCCAGGTCGACGGGCACGTGCACCTTCCGCCGACCACTGGCGACAACATCGATGTACTGTGGAGACCTCACGCCCCACGTGTTGAGCAATTCGGCGGTACGTCCACCCGGCCTCCCGCATGCCCACTATACGCCCTCGCTCAAAGTCCGTCAACTGCCCATACGGTTCACGTCCACGCTGTCGCGGCATGCTACCAGTGTTAAAGACTGCGATGGAGCTCCGTATGCCACGGCAAACTGGCTGACACTGACGGCGGCGGTGCACAAATGCTGCGCAGCTAGCGCCATTCGACGGCCAACACCGCGGTTCCTGGTGTGTCCGCTGTGCCGTGCGTGTGATCATTGCTTGTACAGCCCTCTCGCAGTGTCCGGAGCATGGTGGGTCTGACACACTGGTGTCAATGTGTTCTTTTTTCCATTTCCAGGAGTGTATGTCACATAACCGTAGAAAACGGGAAGGGCCGCTATATACACTTCTTGCAACAGGGCAATGTCAACATCCGAAGAACGAAGCATCTCACGCAGCAACTGGATCTTCACTGCCGTTCGTATCGTGTTCAGGTTAAGCGTGGCGATACGATAAGCTTGTTGCCGGACCGCAGGTGCTAAGTTATCCATTAAGACTGGAATTACCTACGACGTTTCTGACTGTATTGACACCTCCGCATCCCCACAAATCTCACCTGCAGTCCTTTCTAGAGAGCCGGCGCCAATGGCGTGGGCCCTGTTGGCGTAACTTGCATGATGCCGTCGTCGTCGTGGTCATCCGCCCACGCCGGGAGACTCACAGCAAGATCGGCTTCCCTAGCTTCCTCAGGACACGGCATGGGTGGTTGCACTCCAGAAGGTGGTAGGCAGCATCTGTCCTGCATATAGGCATCCGATTTTGCCACTGTAGTACGTGTGGTTTGTCCTCAGTTCCGTTCGGTGGTGCCACACTGCAGCAAATGGCGGCTGCCTCTGTGGCAGCGTCGTCATTGAAGGTGGAGTCGTCGTCCTCTGGAGGCTGTGTCGCATTCCGTTCGGAAGTTACTCTACGCCTCCGCTTCCGTCGCTTCGGAGAGCGTTGCTTCCTGGTGTGTCCTTCTGTGTCAGACGATGGCAAAGATTCACGACGTTCCGGCATAAAGGCAGCCGTAGGCACAATAAGCGAGTCTACGGCCATGCTATCGTCATGTATGTTGTTATCCGTCGACGGGGGTGGCGGCATCGGAGTGGAATCCGTAGCTGGTGGAGCAGGTGTGTCGTCATCGCCCTGAATTGTAGGATGGAGCCGCGACCCAACAGTGGATGTCGGCTGTCGTGGTGAAGTGGTAGCTGTCGCGAGGGTTGCTGCATAAGTCACGGGAAGCAGCGTCGGCTGCGATGGCGGGTCCGCGTCAGCCGGCGGCAGTTGAGTGATTCGACGTTGGTTCCGTTCGAATCTGAGGTCTCTCCTTCCCACAATCAGAGCAGGTCTTCGGTTGATCGTAGATGA
This sequence comes from Schistocerca americana, assembly GCF_021461395.2. Lineage (NCBI taxonomy): Eukaryota > Metazoa > Arthropoda > Insecta > Orthoptera > Acrididae > Schistocerca > Schistocerca americana. The sequence goes on from NC_060127.1 coordinate 54,899,022, forward strand.
CGATGGCACAGCAGCCACCGATTTTCAGATATGAAAGTATATGTCTTTTAAGTTCTATTCGGGTCGGCGGACCCCGTTCAGCACAGGATATGTCTGGAATTGCGTCCATTTTTCCGCAATATGATCATGGACCGTGCCGTAGGGGCGCAGCGCTGTCACGTCGTCCTCCGCCGGTAGTTCTAAAGGAAGTTCGAAATGTGTGGTCGTGCGAAGTCCCATGCCAGAGTAATCGACTTGCACGGTCCCCACATTGCCATCAGCATGGCAGAAACGGAGGCCCTGTTTCGTTTCCCGAAGGATCAAATGGCTGGCTCTGAGCACTATGGGACTCAACATCTTAGGTCATAAGTCCCCTAGAACTTAGAACTACTTAAACCTAACTAACCTAAGGACATCACACACACCCATGCCGAGGCAGGATTCGAACCTGCGACCGTAGCAGTCCCGCGGTTCCGGACTGTAGCGCCAGAACCGCACGGCCACCGCGGCCGGCTCCCGAAGGATCCGCTCACATGTTGCGTCGTTGATGATCTTGACATATACGATACTACTCACAATGCACAAGTGAATGCCGAGAATGTCGGTCGCCGGGATTTTAACTTCTTCTTGTAGAAATCGTTCGACTTCGAGTGCTTTGGGCCGTGCAAATTCGTTGCGGAACGTAAATTTGAGCGTCGATTTTCTGTATTGGTGCGCCATGGTGATCTATATGCTGAGTACGGCACGCGCGAAACGGCCGAGTACAATGTAAACAACACGAGCGCTCGCTCCGCGGCAGGAACACAAACAGCGCGTCCTCACCGCAGATCAGCCAAAGGCCAACTAGCAACTGAGCTACCCGAGCACGACTCACGCTCCGTCCTCACAGCTTTACTTCTGCCAGCACCTTTTGTAAACAGGCTGAATACGGCGCAGCGGTCGGCAACCCGTATATAAGACAACGAGCGCCTGGTGCAGTTGTTAGATCCGTTACTGCTGCTACAAAGGCAGGTCATCAAGATTTAAGTGAGTCTGAACGTAGTGTTGTACTAGGTGCAAGAGCGATGGGACACAGCAAAATCCGAGCGGCCGGAAAGATCCTGCTAGAACGGGACCAACAACGACTGACGAGATTCGCTCAATGTGGCACAATGCAACCATTCCGTATATTGCTGCAGATTTCAGTGCTAGACCATCAATAAGCGTTAGCAGGCGAAACATTCTACGAAACATCATCGATACGGGTTTTCGGAGCCGAAGGCCCACTCTTGTATCCTTGATGACAACACAACATAAAGCTTTACGCCTTGCCTGGGTACCGAAATTGGACTGTTGATGACTGTAAACATGTTGCCTGGTCGGACGAGTCTCGTTTCAAATTGTGTCTAGCGGATGGACGTGTACGGGTATGGAGACAAGCTCATGAATCCAGCAGGGGCTCTTACAGCTGGTGGAGGCTCTATAATGGTGTGGGGCGTGTGCAGTTGGAGTGTTATGGGACCCCTGATACGTCTACATACGACTCTGACAGGTGACACGTACGTAAGCATCTTTTCTGATCACCTGCATCCACTCATGTCAATTGTGCATTTCGACGGACTTGGGCAATTTCAACTGGACAATGCGACACCCCACACGCCCAGAATTGATACACTGTGGCTCCAAGAACACTCTTCTGAGTTTACACACTTCCGCTGGTCACCAAACATTCCAGACATGAACATTATTGAGCCTATCTTGTATGCCTTCCTACGTGCTGTCCATAAGAGATCTCCAACCCCTCGTACTCTTACTGATTTATGGACAGCCCTATGCCACGTAGCTCGCGACATTTATGCATGCTCGCGCGGGCCCTACATGATATTAGGCAGGTGTACCAGTTTCTTTGGCTCTTTACTGTATGAAACACTGAAAATCTGGAAGAAGGTCGAGAAGTCGTAAGAAGTCAGGTAGTACATCAGTGGATTCGCCTTTTTTAAAATTGCATGTTTGCGCACAGTGCAAAATGACGAGTATTGGAGAGGATTGAATTTCCTTCAAGATCGATACAAAGTATTTTTGCTTACTCCCCATATACGCCGAGAAATGTTCCATTAATAATTTTAGTCGACTCGAAACCGAAAATACCACCCTTAGTGAAAAATAGTATTCCTGAATGTGTCATAACCTTATAACCTTTAAGCCATTATGCATGAAATATACTGTATACACGCACTTTCACTAAAATTGTTAATGCAACATTTGGTGTCGTGTATAGGGAGTAAGTACAAATATTTTACATGAATTTGAAGGAAATTAAATCCTCTGCAATACTATTTATTATGTATTGTGCACAAAATTGCAATAAGAAAAGTTCTTAAGGCGAATCCACTGACATACCTAATTGTTTGTGACTTCTCGACATTTTTGCAGATTTTTAGTGCTTCATATCTCAGTAGCTGATCTGCATTTTCCAACTTTTATGTGCAAAATTTGCAGAAAACGTGACTCTCTGTAAACCCGTATGTCTTATTTTTGCCTGAAATGCACTGGAAGCGAGTTACAGTGGAAATTCTGAAGAAAGAGTCCTTTCTTAGCGGCTTTTTCAATATGGTGGATGACGTACAAGAGGGAAAAGGCCTAAAATTTGGATTTTTCATGAGACGGGTAGTAAATAAAACATATCCGAAAATCAAAATCACTCCCCCTCTTGCAACACGATATCTTTTTCAGAGCTCTCTACTGAGCTATACCGGCCGTGACCTCAATTCATACTCGACAGCTCCCTGCAGAATGACGTTACGAGGAATAATGGTTAAAAACCATTCAAAAGCCAAGATCACACAAAATATTTTTTATTAAAGACAGCCGGTTTCAACAGCGTTAGCTGTCATCTTCAGGTCTTGATTCTCTTTTTTTTGTAGTAATACGTGTTCGCCATGCACAAGATGTCAAGTGGATAAAACTCAGCACATTGTAAACGTTTGTCATCGCTGAAATATTTAAAAACTCACAGTATCTTGTCCAAACGGCCAAGTCCATATACATATTGTTCATACAAATATGGTACACAATCGCACATCTGTTTACATTTGCCGGACACAAAGACGTGCTATTGTGTACTGTACCATATAACAAGCATCTGTGAGCATTATGTATATGGACATTTCGACAAAATGCTGTGTGTTTTTATATATTTTAGCGATGACAAACGCTTATAATGTGCTGAGCTCTATCCACTTGATATCTTGTGCATGAGGTCAGCGTAAAAGAACACGTTTTACTAAAGTAAGACCTGAAACTGACAGCTAAGACTGTTCAAACCGGTTGTCTTGAATAAACAATGTTTTTTTGCGATTTTGGCTTTGGAATGATTTTTAAAAATTAAAACAGATTGCCCTTCAGTGCTCTTACAGATTGCCCTTCAATGCTCTCATAATGAGGAAATTGGAGTAATAATGGTGTGCCTCTCCAAAACACGGCAAGAATGTTTTCCATGATGGCCACCATACTCGCCAACCATAGTCATCGGGGGTAGGGCAGAGTTGTGATTCGCCGCTGAAGACAATGGCACGTCATTCATCAGAAGTCCATGGTTCCATGTCATGATGGCACCACTGCAAACGCAACCGCTTGTGTTGTGGTGTTAACGGCAGCCTACGCGTGGGCAGTTGTTCCTTGGTAAGGCTGTTGCTGGTCTCCAACCAACGGTGAGGGATAGGAATGCGCAGAACTATAGACCTATACCTCTAACGTCGATCAGTTGTAGAATTTTGGAACACGTATTATGTTCGAGTATAATGACTTTTCTGGAGGCTAGAAATCTACTCTGTAGGAATCAGCATGGGTTTCGAGAAAAACGATCGTGTGAAACCCAGCTCGCGCTATTCGTCCAGCAGACTCAGAGGGCCATAGACACGGCTTCCCAGGTAGATACCGTGTTTCTTGACTTTCGCAAGGCGTTCGATGCAGTTCCCCACAGTCGTTTAATGAACAAAGTAAGAGCATATTGACTATCAGACCAATTGTGTGATTGGATTGAAGAATTCCTAGATAACAGAATGCAGCATGTAATTCTCAATGAAGTCTTCCGAAGTAAGAGTGATTTCAGGTGTGCCGCAGGGGTGTGTCGTAGGACCGTTTCTATTCACAATATACATAAATGACCTTGTGGGTAACATCGGAAGTTCACTGAGGCTTTTTTGCGGATGATGCTGTGTTATATGGAGAGGTTGTAACAATGGAAAATTGTACTGAAATGTAGGAGGATCTGCTGCGAATTGATGCATGGTGCAGGGAATGGCAATTGAATCTCAATGTAGACAAGTGTAATGTGCTGCGAATACATAGAAAGAAAGATCCTTTATCATTTAGCTACAGTATAGCAACTGGGAGCAGGTAATTCCATAAATTATATGGGAATAAGCATTAGGAGTGATTTAAAATGGAATGATCATATAAAGTTGATCGTCGGTAAAGCAGATGCTAGACTGAGATTCATTGGAAGAATCCTAAGGAAATGCAATCCGAAAACAAAGGAAGTAGGTTACAGTACGCTTGTTCGCCCACTGCTTGAGTACTGCTCAGCAGTGTGGGACCCGTACCAGATAGGGTTGATAGAAGAGATAAAGAAGATCCAACGGAGAGCAGCGCGCCTCGTTACTGAATCATTTAGTAATCGCGAAAGCGTTACGGAGATGATAGATAAACTCCAGTGGAAGACTCTGCAGGAGAGACGCTCAGTAGCTCGGTACTGGTTTTTGTTGAAGTTTCGAGAACATACCTTCATCGCGGAGTCAAGCAGTACTTACTTTACTTTTTCGTGTCCGGAGATTTGTTTCAAAGCCTGTCAGCCCAATGTCGGGCCAAGTCCAATGTTTCTCTCTTCCCAAGCCATAGTTCGTCAAGAGTACACCTTGTGGGGCAGATGGGACACTGTAGAAGATGTCACCACAGTCGTATTTGTTGTCTCCTTCGTCCTTGAAGCCCCATTTGACTAGGTTAGCTTTAACTGGTGCTACGCCTGTCCTGATGCGGTTCAGTGTTCTCCAAATCTTCCAGCTTGATGTACTGCCGCTGGGTATTTCTCGTGAGGCAGGGTAGTCCTTCGGAGGCTCGTTCAGTTCGCTAGTGAGAAATCTCTTGCGGGATTTAGGTCTGCTACGTCCATATGAAGAATCATGCAGCGGGTGGCGCTCATCGAAAATCCATTTAAATTTTTCTGTATGTTCGTGCGCCTTTCTTCGGGATTCAGAAGATGAGAATCCAGCTGCTTTGTATATTTTCCCAAGTGAAGTGGATTTCATGCATCCTGTTGTTAGCCTGCATGTTTCATTAAGGACTGTAGTGACTTTTTTGGCGTGTGTGGATCGGGCCCATACAGGGCATGCATATTCTGCCGTGGAGAAGCAAAGTGCTTGAGCAGTTGTTCGTAATACAGTCGGACTAGCTCCCCATTTACTATTCGTCAGTTTTCTTAAAATATTGTTCTTGGCAGCAACTTTTTGGCAGGTTTTTTTACAGTGATATCTGTACGTCAGTGATCTATCCAGCACGACACCAAGGTATGTTGGTTTGTCCGTATGGTCCAGTTTGTTGCCATTCCAGGTGACGTTCAGCTTCCTGTTTGCCTGTTTTGTGCGGAGGTGGAAAGCGCTAACCTGTGTCTTAGATGGATTTGGTTTGAGGGAGTTCCCTTTATAGTATTCAGACATTACGTGTAGCGAACTTTCTAATTTCCCTTCTACTTCCTCGAAGCTATTTACTTGCGCTGTAATGGCCAGATCATCGGCATACAAGAAATGGGTAGTACGTTCCGGTGTTGGTTGATCATTGGTGTATAGGTTAAATAGTAGGGGGCCAGCACACTGCCCTGGGCGAGACCGTTCTTTTGTCGACGCCATCGGCTTTTTTTTCCGTCCAGCATTACATAGAACTGTCTGTTTTGCAGCAGAGATTCAATGATTTTTGTGAACTGATGATCCTTAAATGTACAGTACAGTTTTTCCATGAGCTTTCTGTGGTTGACGGTGTCGTACGCAGAACGTAAGTCCACCAATGCTACACCTGTTATTTGTTTGTTATTAAATCCTTCCTCTATGTGTTCTGAGAGTGCTAGGATTTGACTGGTGCATGATTTCCCGGGTCTGAATCCAGCCTGTTGGGGAATGAGCTTTTGGTCTGCGATATTTGCTATGCGGTTTAGGATTATTCGTTCGTACAGTTTGTACAGATGGCACAGGAGTGCTATTGGGCGGTAGTTCTTCGGTTGACCTGCGTCTTTCTCAGGTTTTAGTAGCGCCACTACCTTTGATTTCCTCCACATCTTTGGGATCTTACACGTTTTTAAGCAATGATTAAAGAGCTGCAGGATCCATTGCTTGGCACTAGGTCCGAGCTGTTTGATCTGTTCCACGCATACATCGTCGACTCCCGCTGCTTTCCCGTTTTTCATTGAGTTCATTCCATGGTTAAGATCATTCACGGTAAATGGTATTTCGAACATGGTTGACTCTTGACTCTGAATTCTGCTGATTTTTATTTGCTGACATTTCTTGTTGGGTTTTCCATTTAGTAGGAGCTGATGGGCAATTTGATTGGGTGTTACTGAAGAGCATTGTTTAGCTGTCCCAGAGTCACAATTAAGTTTTTTTATTAAGTTCCAAGCGACTTTGCTGCTGTGGGTCATATCCATTCTTTCCAGAGTTTCGACCCATTTGCTTTGTCTTGATTCACTAATCATTTCCATTAGTGTTTCTCCACATTGGACTACTTCTTCACTAAAGGGGTCCTGTTCGTAAAGCATTTCGTACTCCCTCAGGATGTTCTTTGATTCGTCAGAGAGACCTGGGATGAAATGCTCTCTGCAGCCTCGGGGTACGTGTCTTCGAGAAATCTTTTGGAGGGTCTCTACGAAAGTTTGATCATTTTCTGGAATTGGGTGTAGATTTTTTATTTCTGCATCCAGTTCCACAACATATTCTGTCCATTTAGCTTTTTTAAAGCTGAAGCGTCTGCGGAATGGTAATTTCGTTGTTCTCAAAGCAGCGTATATTTGGATTCCGATAGGTCGGTGTTGTGTTTTAGGAAGAGGTGCGTATGCAGTTTTTAAGCATCGGTCTTCCACGTTTGCGCTTACAAAACAAATATCAGGGTTGTATTCGCGCTTCCAGATTTTGCTGCTGAACGAGCATGGTAGCTTGGGATCATGGATCAGGGGTAAGTTATTTATTTCCGCCCACTGCTCTAATTTATGTCCGTTGTCGTCTGTATGTTTGTAGCCCCATGATGTGCTGTGGCAGTTGAAGTCTCCTAAGATGAACTGTGTTTTCTGGTTGTTGAAGTTTGGCGGCAGAGTCAAGTTGAACTTCTCTCCGGGTGGCTTGTATACTGACGTTACGGTGAAGGTGCTACACTCGACAGTCAGTAATTCTATCTTATTGTGTGTAGTTCTGTTAGTTGATATTATGGCCATCTCAGGATTTGTGAAGACAGCGCTGCCATATTTAGGATTTGGATTTCCTATGGCTAATTTCATTCCTTCTATTTCTGGTCCTATTGCCCCTTCTTTCTTGTGTGTTTCTTGTATACACAGTATGTCCCATTTGTGCGTGCGGCAAAGTTGTGATATGATTTGTTGTTTGTTTTTGGTGATATCCTCTGCGTTTAGGCTTGCAATCGTCAGTATATTGCTCCCTCCTATGTATATTTCGCGAAGAGACCACGAGGATAAAATCAGAGAGATTAGAGCTCACACAGAGGAATACCGACAATCTTTCTTTTGACGAACAGTACGAGACTGGAATAGAAGGGAGAACCGATAGAGGTACTCAAAGTACCCTCCGCCACACACCGTCAGGTGGCTTGCGGGGTATGGACGTAGATGTAGATGTCGAATGGTTCAATTGGCTCTAAGCAGTATCTGAGGTCATCAGTCCCCTAGACTTAGAACTGCTGAAACCTAACTAACCTACAAACATCACACACGTCCATGCCCGAGGCAGGATTCGAACCTGCGACCGTAGTAGCAGCGCCGTTCCGGACTGAAGCTCCTACAACCGCTCGGTCACTGCGGCCGGCGCGGGATAGGATGGCACAGAAAGTTGCACGTAGCCCATCACTCGCATGGCAGGCGCAGTAGCGAAGCAGATGCCACGTGTCTGGTGTACACTGCGGCACAACTCCCTTGCGTTGGTCACACGTGGTTGGCCGGAACCTTGACGGCGAGTACGCCTGCCTTCATGCCTAACATTGGGACACTGTCACATCTCGATGTCCCACAGATCTGAATACTCCACAATTCGACCAGCCGATCCAGAAGCAAAACAGAAGATACGTCAATCAAATATCGTTTAGGTACCAGAGTGACAGAACCAGCGAAATTTCCTTTCTCATAATTTAGTTCGTTTCGAATATAAGAACAGCAGTTCGACTTTTTTAAAAATCATCCTATAGTTTTTAGTTGCTAATTCACTCCCCGCCTTCAAGACCTCGCGTCCGTCGTAATTTAATTTATTATTTGTTTGTAACATTGATTGTTGCCGACATACGTGGTGGGCCTTAATCAAAATATTTCATTCAATTTTGATTTACAATTAAATGCTTTTGTGAAGTTCTCCTTTTTAACAATATTAATCTTAAATTATTTGTTACGTTAATGAATCTTAGACTCGCTGAATCTTAAAACATGAGCATATAAGTTGAACAATGCAATAAACTTTTCATATTAATTTCCTCGGCTAGTCAGCTCACTTTAAAGCAAAAAATCTTTAGTTATTAATTACAATTGCGGCCCACACACGCGCGAGAGTATTTCTTCTTACCTCCGTTAACCACTGCATTGTAGTCGGAGTCTTGGCCCTGGTTATCGGCTGTGGTACTGAAGATATGAATCTTAGAGCTACGTATTTTCTGCAACGTCGAGCGGCTGTAAAGAAAAATGTATATTATTATGTTAATACCGGGCGAGTTTTTCGCTTCCGCAAATTTTTTATAATTTAATATCGCCACGTAATGGCGTCGTTGGCTGCATCGGCCGCTGCGATTGTTGCACTGTAAATTACTCGAATGCAAGTTAATTCAAGGAAGGCAGACATGAAATCGGGATCACCTCTTACAAATTAAAAGTGAACAATAATATTAAATGGCCGGCCGGTGTGGTAGAGCGGTTCTAGGCGCTGCAGTCTGGAGCCGCGCGACCGCTGCGGTCGCAAGTTCGAATCCTACCTCGGGCATGGATGTGTGTGATGTCCTTAGGTTAGTTAGGTTTAAGTGGTTCTATGTTCTAGGGGACTGATGACCACAGAAGTTAAGTCCCATATTGCTCAGAGCCAATAATATTACATCAGTATACTATCCACTTAATTAGTACAAATATGCTTACATTTGCCAGCACTCGCAAGATGTCTGTCTACACGCAACCAAGACAAGAGAAGAAGTAGAAGACGACTAAAGAATTAACAAAAGAGCGTATCTTGTCGTCTCTTTAGATCATTTTGTTATATTTCTTTGCCCTCGAAACTTACACAGAGAAATTATTATAACACTGGTACATGATAAAAATGTATATTATTCCATTTTTAAATGTCTCTTCTTTATAAATACTGTTTTTTAAGTCTTTTCGTATTATTTCACTGGGAACGCTATAACCTGTTTAAAAAAATGTGTGTGAAATCTTATGGGACTTAACTGCTAAGGTCATCAGTCCCTAAGCTTACACACTACTTTACCTAAATTATCCTAAGGACAAACACACACACACCCATGCCCGAGGGAGGACTCGAACCTCCGTCGGGACCTGCCGCACAGTCCATGACTGCAGTGCATGAGACCGCTCGGCTAATACCGCGCGGCTAACCAGTTCAAAAACAGAATACAGTGTACCATCCACATAAATATAAAGCTCTTAATAACGCAACACCAAACTCACAACAAACGCAAACAGCAGGAAAATGCACACCGCTCGCTCATTCAACCTTCTTCAGTTGAAGGTTTATGTGACTACAGTAGAGGACTGATTACACTATTCGCAACAAATCGTTTAAGACTACTACTGTACTACAGCTACCACTATTGAAAATAAAAACATTAATTCAGTTACTGCTCTGCTAACATACTGTCTCCTTTACAGATGAACCAAGCTTTCCTTGAATTCTCACAATAAATTATACTCAAGTGAACGAGTTCGATCCACTGTCCACTCTCGATAATCCCATACCAACCGCAATTGTAACCGACGATGTCATTGGGTCGACGATGCGTCCCAGTATGCTAGAGCCCTCTACAGTTCCCGGTGGTTCAAATTCTGCTCGGTAGATGTCGCACCTTTATGCTCGACGTGGACCCCTACTTCATTTTAACTATTGTACACTTCAGTTAATTCCGAGTAATTACATTCACCATTTTCTTTGAAAACCATGCAGTTCTAATTCTGAAACATGTCAGAATATATCTCTTTCAAGCTAAAGCATGTTACCAGATTTTTGCGTGCTACTTTTTAAGATCTCCTTGACTTATTCTGTTTTATTGTTTACTGTTAGCATTTTATCTGAAAAACGTACAACGTAAATTTGAAATGTAAACACGTCAGATAACTCATTCTAAGCAAAACCAAGTAAACAGTTTTTATAATTATAATAGGTCCACTTTTCCCATGACGTCATCCGGCGTGAGGTGTGTTTTCTTTTTAATCGACTTTACTCTTAATGTTTTTATCATTTCAGGTTGTTTCTCTACAGTACAATGTAAATTGTGTATTACTTCTGCACTCGTACTGTACGTGCACACTGTGCGACTGCTACGGTCGCAGGTTCGAATCCTGCCTCGGGCACGGATGTGTGTGATGTCCTTAGGTTAGTTAGGTTTAAGTAGTTCTAAGTTCTAGGGGACTGATGTCCTCAGATGTTAAGTCCCATAGTGCTCAGAGCCATTTGAACCATTTGAATTTTGCACACTCATCACAGGCAGAACATTATGACCACCTGCCTGTTTCCGTTCCATTCGGATAATTTCTTTGTCGTGTGTCCTTTTTTTTTGCCTGTACTTAGAATGTGGCGGTGTATGTTGGATGTTTTGTAGGTATCACTTGAAAATGTCCCTAAAATACAGGTTAATACGTGGTGTCACCGCCAGACATCACACTTGCTAGGTGGTAGCCTTTAAATCGGCCGCGGTCCGGTAGTATACGTCGGACCCGCGTGTCGCCACTATCAGTGATTGCAGACCGAGCGCCGCCACACGGCAGGTCTAGAGAGACTTCCTAGCACTCGCCCCAGTTGTACAGCCGACTTTGCTAGCGATGGTTCACTGACAAATTACGCTCTCATTTGCCGAGACGGTAGTTAGCATAGCCTTCAGCTACGTCATTTGCTACGACCTAGCAAGGCGCCATTATCAATTGCTATTTATCTTGTGATGCATGTACCGTCAGACCGATGTTCACCAATTATGGATTAAAGTTAAGTATTCCAGAAGCTACGTACCTTTTTTGCTAGTCTCTATTCCTTTAACTGTTCCAGACCTCACGCCAGCCTGCGTGAGCTTAAACGTGTGCCTTACGGCTTCCTCTCATAGTGACTTGGCTGCCTTGCCAAGTCACAACATAATATGTCTTCCATGTCTTCAGGAAATAGCGGACTAGATTAAAGTGGACTGGATGAATAGAGGTTTTCTTTGTCCTTAGGAAAAATTTTGGTAGGGCTCGAATCCAGCATAAACAAAGTACTTGGCAGATAATCTGTCCTCGCATGAGTTACAAATCGTTTCACTAGATCTCAAAGTGATACTGTGATTTATTTTTGAAGAGAGAATTAAGGAAGCTTATGTCTATAGCGTTTGTAAATTTGGAGATAGGTTTTGTTATTGCCTTAACGAGAACACACTCTGAAAAATTGTTATTGTAGCAGGGGTAAAGTACAACGAAAGTTTATAAAAACTTGAGCAGCAATGAGACTGCAGTTATAAGAGTCGAAGAGCATGAACAGGAATTAGTGGTTGAGAAGGAACTGAGGCAGGTTTGTATCCTACCCAGATGTTTGGTAACGAAATAAAATGTGGGCAGTAAATAATGTAGAGGGAGATCAAAGCTTGTAGAGAGTAAGAATTTCGAAGTAGATGTAGGCTGCAGGAGTTATTTAGAGCTGAAAGGGCTTTGGACAGCAGAGAGTAGCGTGGAGAGCTGCCGTAAACCAGTCTTCGTACTGGAGACCACAACAACAGATAGAAGTTCCGAGTGTCCGTTGCGTGATATGACGACGCGGTAGCGGAACGAACAGCGGAGAAACACGGGAGACAAAGAGAGAGGGAGAGAGAGAGAGAATTAGGGAGGTAGGCGTAGTTACTCCAGACATTTGCCCGAATGGTGTGTGTGTGACTCATTTTTGCGACGCTAATGCCGGAGTAGCGTCAGTCCGAAGCAGTTTTTGTATCGCTAAACGACAGCTCCGCGCCTAATTACACAAAGGGTTTCCCTAGCTTGCAGTGCGGTGGAAGACGAGCGTAATAATGTGAAACAGTTCCAGGCAGAGCCAGACGAAAGCAGACCGCCGTGCCGACCTTCCGCCACTCCCACCGTACGGGCAATTCGGGAATTTTCCTCTGCGGACGTGCACTTCCAGAAGTCAGTTGGCTATTCTCTTACCAGGAGACGTCGTAGCTGCTCACGGGGTTTTCTCCTCCTCGCCTACCGTGCAGAAATACGCAGTCCTGCGAGCTCACGTACGGTCACGGGTGGTACTGCGTTAAGTAGATCCGCCACGACTACAAATCAAAATTCAAAAATTCAACTACAATTAAAAAATGCAACACTTGAGGAAAATCGACTTAGAGAATTCTGTAAAATTTATTCTGAAACAGTGTAAGCTTCCTTCGAATCTCAAATACACTTGAGATTCAAAGGAAGCTTACACTGTTTAAGTATATATATATATATATATATATATATATATATGTATTTGAGATTCGAAGGAAGCTTACACTGTTTCAGAATAAATTTTACAGTATTCTCTATTTGATTCAAAGGAAGCTTACACTGAGATTCAAAGGAAGCTTGATTCAAAGGAAGCTTATATATATTTCCATTACATTCTGCTGGGTGTCCGGGAAGAAAGGACGAATTTGAAAAAAATTTGGAAATTTTTGGTAAGGTCTTATGGGACCAAACTGCTGAGGTGATCGGTCCCTAAGCTTACACACTACTTAATCTAGCTTTAACTAATTTATGCTAAGGACAACATACACACCCATGCCCGAGGGAGGGCTCGAACATCGGACGAGGGGAGCTGCGCGAAGCGTGACAAGACGCCCTAGACCGCGCGGCTATCCCGCGCGCCGACGAATTTGAACTTTGCACCATTTTCTCAATTGACGGTTGGCAGGCGTGTTTTTTTTTCATGTTTGTTGTCTCCGATCCCTCCCATTAGTACCCTGATATCTTCTGTCTGATGAGTATTATTGTTTGATTTTTATTTTCGTCTTGGAGCAGTTGACAACTGAACAAGGTATCCAAGTGATATGAAGTTATTACAAAGACAAAGAAAGTCCCACGGCAACCGTTCGTGAACTGCGTGTGATACTCGAACGTAGTGCTGCTCCAACCGAAACATCAGTTCGGAAGTTCATCCGAACGGGTTCTGTTACAAACGTTAAGAAAACAGGACGACAGCAATGTTTTCTTGTGAACGAACAGAACACTACAAAACATTGCTGTCGTGCGTGGCAATGTGACCGCAAGCCTCAGAAAATCTGTTCGCCGACGAACTCAACAGTTGAATTTATCGCCAAGTTCACTGCACGAAATCCTTTTAAGAGATCTGGAAATGCGTGCGTACAAGATTCAACTTACGCAAGAGTTGAAGTCTGCAGATTACGGAGAGAGACATCGATTTTCTCAATGGGTCTAGGCTCGACAAACGGAGAACGAGAATAATTTTCTCAGGCGAGACGCACTTCCGCCTCAGTGGGTACGTAAATAAGCAAAACTATAGAATTCGGGGTAACGAAAATCCGCGAGTGACTGTGGAAAATGAGATCCATCCACAACGCACGACTGTGTGGTGTGGGATCCGGGCAGAGAGAGTCATTGGCCGGTACTTTTTTGAAAACGATGAGAGAGCCGCCGTCACTGTGAACGGCGACCGTTATCGAAACATGCTTTCTGATTGGTTTATCCCTCTTATTGATGAAAATGAGAATTTTTGGTTTCAACGAGATGGGCCGACATGGAACACATACCGTGAAACGATTGCTCTGCCGAGTGAAAAGTTTCCTCAAAAAATTGTCTCGTTGCGTCGCAATCAGGAATGTCCTGCCACATCATGCGATCTTGTGATTTTTTTTTTTTTTGGTGGGGATTTGTGAAATCAAAAGTGTACGTGAACAAATCACAAACAATACACCAATTGAAGGATGAAATTAAAAGCGTTATTAACGGCATCCCACGAGACGTTTGCGAACGGGTCATCGAGAACTTCAGTGAACGCGCTGCTCGTTGCTGCGAGGCGTTGGATGCTCATATGGAGGGTATAATTTTTTATACTTACATCGTAGAAGTTATTTAATGCGTTTGTAAAAAAAATATATAAATTTTGTATGTTCTACAGGAAAAATGTGAAGACATCGAAAAAGATATGATTGTCGGAAGGACAGACTCAGCATACAGGAAAGTCAAAACAACCTTCGGCGACATTAAAAGCAACGGTGGTAACATTAAGAGTGCAACGGGAATTCCACTGTTAAATGCAGAGGAGAGAGCAGATAGGTGGAAAGAATACATTGAAAGCCTCTTTGAGGGTGAAGATTTGTCTGATGTGATAGAAGAAGAAACAAGAGTCGATTTAGAAGAGATAGGGGATCCAGTACTAGAATCGGAATTTAAAAGAGCTTTGGAGGAGTTACGGTCAAATAAGGCAGAAGGGATAGATAACATTCCATCAGAATTTCTGAAATCATTGGGGGAAGTGGCAGCAAAACGACTATTCACGTTGGTGTGTAGAATATATGAGTCCGGCGAAATACCACCTGACTTTCGGAAAAGCATCATCCACACAATTCCGAAGACGGCAAGAGCTGACAAGTGCGAGAATTATCGCACAATCGGCTTAACAGCTCATGCATCGAAACTGCTTACAAGAATAATATACAGAAGAATGGAAAAGAAAATTGAGAATGCGCTAGGTGACGATCAGTTTGGCTTTAGAAAAAGTAAAGGGACGAGAGAGGCAATTATGACGTTACGGCTAATAATGGAAGCAAGGCTAAAGAAAAATCAAGACACTTTCATAGGATTTGTCGACCTGGAAAAAGCGTTCGACAATATAAAATGGTGCAAGCTGTTCGAGATTCTGAAAAAAGTAGGGGTAAGCTATAGGGAGAGACGGGTCATATACAATATGTACACAACCAAGAGGGAATAATAAGAGTGGACGATCAAGAACGAAGTGCTCGTATTAAGAAGGGTGTAAGACAAGGCTGTAGCCTTTCGCCCCTACTCATCAATCTGTACATCGAGGAAGCAATGATGGAAATAAAAGAAAGATTCAGGAGTGGGATTAAAATACAAGGTGAAAGGATATCAATGATACGATTCGCTGATGACATTGCTATCCTGAGTGAAAGTGAAGAAGAATTAAATGATCTGCTGAACGGAATGAACAGTCTAATTAGTACACAGTATGGTTTGGGAGTAAATCGGAGAAGGACGAAGGTAATGAGAAGTAGTAGAAATGAGAACAGCGAGAAACTTAACATCAGGATTGATGATGACTAAGTCAATGAAGTTAAGGAATTCTGCTACCTCGGCAGTAAAATAACCAATGACGGACGGAGCCATCAAAAGCAGACTCGTTATGGCAAAAAAGGCATTTCTGGCCAAGAGAAGTCTACTAATATCAAATACCGGCCTTAATTTGAGGAAGAAATTTCTGAGGATGTACGTCTGGAGTACAGCATTGTATGGTAGCGAAACATGGACTGTGGGAAAACCGGAACAGAAGAGAATCGAAGCATTTGAGATGTGGTGCTATAGACGAATGTTGAAAATTAGGTGGACTGATAAGGTAAGGAATGAGGAGGTTCTACGCAGAATCGGAGAGGAAAGGAATATGTGGAAAACACGATAAGGAGAAGGGACAGGGTGATAGGACATCTGCTAAGACATGAGGGAATGACTTCCATGGTACTAGAGGGAGCTGTAGAGGGCAAAAACTGTAGAGGAAGACAGAGATTGGAATACGTCAAGCAAATAATTGAGGACGTAGTTTGCAAGTGCTACTCTGAGATGAAGAGGTTAGCACAGGAAAGGAATTCGTGGCGGGCCGCATCAAACCAGTCAATAGACTGATGACCAAAAAAAAAAAAAAAAAAAAAAATGTTCTACAGCACTTTAATATTTGTCTGTACTTACCAGACACTCCCTATATAGCAGTAATATGGACTTGTAGGTCTGTTCTCGTTGAATATGAGATGTTATCAGGTATTTTTTAATTAGTTCTTTGAACTGTGTCACTTTTTTACCTTTCTAAAACTTTTTTGTTTTTGTTATGATCCGCAGGTAATACTTTGGCACATTTACAGCAGCACTCCGTCTTCAGGCCACAGCTGGCCCATCGGGACCATCCGACCGCCGTATCATCCTCAGTTGAGGATGCGGATAGGAGGGGCGTGGGGTCAGCACACCGCTCTCCCGGTCGTTGTGATGGTTTTCTTTGACCGGAGCCGCTGCTATTCGGTCGAGTAGCTCCTCAATTGGCATCACAAGGCTGAGTGCACCCCGACAAATGGCAACAGGGCACTGCGGCTGGATGGTCACCCATCCAAGTGCCGGCCACGCCCGACAGCGACTTTGGCACATTTCCACCGCAAATAATATTATTTTTACTCGCTGTAATATAATACGACGTCCGAACCTCCACCAGGAATGATTAGTACATAACTTAGAATAAAACGTGAAATAGAAGTTCAAATTGTTTTATTATAAAAATAGCAAATGCGAAATAACTTACGAAAATTAATAAATTTAATAAGGAACATCAGGCAGGTATAAAATGAGGAGCACAGTTTATGATATTGTACAATCATAAATGGGGTTTTATGATGAAGGAATGCTTTTCGCCGAGAAGAAGGATTCAATATGAACTTTCTTAGTAGCAGAAATTCCCTTTTTTTTTTTTCTTTCACCCTGCAACGCGTAACATCTCGTAATATTTGCAACAGCAGTACCCGTCAGAGCAGTGTCTATATAGTTGTAATGTAGGATACAGTTACAGCATAAACACATTTTGCCGGCTGGTGTGGCCGAGCGGTTCTAGGCGCTACAGTCTGGAACCGCGCGTCCGCTACGGTCGCAGGTTCGAATCCTGCCTCGGGCATGAATATGTGTGCTGTCCTTAGGTTAGGTAGGTTTAAGTAGTTCTAAGTTCTAGGGGACTGATGACCACTGCAGTTAAGTCCCATAGTGCTCAGAGCCATTTGAACCATTTTTTAAACACATTTTAACTGAAAAGTGTTACAGCTCGGAATGTGCCGTTCTTCTTGAATGATCCCCGCACACCAGCCAGGAGCAACGCTGAAGTGGGACCGTCCTAGGCACGGTGGATCATGAGATAGTCTACAACAGAACTGATGACGCAGTTTTCCTGAAGTGGACAATCTGTGAGACAGAGATGTGACGCTTTCCGTTGTGCACTTCACGCCTATTCTTCAATGACGTAAACTAAAAATTGCCTTCTTTTTCAGTTGCGTCACTTTTCTTCTCTGGATGCGATATATGCTCTAAAAATGGCTGAGAAGTGGGTGGTAAATGGCTCTGAGCACTATGGGACTCAACTGCTGTGGTCATCAGTCCCCTAGAACTTAGAACTACTTAAACCTAACTAACCTAAGGACATCACACACATCCATGCCCGAGGCAGGATTCGAACCTGCGACCGTAGCAGTCCCACGGTTCCGGACTGCGCGCCTAGAACCGCGAGACCACCCCGGCCGGCGTGGGTGGTAATTTAAAAAAATATGTTTTAAACCACCAGCCATTCCATATCTTGTGCTAATCACTTGATTTCCGCGAAACTACTATACACATCTTCTAAACGGCGATCCTCAACTCCACTGACAAAATTTCGTATGTTATTCAGTGATATTTCCTGAATGTTTTGGTACAAGAGACATGCAATGTTCAAAATGGTTCAAATGGCTCTGAGCACTGTGAGAATTAACTTCTGAGGTCATCAGTCCCCTAGAACTTAGAACTACTTTAACCTAACTAACCTAAGGACATCACACACATCCATGCCCGAAGCAGGATTCTAACCTGCGACCATAGCGGTCGCGCGGTTCCAGACTGTAGCGCCTAGAACCGCTCGGCCACCCCAGCCGGCGACATGCAGTGTCAGAGGGAACATTACGTAGTAATCATGTAATAATGGGTTTTACTGTATTTTCCGACAGCGTTTGAAAGAACATGACAGCAACATTAAGTAGGAAACTCGTTCCTTATGCTCCGAATAATGTATACAAACAAACGGGTAAAGCGAACACCCTGCAATACTGTCCCAGTTATACGTTACCTATCCAGTTGTTACCGCTGGTAACAAAATATTATTTCTTTTTCTGGCTGACACCCTCTACAGAATGAAATCTATGCATATTATAGAAGTGGATCAATGTAGAGGAGAGCCGGACAAAGTGGCCATGGTGGACAAAGAGGGCATTAGGTTCCTGGGACCTATGAGGTGTGGTTCTACTGAAACACGGAAAATGTCTCAATAGGATAGACCAGAGTGATGCTGGAACTGACGTACAAGATTTTTTCAATAAAATAACAAACAAATTACAAAACTTACTTCAGACCTTTGTGTACCCTTAAGATTGTAGTATGGATTTATGTCAGTAAAAGTCCTGAACCCAGTGAACATCAGACGGCATCGGCGAAGACCTTCGTTGAGTGCAGGGGCGGTTGCTGGCACCCCTGGATCCTGCAATTTTCAACGTGGAACGAAATTTCAAAAACTGTCTTGAAACTGATTATATTGTCTAAAGCAACACTTAGGGATATTTTAAAATATGGTTTTCAAAAAAATGGCGGCACTCTGAAGTAAATCAATGTTTTCGGGGAAAAAAGCGTGCACCAAAAATCGAAATAAGAATATATTGCAAAAATCCTACGTGTTACAGTAGAAAAAATTCGACTCACAAGTTACAAAAAGGTATAAGTACCTGCATGTATATTTCATGAGTTATGGCTCTCGAAAACTTGAAAAATGTTGTTTTGAAAAAACAAGCGATTAAAGTTTCAATTTATAATTTTTAATGCTGAAATCGGCACTGCCAGGATTGTACAGTTTATTGTTTTTTCATTAATGTCAAAACACTCTCATTTCAAGATTACCAATTACGGATATTTTAGAATCCGTAACTGTATATTGAATATAAATACATAAAGCTGCAGCTAGTCATTTTTTTGAATAGTTATTTATTATTCCATGAACCGGCTTTTTCTGTTAGTGTCCCTCTGTGTCCTATGTGATTAACGATTGGTACATCGCTTCATAAATTTTTACACGATATATGTGCATTTAAACCGTGATAGCGAAATTTCGCCAGCACCCAGCATTGTGCTAGGAATAGATACGGTACCTCCAAAACAGTAACTGGTTGCAGTTTTGTATACTTACATACTCTGATTTTGACGAAATTGTATCGATTAACTCGATTCCGCTTACCAATCCAACGTTTTTTACACGATTGGGATTACTTTTCGAACATTTTCGATGCATATAAATATATTTGTTTTTCAGTGTGAAACTAAATAAGTCACAATTATGTCGCAACTTGAGCGCAGAAACATGTGAAATTGTCTGTGTCTGTCCATACGTCGACAGTTTGTAGCAGACAAAAACTACACTACTGGCCATTAAAATTGCAACACCACGAAGATGACGTGCTACAGGCGCGAAATTTAACCGACAGGAAGAAGGTGCTGTGATATGCAAATGATTAGCTTTTCAAAGCATTCACACAAGGTTGGCGCCGGTGGCGACATTTACAACGTGCTGACATGAGGAACGTTTCCAACCGGTTCCTCATACACAATCAGCAGTTGACCGGCGTTGCCTGGTGAAACGTTGTTGTGATGCCTCGTGTAAGGAGGAGAAATGCGTATCATCCCGTTTCCGACTTTGATTAAGGTCGGATTGTAGCCTATTGCGATTGCGGTTTATCGTATGGCGACATTGCTGCTCGCGTTGGTCGAGATACAATGGCTGTTAGCAGAATATGGAATCGGCGGGTTCAGGAGGGTAATGCGAAACGTCGTGGTGGATGCCAACTGCCTCGTATCACGAGCACACGAGATGACAGGCATCTTATCCTTATGGCTGTAACGGATCGTGCAGCCACGTCTCGATCCCTGAGTCAACAGATGGGGACGTTTGCAAGACAACAACCAACTGCACGAACAGTTCGACGAGTTTGCAGCAGCATGGACTATCAGCTCGGAGACCATGGCTGCGGTTAACCTTGACGCTGCATCACAGACAGGAGCGCCTGCGATGGTGTACTCAACGACGAACCTGGGTGCACGAATATCCAGGTTCTGTTTACAGCATCATGATGGCCGCATCCGTGTTTGGCGACATCGCGGTGAACGCACATTGGAAGCGTGTATTCGACATCGCCATACTGGCGTATCACCCGGCGTGATGGTATGGGATGCCATTGGTTACACGTCTCGGTCACCTCTTGTTCGCATTGACGGCACTTTGAACAGTGGACGTTACATTTCAGATGTATTACGACCCGTGGCTCTACCGTTCACGATCTGATCACATAAGCGTACGAAAGATGTGAAATGATTTCAGAGAGGTAGTATCGACGGCAGTTGAGAGATACATACCCACATAAATTAATAACTGATGGTATTGATCCCCCATGGTACACAAAACGGGTCAGACCGCTGTTGCAGAAGCAACGAAAGAAGCACGCCATATTTAAAAGAACGCAAAATCACGAAGATTGGTAAAGTTTTGCAGAAGTTCGAAATATAGCGCATGCTTCAACGGGAGATGCTTTTAATAATTTCTACAACGAAACTCAGTCTGGTAGAAAACCCAAAGAGATTCTGCTTGTACATAAAGCACACCAGTGGCAAGACGCAATCAATACCCTCACAGCACGATAACAACGGTGAAGTCACCGATGGCAGTGCCACCAAAGAAGAGTTATTAAACACGCTTTTCCGAAACTCCTTCACCAAAGAAGGCAAAGTAAATATTCCAATCAAGAACAACTACCAAGATTAGAAACATAGAACCAGATATCCTCGGTGCAGCAAAGCAGCCTAAATCATTTAATAAAGACAAGGCCTCCGGTCCAGATGGTATACCAGTCAGGTTCCTTTCAGAATATGCAGATGCAATAGCTGCGTATTTAGCAATTACACAGAACCGCTCGCTCACAGAAAGATCCGTACCTAAAGACTGAAAAGTTGCTCAAGTCACACCAATGCCAAAAAGATAAATAGGAGTAATCCGCTGAATTACTGGCCCATAAAACTAACGTCGATTGGCAGTAGGGTTTTGGAACATATACTGTACTCCAATATTATAAAGTACCTCGAAAAAAACGATTTATTGACACACAGTCAGCACGGATTCAGAAAATATCGTTATTGCGGAACACAACTAGCACTTTATACTCATGAAGTAATGAGTGCTATGACACGGGATGTCAAATTGACTCCATATTTTTAGATTTTCAGAAGACTTTCGACACCGTCCCTCACAAGCGTCTTCTAGCCAAACTATGTGTCTATGGAATATCGTCTCAGTTGTGGTATTGGATTCGCGATTTCCTGTCAGAAAGATCAAAGTTCGTATTAATAGACGGAAAGTCATCGAGTAAAACATAAGTAATTTCAGGCGTTCCCCAAGGAAGGCTGTTGTTGTTGTGGTCTTCAGTCCTGAGACTGGTTTGATGCAGCTCTCCATGCTACTCTATCCTGTGCAAGCTTCTTCATCTCCTAGTACCTACTGCAACCTACATCCTTCTGAATCTGCTCAGTGTATTCATCTCTTGGTCTCCCTTTACGATTTTTACCCTCCACGCTGCACTCCAATACCAAATTGGTGATCCCTTGATGCCTCAGAACATGTCCTAGCAACCGATCCCTTCTTCTGGTCAAGTTGTGCCACAAACTTCTCTTCTCTCCAATCCTATTCAATACTTCCTCATTAGTTATGTGATCTACCCAACTAATCTCCAGCATTTTTCTGTAGCACCACATTTCGAAAGCTTCTATTCTCTTCTTGTCCAAACTATTTATCGTCCATGTTTCACTTCCATACATGGCTACGCTCCATACAAATGCTTTCAGAAATGACTTCCTGACAAATCAATACTCGATGTTAACAAATTTCTCTTCTTCACAAACGCTGTCCTTGCCATTGCCAGTCTACATTTTATATCCTCTCTACTTCGACCGTGATCAGTTATTTTGCTCCCCAAATAGCAAAACTCCTTTACTACTTTAAGTGTCTCATTTCCTAATCTAATTCCCTCAGCATCACCCGACTTAATTCGACTACATTCCATTATCCTCGTTTTGCTTTTGTTGATGTTCATCTTATATCCAAGGAAGCTATAGGCTCTTTATTGTTCCTGATCTATATTAACGACATAGGAGACAATCAGAGTAGCCGTCTTAGATTGTTTTCAGATGATGCTGTCATTTACCGTTTTTTAAAGTCATCAAATGACTACAATGAATTGCGAAATGATTTAGATAAGATATCTGTGTGGTGCGAAAAGTGGCAATTGACCCTGAATAAAGAAAAGTGTGAAGTTATTCACGTGAGTACTAAAAGAAATCCGCTAAATTTCGATTCAACTAATTCAACTAAATATTTAGGGATTACAATTACAAATAACCTAAGTTGGAACGATCACATAGATAATGTTGTGAGTAGAGCAAACCAAAGACTGCGATACATTGGCAGAACACTTAAAAGGTGCAACAGATCTACTAAAGAGACTGCTTACACCACGCTTGTCCGCCCTATTCTGGAGTACTGCTCTGCGGTGTGGGATCCGTATCAGGTGGGACTGACGGATGACATCGAAAAAGTTCGAAGAAGGGCGGCTCGTTTTGAATTATCGCGAAATAGGGGAGATAGTGTCACAGACATGATACGTGAATTGGAGTGGAAATCATTAAAACAAAGGCGTTTTTCGTTGCGACGGGATCTTCCCATTAAATTTCAGTCACCAGTTTTCTCCACCGATTGCGAAAACATTCTGTTGGCACCCACCTACATAGGGAGAACTGATCATCACGATAAAATAAGAGAAATCAGGGCTCGCACGGAAAAATTTAAGTGCTCGCTTTCCCGCTCGCCGTTCGAGGGTGGGATGGTAGAGCGACAGCATGAAGGTGGTTCATTGAACCCTTTGCCAGGCACTTAATTGTGAATAGCAGAGTAATCACGTAGATATAGATGCAGGACATATGGCCTCTAGTTTGAAAATAACATGATCATCTCTCCATTGGCAAAAGATGCGGGAATACTCCCCTATTCGGATTTCCGGGAGGGGACTGCCAAGGGGAGGGTGACCATGAGAAAAAGACTAATCAACGAAAGGATAACGTTCTACGAATCGGGGCGTGGAATGTCAGAATCTTGAACGTAGTAAGGAAACTGGAAAATCTGAAATGGGAAATTCAAAGGCTCAATCTAGATATAGTAGGGGCCAGTGAAGTGAAATGGAAAGAAGACAAGGATTTCTGGCCAGATGACTATGGGGTAATATCAACAGTAGCAGAAAATGTTATAAGGGGACTAGGATTCGTTATGAATAGGAAGGTAGGTCAGAGATTGTGTTACTGCGAACGGTTCGGTAATATGGTTGTTGTTATCAGAATTGACAGCAATCAACACCGACAACGTTAGTGCAGGTATACATGCCGACGTCGCAAACTGGAGATGAAGAAATAGGGAAAGTATATGAGAGTATTGAAACGGTAATACAGTACGTAAATGGCGACGGAAATCTAATAGTCATGGCACACCGGAATGCAGTTGTAGGGGAAGGAGCGGAAGAAAAGGTTACAGGAGAATATGGCCTGGAACAAGGAACGAGAGAGGAGAAATACTAATTGAGTTCTGTAACAAGTTTCAGCTACCAATAGCTAATACTATGTTCAATTATCACAAGAGGAGGAGGTATACTTGGGAAAGGCCTTAAAGATTTCAGTTAGATTACGTCAGGGTCAGAGAGATATTCCGAAATCAGATACTGGATTGTAAGGCGTACCCAGGAGCAGATATAGACTCAGATCACAAAATAGTGGTGATGAAGAGTAGGCTGAAGTTTAAGACATTAGTCAGAAAGGATACAGAAGTACTAAGGAATGACGAGGCACCCTTGAAGTTCTGTACGGCTATAGATACAGCAATAAGGAATAGCTCAGTAGGCAGTACCGTTTGAGGGGAAATGGACTTCTCTAAATCGGGCCATCACAGAAGTTGGAAGGAAAAACATAGGTACAAAGAAGGTAACTGCGAAGAAACCATGGGTAACAGAAGAAATACTTCATTTGATCGATGAAAGGAGGAAGTACAAGAAAGCTCGGGGAAATTCAGGAATACAGAAATACCAGTCGCTGAGGAATGAAGTAAATAGGAAATCCAGGGAAGCTGAAATGACTCCATGGAAAATGTGAAGAAACTGAAAAAGAAATGATTGTAGGAAGGACAGACTCAGCATACGGGAAAGTCCAATCGACCCTCTGTGAAATTAAAAGCAAGAGTGGTAACATTAAGATTGCAACGGTAATTCCACTACTAACTGAGGAGGAGAGAGCAGATAGGTGGGAAAAAAGCCTCTATGAGGGGGAAGATTTGTATGATGTGATAGACGAGGAAACAGGAGTCTATTTAAAAGAGATAGGGGACCCAGTATTATAATCAGAATTTAAAAGAGCTTTGGAGGACTTAAGACCAGATAACGCAGAAGGGATAGATAGCATTCCATCAGAATTTCTAAAATCATTTGAGGAAGTGGTAACAAAACGACTATTCACGTTGATGTGAAGAATGTATGGGTCTGGCAGCATACCATCGAAGCATTTTAGATGTGATCCTACAGACGAATGTTGAAAATTAGGTGGGGCGATAAGGTAAGGAATGAGGAAGTTTTACCCAGAATCGGAGAGGAAAGGAATATGTGGAACACACGGATAAGGAGAGGGGACAGGGTGATAGGACATATGTTAATACGTGAGGGAATGACTTCCATGGTACTAGAGGGAGCTGTAGAGGGCAAAGAGGAAGAGGACCATATAATTGAGGACGTGGGTTGCAAGTGCTACTCTGACATGAAGTGGTCGGCACAGGAGAGGAATTCGTGGCTGGCCGCATCAAACCAGTCAGAAGACTCGTGACCCAAAAAAAAAAAAATTTTTTTTAATGAAAAAGGCCTTACACATACATATGTCGATCTAAATGTTATATCACGTTTGAAACCTCATTGTGGAGACGTGGAGTGTCTTCCTGAGGTAAACAATGAAGATCTGCTGGACAGTTTTAACGTAAAGTATTTGTTTTCTAAACGGGAATTAAACCGCAAATCAGTCAGCTCCATCTGAACATAAACATTGGCGCTTGTGACTGAAACAGAAAGCGGTCTTGTAAAGAGCTTGAAAACAAATTTAAGATTGGCAGTGTCCTCAAAAGGTTTTGGGAACTATTCTTTTAATCCTTTCAGGAAAACAATGATTTCTTCAAAATTCGCTTTTTTTTTACGCCAGTGACCCTTAAGAACGTTTTTTTTTATCAGACTATATCCCATCCACAACGCGATTTTTTTACAATGCGTCCCCACGACATGAAATTCGTCGTTTCCCACGTTCCATTGTCTTGCTGTGGACAGTGAGCAACCAAGTCCACTTAAAATGCGCAGTCTTCAATCCTTTCGGGATATTCTAACTTTCGTTCCTGCTCTCATTTTCCTTTAATAAATTCAACAATAGTGGGTTTTGAAATGAAAAATGGTTTCAGACCTGTCCCTTGACTTGACAAAAGCAGCACATTTTCAGGATGTGGTGCCCACAGTTCCTGCATTTTTTAAAAATGCCCTCGTACGGCCTTGAGCTGCTAGTAAAATACTGTACTGGTTATACAACCGCTTTCAGTCATCTGACCATCATCAGGGCCCTATGTACCAAAATATACCAATAATACACATATACCAATGATATATAAGTAACATTACAAACTGTCACGAATCTGTTAACTGATGTAAATGTGAACACCAACTCGTGCATCATGGAATGCCACATACTCACATAGAAGTAGCCACAGCATCATGTTACGCTAAATATAAATTCGTAATCGTAAGGCGATAAAACCATGACCAATACACTGAAAATGGAAGTATACCATAACAGAATGATGTATTTCACTACGAAAACCACGTACCATAAAGACGTAAATGGTTCACATTTGTACAGAGTTACCTGTCATCCTATCGTAATATAAATTACGTCGTCATTCTATAAAAACTGTGCTGTGGAGTGTACACATTCATAGTAATACTGTAATCGGCGTTACCGTTGTGAACATATTCATGCTACACAGAGGCGACTTAAAGCGGTGTGTTGGAAAAGCAACTCTCATAAAATTCAGTCATATGGATTTATCATGAAACTTCACTCTTTTCAAATTAAGAAAATCGCATATTCTCTCTGAAATAAAAGCTGATATTTCCAAGAGAGTATTAAAGATTTGTTCTCATATAGTAAGCCCTGTCGTATCTGAAATATTTAACCCATCACTAATTAAGGCTTTTTCTAGAGAGATTGAAGTATGCCGCTGTAAAACAAAATTTTTGTAGAAGGCATTCCACAATACTACCCCGCCTGAGCAACAATAATACCTTAAGTAAGCCACAGTTTCGATGTCAGGTGAGTTGCTCAACTGAAAATGCCGTTCCCACATCCATACCCCAATTTTACAAGCATTAAATAACAAAACAGCAGCAGCTGCTATTTTCTGTGACCTATCTCAGGAATCTGAATGTGTAAGTGACAATATTCTCCTGGGTAGACTGAAGTTTTGTAGAACTGGCGCTATAACGCACCATTGAGTAGTGTCATATCTAATTGAAAGAGTGCAGAAAGTTGTTCTTAGTAATTCAAGCAATATTATCAGGGGAGATTCCTCTGACGAGGGGATGGGGGAAAATCGCATATGACATTGGTTGAAAATGGCTCTGAGCACTATGGGACTCAACTGCTGAGGTCATTAGTCCCCTAGAACTTAGAACTAGTTAAACCTAACTAACCTAAGGACATCACAAACATCCATGCCCGAGGCAGGATTCGAACCTGCGACCGTAGCGGTCTTGCGGTTCCAGACTGCAGCGCCTTTAACCGCACGGCCACTTCGGCCGGCGCATATGACATTCCCAAAGGTGTTAGATCCGCCATTGTTCCTCATATTTGTAAACGATCTTCTTTCTTATACATCACAAGCAGAATTACTTACTTTTGCGCATGACGTTAGTTGTAATCAATCCAAGTAACAGAAGAAATGGTAAACAATATACTTAAAAGTACCACTGCCTGGTTTTCTGCAAATGGTCTCATATTTAAATTGAGAAAAACACAACATGTTTTGTTACACACATCTAGAGGTACTACACCAATAATAAGTGTAACGCATTGTGAGGAAGCAACAAATAAATGGAAACTTCGAAATTTTTTGGTCCCCATAATGATGAGCTGGAAAAATCACCTTGTGAGAAATCCAAAACAACTTAGTTCAGTCACGTTTGTACTTGCAATCATCGCAAATCTGGGAGAGAGACAAATCAATAAGATGACATATTTTGCAAATTTTCATTCAATAACGGCATTTGGAATAATGTTATGGGATAACTCGTGTTTGAGAAATAAAGTGTTCAGTCTTCAAAAACATGTGGTGCTCACCCACGACCATCGTGTAGATATCTGTTTAAAGAGTTAAGCATTCTGACTACTGCTTCACAGTGTACTTATTCCCTTCATGAAGTTATTCGTAAATAATCCACTGCAGCTCAGAAGGAATAATGATGTGCATCACTACAGTACGAGAAGTAACAATGACATTCATTACTCCACTTAAGAATTGTTTGTAACAGAAGAGAGTGTGCAATGGAAATACCTGCAACAGAAATCTGCTACAACTCAGGTATAATTCTAACATGTTTTATTACGGCCTATCGTCATTTGCATTTACAGCGACAGTCATTTCAGTTCATATTTTGAACATTTTCAGATCTGTTAAAATGACGAAAAGAAATACTGAAATTGACTTACATAACTAATGTAATTATAATTTTGAATATATGTAAAAAATATTTTTAACACTATAGACGGATTTTATTCGTCTTCCTGTCTATTATAATATTATTATATTTTAATGTACACGAAGCAGCACTGGGAATTTTATGGGGTAGCAGCTAAGCAGTTTGTAAGTGGAGTATACTGTTCAACTAACTTTCAGTTTTCGAATCGGTACCAAGTTTCTAACCTATATTTCACAGAAACACCTGCACATCTACAAAAAGACAGCAACGAATGAAGTTGCAAGTAAAATAAAAATTACTAATTGCATTTACAAAAGAGGTGCAGTTACGCTACATCTAAGACTATTCTGCACGTTTATGTAAATACTTGTAAGCATTCCTCTATACAACGAAAACAAGTGCCAAGTAGAAAACTTTCGAGTTCGCTTTTAATAATGAACCTGCGTAAGCGATGAAAAGTGTTTAACAGTTGTACAGTTCTTGCATTTGTTGCCAAAGCCAAATTTAAATAAGAGGACTGTCGATCAGTTTTTTATCGGTGTCTTAGTTATGAACGTTTATTTAATCGCAATAGTATTATTTGGAACTTATCAAGCAGTCGAGAAAATTCTAAGCTCGTTGAGAGTGTCTACAAGCTTATTTTAAACTATTTTCGTGTAGTATTCTTCGGGACACTTTTGAGCACAGAAAAATTGTTTCCAAAAGATGAAGTGATGATTGAAATTGTGGAAGTCTCTTTTCCCACGATCGTTGTAATATACGTAATAGTATTTTGCTTAGAAAGTGCGTATACTATGACATCTATCTCTCTTGGATGGCTAGCAACATCTCGGAAATACATAGCTAAAGGTTGAGTATGAATGAAACTAGCCCCGGACGAATAAATGTCCAAAGTGACTATTTGGGGCAGCCAACACTTAAACATCTGCCCTTGATCATGCGGTCACATCGATAAACGGAGCAAATTCATCAGTCCAATAGATAAGTGAGGCTACGGTCGAACATATGTACAATAGGGCCTTAGTAAACAGCCCAACACTTAATCATAGCACACACGCGTGTCACGTAGTTCTAGTAAACAGAACGCCCCCACCATCTCAAAAACCTAGGTTGGTAGTAATACACAGCATTCAGCTCCGTATATAAAGTTTTCTAGATTCACCTCATTTATACGGCGCTACAGAAATCTAGTCCGGTTTCCTTTACACGTATAGTTTGCTGATTTTCAGTGCCTGTTTCGCGAGATATTGCAGCATAAATTCGATAACTGATTTCTTTCATAATCAATAGGATAATCACTTATAATTGATACATGAAAATCGTGCAAAGATTTCTTAAAGGAACTTTGTGTTTTGCGATATACAGGGTGACCCAGAAGACTGTTAACATTTGAAACTGCACAAATTCACGGTATGATGTAGGTAGAGAGGTAAAAATTGGCGCACATCCTTGACATGACATGGAGTTTCATTGAAACCAAAATAGAGTGCAAAAACTGGCCAACAGATGGCTCTCGACAGCAACAAGGCAATGGCGCCGTTTGAAGATCGTGTAGAAAATGAATTGTAGTGAGAGAGGAAGTCAGATCAACCGTAGCCTGTTTGATAAACACCTGCTGGAAGGTAGTACTGTTACCGAGGATGGCGTTCCACCCTATTTTGCTTCACGTGTGAAGGACATCTTGAGCACATCGTTTGGTGAGAACCGCCAGCTCCCCAGACCTCAATCCGTGTGAACATTGGTTCGGAGTCACCTTAAGTCACAAGTCTACCACGATCGCCGGACTTCATTAGGGGTGATAAAAGACGACATTTCTCGCCATATCTACTGACATGCTGTACACTGTTGTTCATAACGTTGTCCCTCAACTACAGGTATTGCTGATGAGACACGCCCGACATGTTGAGCATTTGCTATGTAGAACATCTATGCTAAGGCTCTGTTGCTATACTACTCTACCGGCAATTAAAATTGCTACACCAATAAGATATGCAGATAAGCGAGTATTCATTGGACAAATATATTATACTAGAACTGACATTTGATTACATTTTCAAGCAATTTGGGTGCATAGATCCAGAGAAATCAGTACCCGTAATAACGGCCTTGATACGCCTGGGCATTGAGTCAAACAGAGCTTGGATGGCGTGTACAGGTACAGCTGCCCATGCAGCTTCAACACGATACCAGAGTTCATCAAGAGTAGTGACTGGCATATTGCGACGAGCCAGTTGCTGGGCCACCATTGACCAACCGTTTTCAATTCGTGAGAGATCTGGAGAATGTGCTGGCCAGGGCAGCAGTCGAACATTTTCTGTATCCAGAAAGGCCCGCACAGGATCTGCAACATGCGGTCGTACATTATCCTGCTGAAATGTAGGGTTTCGCAGGGATCGAATGAAGGGTAGAACCACGGGTCGTAACACATTTGAATTGTAACGTCCACTGTTCAAACTGCCGTCAATGCGAACAAGAGGTGACCGAGACGTGGAACCAATGGCGCCCCATACCATCACGCCGGGTGATACGCCAGTATGACGATGACGAATACACGCTTCCAATGTGCGTTCACCGCGATGTCGCCAAACACGGATGCGACCATCATGATGCTGTAAACAGAACCCGGATTCATCCGAAAATATGATGTTTTGCAATTCGTGCACCCAGGTTCGTCGTTGAGTACACCATCGCAGGCGCTCCTGTCTGTGATGCAGCGTCAAGGGTAGCCGCAACCATGGTCTCCGAGCTGATAGTCCATGCTGCTGCGAACGTCGTCCAACTGTTCGTGCAGATGGTTGTTGTCTTGCAAAAGTCCCCATCTGTTGGCTGCACGATCCGTTACAGCCATGCGGATACGATGCCTGTCATCTCGACTGGTAGTGATAAGAGGCCGTTGGGATCCAGCACGGCGTTCCGTATTACCCTCCTGAACCCATCGATTCCATATTCTGCTAACAGTCATTGGATCTCGACCAACGCGAGCAGCAATGTCGCGATACGATAAACCGCAATCGCGATACGATAAACCGCAATCGCGATAGGCTACAATCCGACCTTTATCAAACTCGTAAACGTGATGGTACGCATTTCTCCTCCTTACACGAGGCATCACAACGTATCACCAGGCAACGCGGTCAACTACTGTTTGTGTATGAGAAATCGATTGGAAACTTTCCTCATGTCAGCACGTTGTAGGTGTCACCACCGGCGCCAACCTTGTGTGAATGCTCTGAAAAGCTAATCATTTGCATATCACAGCATCATCTTCGTGTCGGTTTAATTTCGGGTCTTTAGCAAGTCATCTTCGTGGTGTTGCAATTTTAATGGCCAGTAGTGTAGTTAAAAAAAATGTTCAGATGTGTGTGAAATCTTATGGGACTTAACTGCTAAGGTCATCAGTCCCTAAGCTTACACACTACTCAACCTAAATTATCCTAAGGACCAACACACCCACCCATGCCAGAGGGAGGACTCGAACCTCCGCCGGGACAGTCGCAGAGTCCATGACAGTAGTGTAGGTCTTTTGTATCGTATGAAGCGCTATCTGTTGGTCATTTTGCGCACGCTCTTTTGGTTTCAACAAAACCACACGTTATCTTAAGCATGTGTGACACATTTTACCTCTCTACCCACATTATCCAGTGAAGTACTGAATTCTCAAATGTTAACAGACTTTTGGGCCACCCTCTTCTTAAATGTCCGCACACTGATTCTGTAATAATGGCAATGATAAAGTGAGGTAGCCTTTTTCTAGTTTGTTAGCTACTTTCGTGTTCTGTGGCTAACATTTGAATAAGCCACTGTGATATCAGCGTGTTAGTAGGATTGCAGCATAAGATACATTTTCTCGTGGAAATTTGGTTAATGCTCCCCATTTGCATAACTGAAGTTTTATTTTAACTTCAACCTGCAATATACCTTAATAACAGTAACCCTGCCAAGCACACATATTATCTATTCAAAAATTCGTCTGTGGAGTAGGAGGAATTGTCAAGCAGAAATACTACAATGTGGTTTTAAGAATGGTTTCCTTGTGCGCTAGCAATCTTAGTTCATGACGTAGGATGTGAAATACTGTTATGGCTCCACACTTTCTTCTTTTCGGTACGACACTGAGACTGAAGTGGTGAATAGTGCAGAAATTTCCTAAGAGAGTAAATGCGTTGTTAGTCTGTTGACAACACGTTTAGCTTTTTAAATAGTTGTCTTCATGACTACAAATGATGAAGTTCTTCAACAGTGAAATATAAGAGGAGTTTGTGAAACACTATTGTAAAAAGAGGGGTTCCGAATTTCTGTATTACCAAACGACTAAAGGAGTCGCAAATTCCGACTTGCAGTTTGCCTATCTAACAGCCTCCAAGGGAATAAAAGTTTTATCTTTAGAATTTCACATAGTTACTGTCCGAATTTAAAAGCTGGGAATGCTGCAATCTCTCATTAAGAGATTTAATCTCACGTTAAAGTTTCAAGAGAGTAAGGCAACTATTGCAGTTGGAAGCTGTGTATGTGCCTTTAGGCTGCGTAATTTGATGCGCGCTAATTACCCAGATTTCATTCATTCAGTATTTGATAATGAGAGCACTTAACAACTTCCAACAAACTTTACTTTCAAACGTCTTAGTAACTTTTTCTCCCTCACGCCTGTACATAATGATGAAAGGAAAATAGTTTACGTCTTGCTATATTTCCTCTGTTCTTGGATGACCCTCAGTTTGTTACATCTTTACTATTACCTCTACTCGCAACACATTTTGCACACATTATCTACATATACCATTGAATGTACGTGCAAAATTATATGATTGTATGGGCCATAGTTCATCAGACATGACGTTTTTAAACACTGAGATGAGTGAGAATCTAGCTTATCCACTCTATGCTCATCAGTGGTTTGATAATGAGAACGCCGCGCTGGATTAGCCGAGCGGTCTCAGGCGCTGCAGTCATGGACTGTGCGGCTGGTCCCAGCGGAGGTTCGAATCCTCCATCGGGCATGGGTGTGTGTGTTTGTCCTTAGGATAATTTAGGTTAATTAGTGTGTAAGCTTAGGGACTGATGACCTTAGTAGTTAAGTCCCATAAGATTTCACACACATTTTTGAACATTTTTTTTTGATAATGAGAACCTTGAGCGATTTCCAACAAAACTTTAAACCTTATTTCAAACTTTTTCTCGATACCGATTTTGCAGACATTATTCACATACATCAGTGAAGATACCCAGAAAATTATGTCACTGAATGAGATAAATGATGTTCTAATGTGTGTAACACATTAACCCATTAGTAAGGTGATTAGAAGTTTTAAGCTATTTTATACATGGCAGTAGGATTCTTTATTGAATCGGCTGTGGTCATTTGTTGAGACTCGAGATCCTCTTAATAAAATAATAGATTCGTAAGTCACTGGAGGAAAGATTAGTTCTTACACATGGCTCGTTGGTCATCGTAACATTAAGTTTCGCTTAAGACAAGTTTGTTCTTTTTATGACCAGATAAAGCTACAACCTTCTGACCCATAACTGCAGGTTCTTTAATTGCTTTGGGAAATGGCTCATTGGAACTACAGCATATGAAATATCAGTTTATTACATGAATAATAAAAAGATTTACTTAAGACAATCCTTTGCTACAGGATTGCTTGACAACTTGCATCTGTCATTGCCTATTAAAGCATCACTTGATGCACTAGGTAGCACACTGTCGTCCAGATGTACAGTGTTCAACATTTACAAAAGAACATTTGCATCTGATGCTTGAATAACTCTTCAGTTCCACTCAGTGACGTTGACTGATTCAGCTGAGGTCACGGACTGGGGCAGACTGCTTGCATGCTTAGCTCTGTGTTGACCTCAGTGCGAGGGCGCTGCTGTGCTGGGAGATGGGCTGTGTCTTCTCCAGGCCCTCCCATTCGTCGTAGGTTGCAGCAAGACACCACTAATGTCTGTGGTTTCGACGTGCATTGCAGACTGTGGTGTGACACCATGATCTTCTGGTGGTACCACATTTCTGGTGTGACAAAACACACCCTACCAGTTCCTGTATACAAAAAGGGTAAAAAAGGAAACGGGCACTCAAAATTAGAGGATCATGCCCTTAACATTGGGATGCTGAAACATTCTGGAACATTCATTGAAGTGACAAAAATCATGGCGTCCCTCCTAATATCGTGTTACACCTTCGTTTTCCCAGCGTAGTGCAGCGAGCAATAATTCGTTGGAAATCCCCTGCAGAAATGTTGAGCCATGCTACCTCTATAGCTGTCCATAGCTGCGAAACTTCCACCGGCGCGGGATTTTGTGCATGAAATGAACTCTCGATTATGTCCCATAAATATTCGACGAGATTCATGTTGGGCGATCTGAGCGGCCAAATTCTTCACTAGAATTTTCCAGAGTGTTCTTCAAACCAGTCGCGAACAGTTGTGTCCTAGTGACGATTCCATTGTTGTTTGGGAACATGAAGACCATGAACACCTGCAAATGGTGTCCATGTAGCCGATCATAACCGTTTCTAGTCAATGATCCGATTCAATTGGACCAGAAAAACACCTCAACTCCCCGTAAACACGGCCCAAATGATTATCGAGCCACCACCTAGTTGCACAATGCCTTATTGACAACTTGGGTCCGTGGCTTTGTGGGGTCTACGCCACACTCGGGAACCCACTATCAGATCTTACCAACTGAAATCGGGACTCATCTGACCAAGGCACAGTTTTCCAGTCGTCTAGGGTCCAATCGATATTGTCACAAGCCCAGGATAGTGGCTGATGCTCATGTGCTTGAAGCAAAGAAAATTTGATAATTTGTGGTAAGGTCTTGTGGGACCAAACTGCTGAGGTCATCGGTCCCTAAGATTACGCCCTACTTCATCTACCTTAAACTAAGTTACGCTAAGGACAACACACACACACACACACACACACCGATGCCCGAGGCAGGACTCGAACCTCAGACGCGGGGAGCCGCGCGGACCGTGACAAGACGCCTTGGACCATGCGGCTACCCCGCGCGGCTTTAAGCAAAGGCACTTGCATTGGTTGTCTGCTGCCACAGGCCATTAACGCCAGATTTCGCCTTACCGTCCTAACGCACACGCAACTCGTACGTCCAGAACTGATTTCTGTGCTTATTTCACACAGGTTTAGTTGTCTATAAGCACTTACAACTCTAAGTAAACGCCTTTACTCTCAGTCGTTAAGTGAAGGTAATTAGCCACTGCATTGTTCGAGATGAGAGATCTGATATTTAGTATTCTTGTCACATATTAAATTCCCTAACGATTCGAGATATGGATTGTCCCATGCGTCTACCTCCACCTACTATTCTGCATTCAGAGTCTATTAACTTCCGTTGTGCGGCCATAATTACGGCGCAAACAGATCCACATGAATCACTTTAGTACAAATAGTTCCGGCAATGCACTGCCCTTTTATATCTTCGGTGTGCAATACTGCCACCAACTGTATGAGGTGCATTCAAGTTCTAAAGGGTCCGATTTTTTTTCTCCGGACTGGAAAGAGATAGAAACATGCGCATTGTTTTAAAATGAGGCCCCGTTCATTGTCAATACGTCCCAGAGATGGCAGCACCGTACGGCAGATGGAATTTTACCGCCAGCGGCGAGAATGAGAACTGTTTTAAATACTTAAAATGGCGACGTTTTCCTTACTTGAACAGCGTGCAATCATTCATTTTCTGATTTTGCGTGGTGTGAAACCAATTGAAATTCATCGACAGTCGAAGGAGACATGTGGTGATGGAGTTATGGATGTGTCGAAAGTGCGTTCGTGGGTGCGACAGTTTAATGAAGGCAGAACATCGTGTGACAACAAATCGAAACAACCTCGGGCTCGCACAAGCCGGTCTGACGACATGGTCGAGAAAGTGGAGAGAATTGTTTTGGGGGATCGCCGAATGACTGTTGAACAGATCGCCTCCAGAGTTGGCATTTCTGTGGGTTCTGTGCACACAATCCCGCATGACGACCTGAAAATGCGAAAAGTGTCATCCAGGTGGGTGCCACGAATGCTGACGGACGACCACACGGCTGCCCGTGTGGCATGTTGCCGAGCAATGGGACTTTCTTTTCGTTGGTTGTGACAATGGATGAGACGTGGATGCCATTTTTCAATCCACAAACAAACCGCCAGTCAGCTCAATGGAAGCACACAGATTCACCGCCACCAAAAAAATTTCGAGTAACCGCCAGTGCTGAAAAAATGATGGTGTCCATCTTCTGGGACAGCGAGGGCGTAATCCTTACGCATTGCGTTGCAAAGGGTACTACGGTAACAGGTGCATCCTACGAAAATGTTTTGAAGAACAAATTCCTTCCTGCACTGCAATAAAGACGTCCGGGAAGGGCTGCGCGTGTGCTGTTTCACCAAGACAACGCACCCGCACATCGAGCTAACGTTACGCAACAGTTTCTTCGTGATAACAACTTTGAAGTGATTCCTCATGCTCCCTACTCACCTGACCTGGCTCCTAGTGACTTTTGGCTTTTTCCAACACTGAAAGACACTCTCCGTGGCCGCACATTCACCAGCCGTGCTGCTATTGCCTGAGCGATTTTCCAGTGGTCAAAACAGACTCCTAAAGAAGACTTCGCCGCTGCCATGGAATCATGGCGTCAGCGTTGTGAAAAATGTGTACGTCTGCAGGACGATTACGTCGAGAAGTAACGCCAGTTTCGTCGATTTCGGGTGAGTAGTTAATTAGAAAAAAAATCGGAGGCCTTAGAACTTGAATGCACCTCGTATATGTGCATGTCGCCATCTTATGACTTTTATCACGTTATGTATTCTCATTTCGAACATAAAATATTTTCTTGAGTCAGAAAAGCTTCAATCGATAAATCAGAAAGGATTTAGAAAGTTTCGCTCGTGCAAAACTAGGCTTGCATACTATCCTGCAAACCATAGAGGAAGTGCAACAGGCATAGTCCATATTCCCACTTTTTTGGAAAACATTTCAGCTGGTGCCCCACTGCACATTGTTAATGAAGATTGGAAGATACAGAATAAGTTGCCAGCTATGTGAGCGTCTTGAATACTTCTTTAGTAATAGAACTCAGTACCTTGTCTTCGAAAGTCAATGTTCATCAGATGGTACCGAGAGGCGTGCCCCAAGAAAGTGTGGCAGTACTACTCTTGTTCCATATACATATAACTGATGTGAAGCGCGGGTGTACAGCAGTGTGGTACTGTTTGCTGATGACGCCGTAGTGTAAGGAGAGCGTCGTCGTCGACGGCTGTAGAAGGATACCGGATTACTTAGACCTTCTGTTTGGCGTTATTTAGCCCTAAATGTGGCAAAATTTAACTTTATGCACATGTGTAGCAAGAACAATGCTGCAATGTTCCAATGCAGTATTAGTGTTGTGCTGCCTCACTGAGACAATTCCATTAAATATCTGCGCGTGGTACTGCAAAGAGACATGTAACTGGACGAGAAGGTAACGATGGGAGCAGGGAAGTGGAATAGCCGACTGCGGTGTATTGGCAGAGTATTGGGAAAATATAGCTCATCTGCAAAGGGGACTGCGGATGGAACATTTATGCGACCCAATCTTGAGTTCTGTTCGCGTGTTTTGGATCACCACCTGCTTGGATTAAAGGAAGACTTTAAAGCAATTCAGAATTGCGCAGCTCGATTAATTGCGGGGGGATTCGATCATCATGCAAGTGTTATGGAGGTGCTTCGTAAACTCAAATGAGATTTCCTGGTAGTAGGAACATCGAGGAAGCAATGATGGAAATAAAGAAAAGTTTCAGGATTGGAATTAAAATACAATGTGAAAGGATATCAATGATACGATTCGCTGATGACATTGCTATCCTGAGTGAAAGTGAAGAAGAATTAAATGATCTGCTGAACGGAATGAACAGTCTAATGAGTACACAGTATGGTTTGAGAGTAAATCGGAGAAAGACGAAGGTAATGAGAAGTAGTAGAAATGAGAACAGCGAGAAACTTAACATCAGGATTGATGGTCACGAAGTCAATGAAGTTAAGGAATTCTGCTACCTAGGCAGTAAAATAACCAATGACGGACGGAGCAAGGAGGACATCAAAAGCAGACTCGCTATGGCAAAAAAGGCATTTCTGGCCAAGAGAAGTCTACTAATATCAAATACTGGACTTAATTTGAGGAAGAAATTTCTGAGGATGTGCGTCTGGAATACAGCATTGTATGGTAGTGAAACATGGAGTGTGGGAAAACCGGAACAGAAGAGAATCGAAGCATTTGAGATGTGGTGCTATAGACGAATGTTGAAAATTAGGTGGACTGATGAGGTAAGGAATGAGGAGGTTCTACGCAGAATCGGAAAGGAATATGTGGAAAACACTGATAAGGAGAAGGGACAGGATGATAGGACATCTGCTAAGACATGAGGGAATGGCTTCCATGGTACTAGAGGGAGCTGTAGAGGGCAAAAACTGTAGAGGAAGACAGAGATTGGAATACGCCAAGCAAATAATTGAGGACGTAGGTTGCAAGTGCTACTCTGATATGAAGAGGTTAGCACAGGAAAGGAATTTGTGGCGGGCCGCATCAAACCAGTCAGTAGGAAGAAAAAAAAAGGAACGGGCAATTTTTTATAAAAATCGTTATGTCTCGTATAGATGTTTCAATGGATAACGCCATTATCGATCAAATATATCAATATTTCGATGTATCGATCGACATTTTCTATGTTTACTGGAATTATGAATAGCGAAGTCACACAAATTATTAACAAACATTTAAAACTCGACAAATATTTTATTATTGCCAAGATTAACCGATGAAAGACATATAATGTACTATAAAATCACTTATTTACAAAAAACTAATTAAGGAAACCAATAATCATCACCAATACACATTAACAGAACGCTTTGTTTAGTGTGTTCCCCTGTAAGTCTGCTTCTCTTATCTGGAACAACCAAGTTTATTAAGGAAGTCCCTGTTTCAGACAAAACAGAAGAGGCCTGGCATACTAAATATTTTTGAGCAATTTCTGACAGAGCAGGCATGAAATGACGATTATCAATCCAAGACGTAACAAGATCACAATTTCGTCTTAAGTGTCGTTCATCGAGGTATTCTTTTAGTTTGTTTGGCACAGTATCGGTGCGTGGAATTTCTTGTGTGATCAGCTTTTGGACAACAGTTTTTCATGCCGTGACCAACTTGAAGGCTTGTCGGAATCTTCTTGTGTTACATCTGAAGTACTTTGTTCAGGTGATAGTTGACCAATCCGCCTACGCTCTGAAGGAATTCCCTCAGTTATTTCCGCTATCGCAGCTGATATTGCAAAGAGAGAATCAAAGTCGAGGCGCTTGGACCGAGGATCCAGAACTGTAGCTGTGGCAAGAAAAGTATTTCTTTCCTTTCGAAAGAAAGTAGTCTGTCTAATACTCCTGCAAGTAGACAATTTTTTGTAGACACTCCTAAACCAGTACAAGGAGTCGCATGCTCCATTTCTTATCGAAGTAGGTTTCTTATAGGAATGCATGAGCTTGCAGTCACATAGCTAGCGCCAGTAACCTCTTCAATGGCTTGTTTGAATGTGGCAAGAAGGTTGACACAGGCACGTGTCTAACAGCGTGGGGACGATGTTGCACGCTGCACTGACATTATGTTCGGTTCAGCTATATACAGTGTGTCACGTGTCACAAGTATAGACGTAGAGGATAGAAGTGCGTCAGGTTGCGTCATTCTTCGGTGGCTGGTCTCG
Organism: Schistocerca americana; assembly: GCF_021461395.2. NCBI lineage: Eukaryota > Metazoa > Arthropoda > Insecta > Orthoptera > Acrididae > Schistocerca > Schistocerca americana. The sequence goes on from NC_060127.1 coordinate 54,939,047, forward strand.
GTACTGCGCCAATTGCTTCGCCGTATCATTAATAAATGTCATGCGCCGTGCGATATGCTTCGCTATGTTGCGCCGTTCTTGGTTCTTGGGAATATTGTACGTGTCAGGCGTGCCTGACAAATGACGAGCCAGCAGAAAAGTCTCGGCCTCTTGGGAGTGAAACACTGTTGACATGTGTGCTGAGAATAATATATTGTAATGACAATTAACATTTTAGCCGGCCGAAGTGGCCGTGCGGTTAAAGGCGCTGCAGTCTGGAACCGCAAGACCGCTACGGTCGCAGGTTCGAATCCTGCCTCGGGCATGGATGTTTGTGATGTCCTTAGGTTAGTTAGGTTTAACTAGTTCTAAGTTCTAGGGGACTAATGACCTCAGCAGTTGAGTCCCATAGTGCTCAGAGCCATTTGAATTAACATTTGAGACAACAGCGTCCATTTTCCATTAAATACCAGTGCGGTAATCTGTGTGATATTTGTGTAAGCTACTTTTACAGTCTTACTTTGTTTCCTTGATCCATGCGCTCAGGGGGTAAGAGAAGCGAACATTCAGCCTCATACTTGGGGGCAGGAAGTGATAATTTCCACCATTCTAATACTGTTCTGTTCAAAAGAGTGCATTTTGCTCCTTGTACCTATCATTTGCCATGGTAGAAGTGACACAAGGAAATAACAATCAGATAGATTCATGCTCAAATCCGGTGCTCATTTGTAGTACGGAATATAAGACTAAATTAAGCTCTTTGTAAAACATTTACTGTCAGACTGCAAAGATCGGTATCCGTTTGAATAGTCAAGACATTTGCCGATGAGAACTACAGTGAGTATGTATTAAGTAAAGATAGACAAAAAATATCGCTTTCCATATTAAGTTCCATTCACCGATTAATCGATAACTTGTTTATCGACGGAAACGTCGATCTTATTTTGGTAGAATATAGCTGTTTTCATGTATCGATACGTTTTCCCCCTCCCTATCTGGAGGGAAGATGACGTTGTTTCCGCGAAACACTGGCTGCGGAACGATTCTAGCGCTGTCAACGAAAATATCGCTTAAGGACCGCGAAGAAAACATAAGAGATGTTAGGGATAGTATGCAGATATATTAGGCTCCTAAAAGGGTAATACAGTACCTAAAGCGAGATGAAAATGTAATAGTGATGGGGGACTGGGGTGCAGTTGTAAGGGAAGTAGTTGAAGAAATGGTTGCAGGAGAATATGGACTTGAGACAGGGGATGAGAGAAGAGAAAGACTAATTGAGTTCTGTAATAAATTTCAGCCGCTTGGTTTGAGGCGCCTTGTCACGGATTGCGCGGCCCCTCCAGCCGGAGGTTCGAGTCCTCCCTCGGGCATGGATGTGGTTCTTAGCATAAGATAGTTTAAGTTAGTTTAAGTAGTGTGTAAGTCTAGGGACCGATGACCTCTGCAGTTTGGTCCCTTAGAAATTCACACACACACAATATATCTGAGCTAGTGATAGCGAATACTCTGTTTAACAATCACAAGAGGAGGAGGTATACTTGGAAAAGGCAGGGTGAGAAGATTTTAGTTAGATTGCATCATGGTCAGACACAGATTCCGAAGTCAGATACTGGATTGTAAGGCTTTCTCAGTAGCGGATATAGACTTAGGTCACAATTTAGTAGTGATGAAGATCAGGCTGAAGTTTAAGAGATTAGTCAGGAAGAATCAACACGCAAAGAAGTGGGATACGAAAGTACTAAGCAATGAGGAGATACATTTGAAGTTTTCTAAGGTTATAGATAAAACAATAAGGAATAGCTCAGTAGGGTTGTACAGTTGAAAAGGAAAGGACATCTCTAAAGAGAGCAATCACAGAATCTGGAAAGAAAATCATGGGTACGAAGAAACCATGGGTAACAGAAGAAATATTCCAGTTGATCGACGAATGAAGGGAGTAAAAAAATGCTCAGGAAAATTCAGGAATACAGAAATACAAGTCGCTGGGGAATGAAAGAAATAGGAAGTGCAGGGAAGCTAAGACGAAATGGCTTCAGGGAAAATATGAAGAAATCTGAAAAGAAATGATTATCGGAAGGAGTGAAATAGCATATAGGAAAGTCAAAATAACATTCGCTGTAATTAAAGTAGTGAATGGGAGTGTAAGTAGACTGGCGCTGCGGATAGGTGGCGCTCGGTGGAAGTGTGGCGCGGCCGTGCAGTTGCGACAACGTTGTGTCCCTGATGGTGTAGTGGTTAACACACGTGCCTAGTGGTCAGGAAAACCCGGGTTCCAATCCCGGTCCACTACACATTTTCTCTCATTGTTGCTGATTCCGCTTAATGTCCATGACAGCAGTCATCCCCCTTCAATTAACAGTTTCAATAGTGTTTCAGCCGGCCACGGTGGTCTAGCGGTTAAGGCGCTCAGTCCGGAACCGCGCGACTGCTACGGTCGCAGGTTCGAATCCTGCCTCGGGCATGGATGTGTGTGATGTCCTTAGGTTAGTTAGGTTTAAGTAGTTCTAAGTTCATTTGAACCATTTGAACCAATAGTGTTTCACAGCTGCGGGATCTGCGTGGTGTCTGTTCTTTCCGAGGAACAGACGACACGCATTCAAATAACCTATATCTTTGCCTTCTTTCACAGATTTTGAAAAGGCATTCGATTCGATCAGTCATGCAGCTGTGTTTGAGGCTCTAAGACAGCAAGGAATAGAAGAGGCCTATATTAAAGTTTTATACAACATACATAAAACCTCTACGGCTTTTGTAAGTGTAGTTGAAGAAACCAGTGAATTTCCCATCGAAAATGGCGTAAAACAAGGCGACTCTATCAACAAAACTCCTTCCAGCAGTCCTCGAAAAAGAAAGGTCTAAATTACACTACTGGCCATTAAAATTGCTACACCACGAAGATGAAGAGCTACAGACACGAAATTTAACCGACAGGAAGAAGATGCTGTGATATTCAAATGATTAGGTTTTCATAGAATTCACACAACCTTGGCGGCAGTGGCGACATCTACAATGTGCTGACATGAGGAAAGTTTCCAACCGATTTCTCTTACACAAACAGCAGTTTACCGTCGTTGCCTGGTGAAACGTTGTTGTGATGCCTCGTGTAAGGAGGAGAAATGCGTACCATCACGTTTCCGACTTTGATAAAGGTCGAATTGTAGCCTATTGCGATTGCGGTTTATCGTATCGCGACATTGCTGCTCGCGTTGGTCGAGATCCAATGAATGTTAGCAGAATATGGAATCGGAGTCGTGTGAAGTTAGCACCCCTTTTCCGAGAAATATACATATTTTTCAGAGTTCTTGATAGATATGGCATAGTTCTAGAGTTCTTTGTACAAAATTTCAATAGTTCTGCAGAATTTAGCGAAGAAAACAACAATATTCGAAAAAATTTTCGTATCGAAAACGTTCTTTGGCAATTTCCGCAAAATGTAAATAAGTACATGAGTTCTGAGCACAGTTCTGAACAGAGCTCCAAGAGTTCTTTCGAAAATCCAAGTAACATTTTTTTGTGCAGCTAATAGTTTACGAGATAATTGCATTTTAATGAGAAAATCTTTTCACTTACTGTGAAGTTGGAACCCTTTTTTTCACAAATGTATACTTTTTTCAGATTTCTTGATAGATATGCCATAGTTCTAGAGTTCTTTGTACAAAATTTCAATAGTTCTGCAAAATTTAGCGACGAAAACAATATTCGAAAAAATTTTCGTATCGAAGACATTCTTCGTCAATTTTCGCAAATTGTAAATAAGTACAACAGTTCTGAGCACAGTTCTGAACAGAACTCCAAGAGTTCTATCGAAAAACCAATTAACATTTTTTTGTGCAGCTAATAGTTTACGAGATAATTGCAATTTAAGGAGAAAATCTTTTCACTTACTGTGAAGTTGGCACCCTTTTTTTCACAAATGTATACTTTTTCAGATTTCTTGATAGATATGCCATAGTTCTAGAGTTCTTTGTACAAAATTACAATAGTTCTGCAAAATTTAGCGACGTAAACAATATTCGAAAAAATTTTCGTATCGAAAACATTCTTCGTCAATTTTCGCAAATTGTAAATAAGTTCAACAGTTCTGAGCACAGTTCTGAACAGAACTCCAAGAGTTCTATCGAAAAACCAATTAACATTTTTTTGTGCAGCTAATAGTTTACGAAATAATTGCAATTTAAGGAGAAATTATTTTCATTTACTGTGAAGTTGGCACCCTTTTCTTCAGAAATGTATATTTCTTTCACAGTTCTTGACAGGTATGCCATTGTTCTAGAGTTCTTTGTACAAAATTTCAATAGTTCTGCAGAATTTAGGGAAGAAGACGGCAATACTCGAAAAAATTTTTCTATCGAAATCATTTTTTGTCAATTTTCGCAAAAATTAAACTTGTACAACAGTTCTGAGGACAGTTCTGAACAGAACCCCAAGAGCTCTATCGAAAATCCTATTAACATTTTTCTATGGCGATAATAGTTTGTGATAAATTGATTTAATGTGGGACACACTTTCTCTACAGAAAATATAAATATATTCGTACAACAGTTCTGATGACAGTTCTGGACACCACGTGAAGAGTTCTATCGAAATTCCTAGTAGAATTTTTTAGTGCAGGTAATAGTTTAAGAGGTAATTGCAACTTAATTAAGAACCCCATAAGAGCTCCTACTGTGAAGCTGGCACCCTTTTTTTCAGAAATATAAATTTTTTTCAGAGTTCTTGATAGATAAGTCATAGTTATAGAGTTCTCGGTACAAAATTTCAATAGTTATGCAGAATTTAGCGAAGAAAACAACATTGTATAACAAAGCTGATTCAGGAACCCTTTCCTTTTGATACAATTCTTCCTGTTGCCACAATAAATCACTTGTGCATAGATTCCAACTGTACTGATCATTACAAAAATACAACCATTGACCAGCGACGCACATTTCTTGCAGCGTTGTACAAAGCATTCGGCTTATCCGCTGTGAAAATACCACACTTAACGCTATTTTAAAATTTACGGTGGATGGCTTCCGTTTATCTACAATGTCAGCATCTATCGAATTATCTTCATGCAAACGTGATGCCTGGATCACTCACTTCCCCTTTTAGGTACGGAGGAAACTAGAGTTCAGTCTTGTGGAAGTCAAAAAAGGAAATGTGGGCAGCCCTTCTTTTACTGATAGCAAACTCTAGAGAAATCTCCACGCTTGTTTTCTTCATCATGCCAACAAAAGAAAAACTCTCCCTTCATAGCTCTATTATCATTCCAGTACTAGTAAACCAGTTGTCCGCTTTCACATTTCGACCTGACTGATATATAGGTTTACACAGTCACAGAACAACATCAAATTGTTTATTGCTCAGTTGGTAAATCCTTCTGGTTGCAACACAGCGTATATTTCCAAATTGTACAGGTAAAATACTTAAGAATCCACACTTAAGAATCCATACTCGTTTGTTTTGATTGATACATATTGGCGAAAACTGTACCTTCCACAGAATCCTTCGAGCTTCTTGCCTACTGTAACATTTTCTCCAAGGGTGTAAGATTTGTGGTAGTTGCGTACAAACACAGTAAATATTTCCCGAATAGCTGTTAGCTTGTCTAATTGTCTCCTTTCATCACGAATAGCGCGACTGTAAAATCTAAGGCTCTCCAGAATAAATTTGAAACTTTTTATGTTCGTTTGCGAGGTGAAATTTTTCAATGCCATCACCATCAGTTCCACACAGATCTTCCGGGCTTTATCTGTTACTTTTGTTAACAACAATTAAAAACAAGAGACTGATGAAGGCTTGCAATTCAATATCATCTATTGATTTTACCCCTCTCTCACGCTGAAATGAGGCTTTGATGCTCTCAAAATTCTGATTGGAATACAAAACTACAATAGACAAATATCGTTATCTATGAGGTAATTACAGCATCACAAATGCTGCTTTGGCTGCACCTATTGGTACAGGTAAATTTCGAATAATATTATGCTCTTCGAACAATATGCTTCGAATTTCTTCAACATTATCTAGTACTTCCCACTTAAAATAATAAAATTCCTATAAAATAACGCAACCAGGCGCAGTGTATTAATCTGATATTTGACGTTCAGACAGCGGACACTGACTATTAAACAGTTCAAACAGAATTTAAGTGCAGTTTACATTCTGGATTAGCTTTGTACTACTTACGACGTTGATAAACAAATAAACTAATCGCTGAAATGAAATACGAAAGGGCACAGTGGATAAAAACGAGCAATCGGCTCATATCTCATCAAGAGAGCATTAGCGTCGATACTGAATCATACATACAACAATGAAAGGCACACATGAAGTGTATATTTTTAGAATCAGGAAGAACCAGATGAATTTTATCACGTAAAACAGTAATTGTTTTGAGCTCTCATGACATCCAGGACCAACTAACAGCTAAAAATATGCCCAGGACCCTCATGGATGAAAGTTATGTTGCAACATCACCAGCCGCTAGGATACATAAAAACATGTGCTGTGTGTAACGAATAAATTTGAAATTGATGTCGTTAATATTGTTGCAAACATTTGTTCTAGTTAGAAAGGAAGTGTGGAAGTTTGATGAGTTACACTACAGCGAGAGTTAAAAGTCTTTACAATGTATAGAAATGTAAGTATATTTACTGAATATATCGTACAAACGAACTAAGTAGTATGTTTAAATCCTAATTCAATACATGACTGATAGAGGTGTTATAATGTTGAGGGGATACAGTATTAAAGTTAATAAGAAGTTCGAAATTTGTAAATAAGAACCTCGTTTATTTGGTCCTCAATAATCCGGATTTCCGGTTTATCCGGATTCATATTTTGTGTCCCTTGGTATTTTTCTCTTTTTTTTCTTATAACACGAAGATGTGTAGTCGGTGAGGTACATAGGCTGCTTATCACCAGGCCGGTAATTTAGTCTAGTACTGAGTGATAAGGAACTCGGAGTGTGTGAATGACATTTTTCTCAAGTATTGTACATTAATATAACGGTGTATTGATGCCCATCAAGTAAGTTGCATAGTAACCACGCCAACAGCACTCCACCACAGCTCATTGTACCTCTGGTGCGATTCTCGACAGGTGTGACACCATCTGGTTAGTGGCGCGTGTGAATGTATCTGCTCTCTCAGCCATCTGTTTGTTTTGCACTGACGAGCCTTCTCTCCTTGAATCATCTAAGCGTGCACATCCCACGCTTCCACCTACAGTTACTACAGTCAGTCTTAAGAAGGTGTACTGGCATTTGTATAGTGCTGAACATTTAGACTTTTTGTATTTAGTAGAATATACATCCGGTTTTCGATTTTCGGTTTTCCAAAATAAAAGTGAGAATTTACGATCGTACTCATAGCTGTACTTCCAGCAGTACTTCATCTCCTGCGTTCCCAATTTCGTAGAAGTTGTCCTACGAAAATTGCAGAAGAAGCACTCCTGGACGAAAGGATATTGTGACGATATTCTTTCGTCACAGCCTGGGGTTAGAGACCCGGTCCGGCACTCAGTTTTTATCTGCCAGTAAGTTTCACATCGGCGCACACCCACTGCAGAGTGAACACACAATCTATTTCATAATCTACTGGCACCATAAAAATGTTATGAGGGTTTTTAAAAGAACTCTTTCGGTGCTATCCAGAACTGGCAGCAAAAGGGTTGTGCCAATTTATTATAATGTAGACCAAGTGGGTCTCTCGAAAATGCTATTATCTCATTAACTGTTATCCCCACAAAAAATGTTATTACAGTTGTCGGTAGAACTCTTAGGGTCGTATTAAGAAATGCCGTCAGATCTTTTGTACGAATTTATTACTTTTACACGACAAAAGTGAGTCCCACATTAATTATCTCATATAATGTCATCGTCACAAATAATGTTATTATAGTTTTTGGTAAAACTCTGTGGGTGATATTCAGAACTGTCATCAGAACTATTCTACGAATTTTGCTATATTAGATAAAGTGAGTATCAGATTAAAACAATTATTGTATAAACTATTATCGCCACAAAAATGTTCTTATCATTTTCAATGCAACTCTTCCGGTGCTATACAGAACTGCCAACAGAACTGTTATACAAATTTATTTTTTCCAAACTGACAAATAATTTTTTACCATACCAAAATTTTGCCGAGTTATTGTTTTCTTCCCGAAATTCTGTAGAACTATTCGTGTTTTGAGCAGGGAAATCTAGAACTATTGCATATATATCAAGAACTGTGAAAAATATTTATATTTATCGTAAAAGGGGTTCAAACTTCACGGGAAATGCTCATAAGCATTCCTTAATAATGGCAGTTACTACGTAAACAATTACCTGCACAGAATATGTTACTAGTTTTTTCGATAGAACTCTTACAATGCTATCCAGAGCTGGCATCAGACCATACGAACAGACATTTTTTTTTTTTTTTTTTGAGTAAGAGTGCCCCACAATTAATCAATTACCATACAAACTATTACAACCACAAAAAATGTTATTATGATTATAGATAGAAGTCTTGACGTGTTAACCAGAACTGTTCATCAAAACTGTTGAACGAATTTACTTTTTCTGTGGAGAAAGTGGGTCTAACATCAAAGCAGTTACCGTATAAACTATCGTCGCCTCAAAAAGATGTTATTAGGATTTTCGATAGAGCTCTTGGTGTTCTGTTCAGAACTGTTGTACAAATTTACTTTTTGCGAAAATTGACAAAGAATGTATTCGATACGAAAAATTTTTCGAGTATTGTTGTTTTTTTCGCTAAATTCTGCAGGACTATTCAAATTTTGTACAAATAACTCTAGAACTATGACATTTCTATCAAGAACTCTGAAAATATATATATATTTCTGAAGAAAAGGATTCCAACTTCACAGTAAGTGAAGAAGTTCCCTAATTAAATTGCAATTATATCGTAACGTGTTAGCTGCACAAAAAATTGTAATTAGGATATTGGGGTTCTGTTCAGAACTGCCCTCAGAACTGTTGTCCGAAATTACTTTTTGCGAAAATTAATAACGAATGTTTGCTATACGAAATTTTTTTCGAGTATTGTTGTTTTCTTAGTTAAATTCTGCAGAACTATTGAAATTTTGTACAAAGAACTCTAGAACTATGCCATATCTATCAAGAACTCTGAAAATAATATACATTTCTGAAAAAAAGGGTGCCAACTTCACAGTAAGAGAAAAGATTTTCTCCTTAAATTGCAATTATCTCGTAAACTATTAGCTGCACAAAAAAACGTTACTTGGGTTTGTGCTCAGAACTGTTGTACTTATTTACAATTTGCGAAAATTGACGAAGAATGTTTTCGATACGAAAATTTTTTCGAATATTGTTTTCGTCGCTAAATTCTGCAGAACTATTGAAATTTTGTACAAAGAACTCTAGAACTATGGCATATCTATCAAGAAATCTGAAAAAAGTATACATTTCTGAAAAAAAAGGTGCCAGCTTCACAGTATGAGCTCTTATGGAATTCTTAATTAAGTTGCAATTACCTCTTAAACTATTACCTGCACAAAAAAATTTCACTAGGATTTTCGATAGAACTCTTCACGTGGTGTCCAGAACTGTCATCAGAACTGTTGTACGAATATATTTATATTTTCCGTAAAGAAAGTGTGTCCCATATTAAATCAATTTATCTCAAACCATTATCGCCATAGAAAAATGTTGTTGGGATTTTCGATAGAGCTCTTGGGGTTCTGTTCAGAACTGTCCTCAGAACTGTTGTACAAGTTTAATTTTTACGAAAATTGACAAAAAATGTTTTCGATACGAAAATTTTGTTCCAATTTTGTTGTTTTCTTCGCTAAATTCTGCAGAACTATTGAAATTTTGTACAAAGAACTCTAGAACTATGCCATATCTATCAAGAACTCTGAAAAAAATATATATTTCTAAAAAAAAGGGTGCCAACTTCACAGTAAGTGAAAAGATTTTCTCATTAAAATGCAATTATCTCGTGAACTATTAGCTGCACAAAAAAATGTTACTTGGATTTTCGAAAGAACTCTTGGAGCTCTGTTCAGAACTGTGCTCAGAACTCTTGTACTTATTTACATTTTGCGGAAATTGCCAAAGAACGTTTTCGATACGAAAATTTTTTCGAATATTGTTGTTTTCTTCGCTAAATTCTGCAGAACTATTGAAATTTTGTACAAAGAACTCTAGAACTATGCCACATCTATCAAGAACTCTGAAAAAAATGTATATTTCTCGAAAAAGGGGTGCTAACTTCACACGACTTGGAATCGGTGGGTTCAGGAGGGTAATACGGAACGCCGTGCTGGATCACTAGCAGTCGAGATGACAGGCATCTTATCCGCATGGCTGTAACGGATCGTGCAGCCACGTCTCGATCACTGAGTCAACAGATGGGGACGTTTGCAAGACAACAATCATCTGCACGAACAATTCGACGAGTTTGCAGCAGCAAGGACTATCAGCTCGGAGACCGTGGTTGCGGTTACCCTTGACGCTGCATCACAGACAGGAGCGCCTAAGATGGTGTACTCAACGACGAACCTGGGTGCACGAATGGCAAAACGTCATTTTTTTCGGATGAATCCAGGTTCTCTTTACAGCATCACGATGGTCGCATTCGTGTTTGGCGACATTTCGGTGAACGCACATTGGAGGCGTGTGTTCGTCATCGCCATATTGGCGTATCACCCGACGTGATGGTATGGGATGCCACTGGTTACACGTCTCGGTCACCTCTAGCTCGCATTGACGGCACTTTGAACAGTGGACGTTACATTTCAGATGTGTTACGACCCGTGGCTCTACCCTTCATTCGATCCCTGCGAATCCCTACATTTCAGCAGGATAATGCACGACCGCATGTTGCAGATGCTGTACGGGCCTTTCTGGATACAGAAAATGTTCAACTCCTGCGCTGGCCAGCACATTTTCCAGATCTCTCACCAGTTCAAAACGTCTGGTCAATGGTGGCCGAGCAACTGGCTCGTCACAACACTCCAGTCACTACCCTTGATGAATTGTGGTATCGTGTTGGAGCTGCATGGGCAGCTGTACCTGTACACGCCATCCGAGCTCTGTTTGACTCAATGCCCAGGCGTATCAAGGCCGTTATTACGGCCAGAGGTGGTTGTTCTGGGTACTGATTTCTCAGGATCTATGCACCCAAATTGCATGAAAATGTAATCACGTGTCAGTTCCAGTATAATATATTTGTGCAATGAATACCCGTTTATCATCTGCATCTCTTCTTGGTGTAGCAATTTTAATGGCCAGTAGTGTAGATTGGGAAACAAACGGAATCCTGATTGTGGGATAGAGATTAAGTAACCTGAGTTTCGCTGATTATGTTGTACTATTTACAAGTACTGGTTAGTGATCCTACGTCAGTCTGCTCCGAAATTGGCCTAAAAATGAACTATGATAAAAGAAGATCATGGTAAATGAATGGACACCGGAGGGAAATATATCTGTTGGAAGAACACAACTTAAAAGCATCACAGAATATATCTGGGTCAACTGCGATATTTTGACGTACTAAATCAGGATGGAAAACTCAATTTTGAAGTCAAAGATGTCGACCGAGCGGAAGAAAATTGTTTTTGAACAATGTGTACTGCCAGTAATAACTTATGATTGTGAGGCATGGACCTTAAATGAGTTTATTTTCAGGAAACTAACAGTAGCCCAAAGAGAAATGGAATGATCCATGTTGGGCTACACAGAGAAAGAAAGAAAGAAAGAAGTTGATATCAGGCAGAGAACAAAGGTGAGTGACATAATAGGAAGAGTGGATACCCTGAAATGTCAGTGGGCTGGTCATGTCGCTCGAAGAAAAGATGGCAGGTGGTCGATCGGGGCCCAGATTACCAAAAAGGAAGAAAGGGGAGGTCATCGTACGGATGAGACAAAGGCTTAAGGAAGACAGCCGGACTGAACTGACAACGGGAAGCACAAGATCGGCAGAAGTGGAAGAACATACAAGCAGCCTGTGTTGCACGCTGACTGAACGACATCACCTAGTGATCGAACTGGCTGAAGGCGATGAGGATAATGATGATGAAGATGATGATGATGTGTCACACAGTTATATGCGTTTGTAGGTACATTCAGTGGGATATGTGGATACTGTCTGCAAATTATGTTGAGAGCAGCGTTAGTAGAAAAGAAGTAATAAATTCAGACTTCATGCATAATGCGGCAGTTTTCACGCACCTCAGTGTTTAGGACGTCGTAGCTCCTAAACTACGTCAGGTTGGTGGTTTTTACCCCCACTGCGTTTGTTACTTGATAGTGAAGGATATGATTGGTTGAAATCGGTCCAGTAATTAAGAATATGTGGAAAACACACACACACACACACACACATTTTTAAAACACGAATGGATTCGGAACCTATATTTAAAACGTAAACAGGAATTTTGGTGTGCTGTTCGTAATTACAATAAGAAGAGGAGCATTTCTCATTAAAACGATGATTAGATGTACTACTATGTTCATTAAGATATATTTGCTGAATTTTGTATTTAAACGATGCAGGTATTCGAACCGAACAATAAATACGAAAAAATAGAAAATAATGACGAAAGCGAGACCCGATCCAGGGATTACCAGTCTCCGACATTTACCAGTCTCCGTCATTGAGTTATATAACCTTTGTAATACAAAGAAAGTGAGTGAATGGATCAACAATGAACTTCAACAGATGTTATGGGACTACGCACCGAACAAACGCAACGAACAATTACGAACAAAATGAGATCGATGAGATTAAAATAAAAGCGTTCCAGCTTTGTAAGACGAACGTGAATGGTTCTAATGGCTCTGAGCACTATGGGACTTAGACGAACGTGAACTATGCGGTGATTCGACCCCGGACAAACTTGCATTAGTCTGTGATATACAAAAGAGTTGCTTCTACACTATTCGCTCTTGATACATTAGCTACGTCTCAGCGCTACGCACGAAAACTCCCAAATGGGGCCTGCCTCTGTGTCTGCAACTCGAAGCGTCGAGGTGCAAAAGGAGTTCCGGGTACCTTGCCAGACTGCACGTATAAAGGATTTCGCAAACCACGACAGACATACATTTTCAGGAAAATTCTATCCGTCTCTTCATTTACTTGTCGATAGTTATAAATCTGTTTCTTTTCTAATAATTATATTACATTAAAAATAGTAAGCAGTCAAATACCATGAAATTCACTAAAATTTCATGCAAATACACGTGCTTTTAATTATATTCACTCTCAAATGTCATATAAATTAAATAATGGAACCAGCGATAAAAAAAATTAGTTTTAGAGGGAGTCGAATCATCGTCTCATACACGTTCGTCTCACAAAGGTCGGACTTTTTCTTTAGTATAATTTTCTTCGATATTGTTCGTTGCATTGTTCGGGGCGGACGCCCCATGACACCCCTTAAAGTTCATCGATGATCAATTTAATCTTTAACCGGAGAGTGCAGCTTAACCTCTGACCAAACACTCTGACCTACCGTGCCGGCATTATTGAACGACCATGAACTCAAACGTCCGACGCTTGCGCACGGATACATCAGTTGCATAACAGACGCGTAAAACTTCTCTTGCGATTTTCTCGAAACTGCCAGAGTACTGCTCCTTGCTACTTGCTCAGTGTGCTGTTTTAATGGCCTACTGCAGGTTTACAAAGTCTGGAGTAAATCTGTGATCCCAACGTCGTCGCCTATCCTTGTGAGATAAATTCGCGGAAAGTACTTTGGGAGACTGATATCTGAGCTCTGAACTTCACCTAGTTTAAACATAAAGACTGCAGCGTGATCCCCTTGTAAGACCGACCCATAAACAGTGCACTTCCCGTGTCCCGGCTTAGTTGAGGTGTTGTCTCGTCTGGTAGAGCGTGCTATCGATGCGTCAGACCTACAGCCTCGCATTTCGACACCGGCCACTGCCGAGATGACCCAGTGTACAATACAGTAGGCAAACACGCTCCTTCGTGTGGCCACGCTGTACGTATATGCTCGGGCACACACGGAACGTCGCCCTATCGCCGGACGGCTCTGTTTGTCTGTAGTATCTCAGGAAACACTTACCCACCTTCTAATGTACACATCAGTGGCCGCGCCCGGTCCTATCCCAATGACGCAGCTCTTCCAGAACTGAAATCTCTAGTGTCATAGTAGCCAAAACCGAATCAGTGAAATAAATCGAAAATTTAATAGGCATTAAATTCTGTCTTCTATGTTGCATTTTCATTACGCCAATGTACATTTTTAAGTCACAGTTTCTATAGTTGTTTAAGGACCTTCATTGCCAAATTGTGGAAGTCTGACTCCATCAAAGTGGGAAATGATAGGACAGATTAGTTCCAGTAAAGAAGTGGCGTGAAACCGGGCAGTGTATTGTCACCTCCCACTCCATCGTTGCCTTGGTTAAGATAATGATTAAGGTGGCAGAAAGTACTGGAGAAAACAAGATAAAAGTAATGGTGTTCGCGGATGACTTGATGATATGGGGAAACAGGGGGGAGGTGATTCAGGAACAGTTGGATGCTTCGGAAGAAACTGTGAGACAGAATGGCACGAAATTTCATGTAAACAAATGTGAGATCCTTGTTACATCAAGACAGAAAGATAGGCCAACTACCGGAATAAGGGTTGGAGGTCAGTAACTGAAGAAAGTGGAGAGTGTCAAGTGCCTGGGAAGTGTGCTAGAGGAAAGTGTAAGAAATGAGAAAGAGATCAGTGAACGTGGCAGGCAGCAGCATTCCTGCGAAGTGTTACGAATCTGGTTTGGAATAAAGATGTCCCACAAAAAACAAAGAAGTAAAGGATACAAGTTACTATATCCCAATACTGACCTAGGCATCTGAAACATGGGTAATGAGGAAAAGAGATGTAAGCAGATTACAGGGATGTGAAATGTAGTTCATAAAAAGTAGGATAAGAGTAACAAGAAGAGATAGTATGAGGAAAATGGTTCAAATGGCTCTGAGCACTATGGGACTAACATCTGTGGTCATCAGTCCCCTAGAACTTAGAACTACACTCCTGGAAATTGAAATAAGAACACCGTGAATTCATTGTCCCAGGAAGTGGAAACTTTATTGACACATTCCTGGGGTCAGATACATCACATGATCACACTGACAGAACCACAGGCACATAGACACAGGCAACAGAGCATACACAATGTCGGCACTAGTACAGTGTATATCCACCTTTCGCAGCAATGCAGGCTGCTATTCTCCCATGGAGACGATCGTAGAGATGCTGGATGTAGTCCTGTGGAACGGCTTGCCATGCCATTTCCACCTGGCGCCTCAGTTGGACCAGCGTTCGTGCTGGACGTGCAGACCGCGTGAGACGACGCTTCATCCAGTCCCAAACATGCTCCATGGGGGACAGATCCGGAGATCTTGCTGGCCAGGGTAGTTGACGTACACCTTCTAGAGCACGTTGGGTGGCACGGGATACATGCGGACGTGCATTGTCCTGTTGGAACATCAAGTTCCCTTGCCGGTCTAGGAATGGTAGAACGATGGGTTCGATGACGGTTTGGATGTACCGTGCACTATTCAGTGTCCCCTCGACGATCACCAGTGGTGTACGGCCAGTGTAGGAGATCGCTCCCCACACCATGATGCCGGGTGTTGGCCCTGTGTGCCTCGGTCGTATGCAGTCCTGATTGTGGCCCTCACCTGCACGGCGCCAAACACGCATACGACCATCGTTGGCACCAAGACAGAAGCGACTCTCATCGCTGAAGACGACACGTCTCCATTCGTCCCTCCATTCACGCCTGTCGCGACACCACTGGAGGCGGGCTGCACGATGTTGGGGCGTGAGCGGAAGACGGCCTAACGGTGTGCGGGACCGTAGCCCAGCTTCATGGAGACGGTTGCGAATGGTCCTCGCCGATACCCCAGGAGCAACAGTGTCCCTAATTTGCTGGGAAGTGGCGGTGCGGTCCCCTACGGCACTGCGTAGGATCCTACAGTCTTGGCGTGCATCCTCGCGTCGCTGCGGTCCGGTCCCAGGTCGACGGGCACGTGCACCTTCCGCCGACCACTGGCGACAACATCGATGTACTGTGGAGACCTCACGCCCCACGTGTTGAGCAATTCGGCGGTACGTCCACCCGGCCTCCCGCATGCCCACTATACGCCCTCGCTCAAAGTCCGTCAACTGCACATACGGTTCACGTCCACGCTGTCGCGGCATGCTACCAGTGTTAAAGACTGCGATGGAGCTCCGTATGCCACGGCAAACTGGCTGACACTGACGGCGGCGGTGCACAAATGCTGCGCAGCTAGCGCCATTCGACGGCCAACACCGCGGTTCCTGGTGTGTCCGCTGTGCCGTGCGTGTGATCATTGCTTGTACAGCCCTCTCGCAGTGTCCGGAGAGCAAGTATGGTGGGTCTGACACACCGGTGTCAATGTGTTCTTTTTTCCATTTCCAGGAGTGTACTTAAACCTAACTAACCTAAGGACATCACACACATCCATGCCCGAGGCAGGATTCGAACCTGCGACCGTAGCAGTCGCGCGGCTCCGGACTGAGCGCCTAGAACCGTAACATGAGGAATGAAAGTGTAAGGGAAATAATGAAAATGGTTCAAGTGGCTCTAAGCACTATGTGACTTAACATGTGAGGTCATTAGTCCCCTAGATTTAGAACTACTTAAACCTAGCTAAACTAAGGACAGCACACACATCCATGCCCGAGGCGGGATTCGAACCTGCGACCGTAGCGATCGCGCAGTTCCAGACTGTAGTGCCTAGAACCGTTCGGCTACCCCGGCCGGCAATCTGTACTTGCTCACAGCAGTCAGCGACCCTGGGATCAACGGCCTGTTGTTTTAACGTATCTTGCAACACAAAAGATGTTGCAATTGATTTTATCATTTCTCTCTGAAGAATGATGCTATTGGTCTTTGCCTATGTCAGACACCGGCCCCTTGTTTCAATAATCAGACGATTTACCCATCTTACAATGATGTCTTGACCGCTCGGACAAATTATAAGGGTAAACTAAAACTTAAGTCAAAATTGAAGTGGTACTCGTCAATGGCTAGAGATTTCAAATAAAAGAAGAATAAAACAAAGTAAAAAATAGGAGCAAATTACGAATGTTAATATGATAATTGAAACAACACAGCAAAAGTTAGATTTAAAAATATCATATTTAAGCTAATTAACTGAATATAAATAATGATCACAGTCAGTTTAATAAAGATAACAAAATAGACTGAACCTACCAGGACTCACAACCTTCTGCATACAGCTCGATAGTCTCCGGTGCCATTCCGAAAAACCGCGTTGATGTAGTTGATATCCCGGAGTTCTTTTTACTGAGTTAAGACAAACGAGGGCTCACCACTGCCAATGACAGCAGGGTGTGACGTCTGGGACTCTAAGCAACGCAAAAGTTTAGACTGGTGGTTGCAAAAAGTCTTTTCGATCCCTATGGGCCTCAGCTTGTAATTTTCCATGATTTATGGCATGGATGGCTTTGAGTTACCGCTGGTTAAGAATCAACGTTGCCATCTCCCCCTGCCGCCGTTCCCCGCATGAGATGGACGGGCTTCCGTTTGCCACTAAACCTGCGGTCCTGTTGCCGCAGCTGTGGAGGATATCGTAATGGGGAAGGATACGGCAGTTACGTGCTGGGAGGCGTATCCACGTGCTGGCTGCGAAGCGAGAGCTCCTACCTGGCTATCGGTAACAGCTGAACGGCAAACACAGCAGCTAAACAAACAGCGCCCCCCCTCCCCCCTACCCACCAACTAGCGATCTGCACTGGCTTCCGAAAAAGGTCGGAGCTCCATAGACAGTTCAGGAGTGTGTGTTTCAATGGACAGCAGCGTATCGACTTCCCTAGCATAGGTAGCAGTAAACCGCTTACGGTTCAAATGGTTCAAATGGCTCTGAGCACTATGGGACTTAACATCTATGGCCATCAGTCCCCTAGAACTTAGAACTACTTAAACCTAACTAACCTAAGGACATCACACACTTCCATGCCCGAGGCAGGATTCGAACCTGTGACCCTAGCGGCGCGGGTCCAGACTGAAGCGCCTAGAACCGCTCGGCCACACCGGCCGGCTATTGTATCTTCGTTTATAATGTATGGTTACTTAATAATTAGCAGGACGGACGCCTGCAAAACGCGACAAACACGACAGCGCGTGATGCCAGTCCGTGGTTGTGGATTACGTAAAGTTTCCGCCGGCCATCAGCTGCCAGGCGCCTGGGGTCGCCCTGCTGCCGTCCTAGAGGTGGGAATTTTCTGTGGCAGCTGCCGCAAGGTCAGTCAGCTACACTCCGACGCCGTGAATTTGACTGACACTGTGGCTGCGAGACTCTAAACAAATGCTTGCCAAATGTTTGTCTTCTTTGAGGGAGCGCAGAGCGTGAATGGACAAAGAGACATTTGTCACTTTGCAATGCTTCTGATACGCTACGATACCAATGCACAATTTTTTTTCTCCTCTGACGAAACACACTGAAGCGCCAGAGAAACTGGTATAGGCGCGCGTATTAAAATGCAGGGATATGCAGACAACGAGAATACGGCGCTGCGGTCAGCAACGCCTGTATAAGACAAGTGTCTGGAGCAGTTGTTAGAGTGGTTACTACTGCTATAATAGCAGCTTATCAAGGCTTAAATGAGTCTGAACGTGCTATTACAGTTGACGCACGAGCAATGGGACACAGCATCTCCGAGGTACCCATGAAGTGGGGATTTTCCCGTACGACCATTTCAGGAGTGTCCGTGAGTATCATGAATCCGGTAAAACATCACATTCCCGACATTTCTGGGGCTGGAAAAAAATCCTGCGAGAACGGGACCAACAACGATTGAAGTGAATCGTTGAACGTGGCAGAAGTGCAGCCCTTTCGCGAATTCCTGCAGATATCAGTTCTGGGCCATCAACAAGTGTCCAACCATTCAACGAAACCTTATCGATTTAGACCCACTCCTGCACCATTGATGACTGCACGAGACAAAGCTTTACACCTTGTCTGGGCTCGTCAGCATACCGACATTGGATTGCTAATGTCTCGAAACATGTTGCCTAGTCGGACGTGTCTCGTTTCAAATGCATTGAGCGGATGGACGTGTACGGATATGGAGGAAACCTCATGTCAGCGGGGGACTGTTCAAGCTGGTGGAGGCTCCCTAACGGTGTGCGGCGCGTGCAGTTGGAGTGATATGGGATCCCTGATACGTGTAGATACGACTGTGACAGATGACATGTACGTGAGCATCCTGTCTGATCACCTGCATCCATTCACGTCCATTGTGCAGTTCGACGGACTTGGTGAATTCCAGCACGACAATGCGAGACCCCACACGTCCAGAAATGCTACAGAGTGGCTCCAGGAACACACTTGTGCGTTTAAACACTTCTGTTGGCCACCAGACTCCACACTTCTGCGTGCTCGCTGGGGCCCTACACCATATTAGGCAGGTGTACCAGTGTCCTTGGTTCTTCAGTGTAGATAGTGGCCTGCATCTCAGGGTGGCGTGAGATCCAGCGTTCGTGTAGTCGAAGGGGGCCCGTCGAACGCCGAATCAACGTATGCCCGTATATTAGCGATGCCACGGACACCAGTGACGTCACAGCCGACAGCTAGTCTATATAACGGGCATACCAGCAGTTCACTGGCAGCCACACTACTTGACAATGGCCAAGGAATGCTTAGCCGAAAGGTCGTATAACTTTAATGACATGACGTGGGCCGGAAGTGGTGGCCGAGCGGTTCTAGGCGCTTCAGTCCGGAACCGCGCGACTGCTACGGTCGCAGATTCGAGTCCTGCCTCAGGCATGGATGTGTGTGATGTTTTAGGTTTAAGTAGTTCTAAGTTCTAGGGAACTGATGACCTCAGGTGTTAAGCCCCGTAGTGCTCAGAGCCATTTGAAACATTTTGAACTTGACGTGGCTAGAAAGAGACTCTGCGTTCTTACAATATTCACGTGGTCTAGTGCTGCCGTGGTGGCTTTGATTTCCACAATGGAAGTCCACATCAACGTCCTCTCCGGCCTGGCCCCGTGGCACGGTGCAGCAACAAATGTGACTCTTCCCACCACACGACACGTACCCACTAACCCATGGTACAATATCGATGGTTTATTTCTCACGCTCGGAGCGCATTTAGATCCAGAAAGGAAGTTTCTTGAAGATTATTCGATAGAGAATGGAAAATATGAATTTCTCAGGGCGCGTAATCAGGGTAGTAAGGTGGATGCGGAATGACTTACTAACCCAACTCCTGTATAGCGTTTTCTGTCAGCGTAGAAGAAGGGGGTGTCAATTATAGTGGAGTACTATCACTTCACGCAGTCTTCCTGGTCGTTGATCTTGGATTGCGTGGGCAAGACGTCTCAGTTATTGACAACAAACACGAAGTGATGGTTATACCTCGGGGAAGCAATTCATAGTACACCATACCTCTGTGTTTCATCAGATGCATAGCATTATGTTTTTTGCATGCACATAGGTCTTTGTACGGGGAGTTGCTGCTTTGTTCGAGATCAACCATTCCTTTCTGTTCGTTATGTTAGCATTAAGACACCAATAACGATGCAGACACCAGTAACGACACGGGATGGGAACTGTCGGTGTTGCTCAGGACCCAGTTGGTGAGGAGATGGCAGGGATTCACGTATGGCCACCCGCTGAATTTTGTAAATTTCTCTTAGAGCATATGGTACCAATACAGCAGATTTTTTAACCTTCCCCATAGCATACACATGTTGCACGATGCTGAATTGATCACAGTTCATGACATTTCAGTTATCGAATACGCTGACATGGATCCTTGTGGCCTAAAGCGTTTAAACGTTCTTTATCAGACCTCGAAGGTCGTCCTGAACGTGGAGCGTCTCTAACATCAAAATGTTCCTCCTTGAAACGAGAAATCCATTCTCTAGCCATGCTCTACCAGTGGCAGTATACCCAAACACAGCGCAAATGTTTCTGGCTGCCTCCGCTGCTGTCACCTCTCTACTGAACTCAAACAGAAGAATATGTCGGAAATGTTTCGCTCTCTACTTGGCAGTCCATTTTCTGGCGTCTATGACAATACATTTTTACATTTTTCACAATAAACATGCATAATTTTATGACAATAAGCAACAAATTATTAATTAAAAATGAAGCATTGTTTGCAACATATTTTACAAAAAAGTTCCTAAATTAAACTGACAAATTCTGATTTATATTCACATGTATGAATATCATAGTAATCAGTACTTTGAAATACAATGTTACTTTATTTCAGAAAAGAAAACAATCTTTTCTATCAAACATGCGAAGGCTTTGCATGGTTCATCATCTATTGGTT
The DNA here is from genome assembly GCF_021461395.2 of Schistocerca americana. Taxonomy (NCBI): domain Eukaryota; kingdom Metazoa; phylum Arthropoda; class Insecta; order Orthoptera; family Acrididae; genus Schistocerca; species Schistocerca americana. The sequence goes on from NC_060127.1 coordinate 54,960,338, forward strand.
CACTGTGATCGGTACCAGTATACAAGTATCATAGGAGTGCTACGTTTATTGTCTTTGTAACTGCAAGTTCTCGCCGGGAATGTTCATTATTAGTATCCAACCTTTTTTCTTTTTTTAAAATTTGAGATCAGCCTTACGGCAGGTATTGTCATGGGGAAGCCTCGTCAGAGAGAAGGGGAGCGATTCCCGGCGGGGTCAGGGATTTTCTCTGCCTCGTGATGGCTGGGTGTTGTGTGCTGTCCTTAGGTTAGTTAGGTTTAAGTAGTTCTAAGTTCTAGGGGACTGATGACCATAGATGTTAAGTCCCATAGTGCTCAGAGCCATTTGAACCATTTTTTTTGAAGGGGAGCCATTCCAGTGGTGGTTTCCCTTTGCCTTCCACTGATGATGATGAAATGATAATGAGGACAACACAACACCCAGTCCATGAGCGGAGAAAACCTCCGACCCAGCCGGGAATCGAACCAGGGTGCCTTGGCCTCTCTGACCACTCAGCTATCGCGGCAGACATCCAGATATTACTATTACATTGAAGACACAATGAATCCTGTACACCTTCCTAATATAGTGTAGGGCCCCAGCGAGCACGCAGAAGTCCGGCAACAAGACGTGTCATGAATTCAACTAATGTCCAAAGTAGTGCTGGCGGGAAGTGAGACCATGAATCCTGCAGCGCTGTCCATAGATCTGTAACAGTACGACGGGGCGGAGATCTCTTCTGAACAGCACGTTGCGAGGTATCCCAGATATGCTCCATAACATTCATGTCTGGGGAGTTTGGTGGCCAGTGGAAGTATTTAAACTCAAAAGAGTGTTCCTGGAGCCGCTCTGTAGCAATTCTGGACGTCTGCTGGAATTTCCCAAGTCCGTCGGAATGCACAATGGACATGAATGGATGCAGGTGATCAGACAGGATGCTTACGTACGTGTCACTCATCATAGTCGCATCCAGACGTATCAGGGGTCCCATATCACTCCAAGTGCACACGCTTCAAACTATTACAGAGCCTCCTCCAGTTTGTCAGCAGGGTCCATGGATTCACAAGGTACACGTCCAACAGCTCGGTACAATTTGAAACGAGACTCGTCCGACCAGGCAATATGTTTCCAGTCATCAACAGTCCAACAGTCCAGACGGGCTCAGGTGAGGTGTAAAGCTTTATGTCGTGCAGTCATCAAACACAAGAGCGGGCCTTCGGCTCCGAGAGCCCATATCGATGACTTTTAGTTGAACGGTACGCACCCTGACACATGTTGATGGCCCAGCATTGAAACTTGCAGCAATTTGCGGAAGGGTTGAAGTTCCGTCAAGCTGAACGTTTTTCTTCACTCGTTGTTGGTCTCGTTCTTGCAGGGTCGTTTTCCAGCCGCAGTGATATCGGGGATTTGATGTTTTACCGGATTCCTCATATTCACGGCACACTCGGGAAATGCCCACTTCATCGCTATCTCGGGAATGCTGTGGTTCAAATGGTTCAAATAGCTCTGAGCACTATGGGACTTGACATATGTGGTGATCAGTCCCCTAGAACTTAGAACTACTTAAACGTAGCTAAACTAAGGACATCACACACATCGATGCCCGAGGCAGGATTCGAACCTGCGACCGTAGCGGTCACGCGGTTCCAGACTGAAGCGCCTAGAACCGCACGGCCACAACGGACGGCCGGGATGCTGTGTCCCACGGCTCGAGCTCCTACTATCACACCACGTTCAAACTCACTTAAATATTGATAACCTGCCATTGTAGCATAAGATACCGATCTAACAACTCCGCCAGACATTTGTTGCCATATAGGCGTTGGCGACCGCGGCGCCGTACTGTGTCTGTTTAAATATCTCAGTATTTGAATGAGTATACCAGTTCCTTTGGCGCTTCAGCGTAATGCATACAGGATGATTAAACTGCCCCTATCGATGGATTTGATGTTACCCGCAACGGCTTCAAGTACTACGTGGGAGAATTTCACGTTCTCTAGTTGGCTACACGCAAACTATTAATCCTACAGAAAAAAGGAAGAGAACCTTTTTGTAGGAAACGTAACTTAGTTAAAAGCTTTCGCTGCGACCATAGTTCTGGAGTTATTCAAGAAAAGCGTATAAAAGTGAGCTTCAGATGCAACCCCACTCTCACACCCAGCCATCACCGTTCTGGATTTCTACTATGTTGTTACGTGGTACTCCGTCTCATTACTGTACAGAAAACTGCGACTGCACGAATTATTTCCCAGATTCGATCTTGTCTGGTCTTCGTTTGCCTTATTACATAACCAGCTTAGCTGAACAGTTACGTATTGTAAAACTGGTTTGTGTAAGTTTTACTTAACGATTTTGGGTGTTTTAGCAGCATAAAACAAAAAAATACGTCGTTGTATTTGTCAGGCCTTCTGGATGAGAAGCTGCTGTGCTGGTAATGATTAAGATGGGTCATCGAACTGTCAACGTAATTAGTTTCAGCATAACGTTTACAAAAGTCGTTTTTCGTTCATGACCCTCGCAGGCACGTATAATTAATAAAGTTAACTATATATCTGACTATTCTCCTGGCGTAACAGCCCAATCAATAGAGTCAAGAAAAGGTTGTACGTCGGGAATAATTCGCGTAGTCCGAAATTTTCGTACAGTTGTAGGAAGTAGTGCTACGAACAACGTACTACAACTGGTGTGGGATGACTGTGCAGCTGTAAGCATGTTTGAAGGCCACACTTGTGCGTTCTTCTTGAATAAATCGCCTCCATCGTAAACGTATTCTATTACAAAATTTAAGTACATTAATTTCCTACATAAGGTCCTGTTCATTTTTCCTGTAGGACTAATAACTTGCCGTAACGAGCGATAGAATACGAAAACCTTGCACATGGTTTTGAAGGCGTTGCTGGTTGCATGAAATCCATTGGTAGGGGCTGCTGAATCACCTTGTCTAGTGAGTGCATGCCACCGATGTATCTAGATTATTTTAGAGGTAACAAGAGACATGTAATACAATACTTTTTGCCCTGATCACCAGTTCACAATTTCATTCCTTGACCCTAGTGTCCAGTACAGCCAAGAATTGTGGCTGTTAGCGTTTGACTCTGTAACATGAATACATAGGGACCTGTGTTCCACAGTGATAAGGCAGATAGCGGGTCATTTCATGATCACATAGAAAGTGTTATAATTAGATTTTAAATTTCACAGCGTCCTATGTGTTTGTCCTTTGTGTGTGATACCATTGCCGCCACGGTCTATAAATAGCTGCAGTATATAAATGATTATCAAATATGAATGGAGAATCTCTAAAAGTAATTACTATGAATATTCTGAAATTGTCAATAACACTATCTGGGTACTTGCTATATATTAAACTGACTGACATATTGAACAAATTGCATAAAATGACCGAATAAAATTTAATACCGGTTGAGCAAAAAAAAAAAAAAAAAAAAAAAATTACCCGCTGCTCATTATCTACAGGCAGATTTCTTAGAACGAATACTTACAAGCTGCAGAGCACCAAGCTTCTACGATTTTCAATACAATATCAAGCAGCTTTTGTTTACTGTGGTCAGTATATCAATCAACGGAAAAATGGGCCTATAAGAGCACAAGAAAGGCGAATATTCTCCTGTTTATTAAAAGGCTGACTGAAGAGTGGGGTACCAGCTGATTCATTCTACCTTCCTCAGCACTTTTAATTTGTTTAACGTGCAATTAATCTCAAACTCCACAAGCTTTACTGTAACTCCGTGCAAGTCGCTCATACCCATACACTCCTAAATGTCCTTCCTCAGTTATTCATTCAGACCACATCATTGTCATTATCTCCTCGTGTCTCACTGTCATTGTCTCCCGTGTCACAGCCACAGTACCCTGCGATGTGTTGTGTTCTACTACAACAGACTACTCTCACTGTCGCTGTCCCCCTCTTCCTCTCTCTTACTGCTACTATCTCATTCCTACCTTTCTACAGCTGCTGCTCTCTGTTCTGTCACTAATTCTCTCTCTCTCGTTGTCTTTGTCACATACTCTGCCCTCCTTATCACTAGCTCTCATCCACGTCCAGTTTCTCTTTCCCTTTATTCCTCCCCCCCCCCCCTCCTCCCGTCGCACCGGCACTGTCTCCTTCTCTCTTTTCCTAGCACTGAGTGAAGCACTGTTCTGTTACTGTGAACTACGTTCCACTAACACTGTGTACAACCCTTTCTTTCAAATTGCCATTGTCTCCTTCGTTCTTTCTATAACACAACCACCGTCTACTATCTTCCACCCAGTGTTTGCTCTTTTTCTGTCTCTTTGCCACTATCACTGTCTTTTTATCACTCATCACAAACAACCGCGAATATATTCACATGTCAAAATTTTTGGGAAAAATTTTAAAGATGGCGAAGAAGATAGGAAGAGGCAGCTGGTATCACACTTTTAAGTCAGTCTTTTAAAAAACAGGAGCATTCGCATTTTTTGTCCTCCGACGGGAGCATTTTTCCGCTCGTTCCCTTCTTCTCCCTGCTGCATCACGGGATGTACCTCATATGAAAAGAAATGTATTGGTCAGTAAAATTTTGAAAGTTGAAATAAAGCCAAACTAATTTTACACCTGAGACCGGATTTTACGTCCAAAGAGATCTTGCATTTGTTTCAGTACTTCAACATGAGATTCCCAGATGATAACGGAGACATTTTACAGCACATTTCTCTGCGCTTCATCACTTCATAAACTACATTTTCTCCTCACATCGGATTTTACGTGTACATAAAGGGTAACTTTGAACGTCTATATCTCGGAAACAGAAAAACACGTGAAGGAAATTTTCAAGGCAGTTTGAGGTCTGGATCTTAGGAATAGATCGTAAAAATTACAGCCATTTGTTGTGCATAGTGCTCTCGGAATCCGCGGTTTTCGTGGTGTTTCTCATAACTGGTAATGGTGTCCGCCCCTGGTAGCTGAGTGGTCAGCGCGACGGACTGTCATACCTAACGGCCCGGATTCAATTCCCGGGTGGGTCGGAGATTTTCTCCTCTCAGTGACTGGGTGTTGCGTTGTCCTTATCAACATCATTTCGCCCCCATCGCCACGCAAGTCGCCGAAGGGCGTCAACTCGAAAGACTTGCACCAGGTGAAGGTCTATCCGACGGGAGGCCCTAGCCACACGGTATTTCCATTTGACTGATAAACGTTTTTGAAAATGCGGAGATGGCATTTCTAGACAAATGCCTAGAAAACATGAAGTTTAAGCTTTTGCTGCGGTTATTTATTTCTTAGATTTCGCCTCTTACCGGATTTTACGTGTGGAAGCAGGGTAACCTTCAACGTCTGTATGTCGGAAACGGATAAAGATAACTAGAAAAAATTCACGTTTGTTTGAGATCATGATATTAAAAATATATCGTAAAAATTTCAGCCATTTGCTGTTCATAGTCGTCTTGGAATCCTCGGCTGAGTTTTTTGTCTTCTGGTGACGACGAAAATATAGTAATAAAAAATGGTTCTGTGGTGTCAGCGCCAGACACCACACTTGCTAGGTGGTAGCCTTTAAATCGGCCGCGGTCCGGTAGTATACGTCGGACCCGCGTGTTGCCACTATCAGTGATTGCAGACCGAACGCCGCCACACGGCAGGTCTAGAGACACTTCCTAGCACTTGCCCCAGTTGTATAGCCGACTTTGCTAGCGATGGTTCACTGACAAAATACGCTCTCGTTTGCCGAGATGATAGTTTAGCATGGCCTTCAGCTGCGTCATTTGCTATGACCTAGCAAGGCGCCATTACGTTACTATTGATGCTGTAAAACATGTACCGTCAAGAGCGATGTTCACCATTTATGGATTAAAGTTAAGTATTCCACAGCTACGTCCTTCTTTTGCTAGTCTCATTTCCTTGACCTGTTCCAGACCTCACGCCAGCCTGCGTGAGCTAAAACGCGTGCCTTTCGGCTTCCTCTCATAGTGGGTTGGCTGTCTTGCCAATCCTCAACAGGTTCAAATGGCTCTGAGCACTATGGGACTTAACATCTGAGGTCATCAGTCTCCTAGAACTTAGAACTACTTAAAGCTAATTAACCAAAGGACATCACACACATCCACGCCCGAGGCAGGATTGGAACGTGCGACCGTAGCGGTCGCGCGGTTCCAGACTGTAGCGCCTAGATAGTAATAAACCCCTTTTTGTGGGGTTTTCCAAGGAAGCGCCCATAAACTAACGATGCCTTCATAAGTCCCATCAAGGCCATCGTAGACGACATGAAATGCAAAAAGAACCAATCGATTTGCTTCATTTTCCTAAGCAGCAGGAAGTGTGTAGTACGCATAATTTGACCCTGTACTCTAGAATAGTGACACTACGCGATCCTTCTGTTGAGATATAAACAGTGACTAGCACAAGGGCTATCCAAAACACTCGACCTTATCTCTTTACCAGCGATAGAACCCGAGGTATGAGGATCGGAAAATTCCGTGTTTATGCGCGGCGTTTTGGGACATGTTGGTATGCATGCCGATGGCTGTGGTCGCCTGTGAGGGGCAGACCATTCCCTGCTGCCTGGGTAGCCGCAGCGCTGTACCGGTCAGCCGCCCAGCCGGGTCCCGTTGACAACCAGACGCAGTCAGCAGGGGCGGCTTTTTGCCGGATCCGCCGGGCAGCGTCCGCGTCGCTAGGAACACGGAAGGCTGTACTACCTGAGCGGCGGCCGACCGACACGGCTGAGCGGCAAGCGCTCGGCACTACACGGGACAGGCCGGCCGGGTGAGTGTGCTTTCTGTTCCACTGTGCAGCAGCGCTCGCCGTCGTAAGCCACAGGGGCGCACGCAGGTGAATGGGCATTCGCGGTAAGTTCGCCAGTGTTCGCTACCATTCGCTTATATCCGTGGGCAAGTATGTATACTAGAGGGAACGTAATAGATCGCCTATGAAAGCTGTGTGTGACTCTAAAAATCTGCACTCAGGATACAACACAATATGCGACTCATGTTCAGAAAGCAACTGTGCTAGATTTTTATAATTTTTTTTTTACAAAAAAGTGTTTGAAAAAGTTACACGATATTGTTGATACACTTGTTGATCGCTATGCCGTTCAGTGCATGTGGTAAGCCGTGGCACGAACTCCTCGAAGAACTCTCTCGCCAGCTCCTCCTCCACATCAGAAACTCTTTCTGCACCAGCTCATCATCGGCTAAAAATTTAAATCCAGTTACGTGTGTTAATCTGGAGGCACAGGTCAGGGGAATACGAGGATTGGTTCAAAACATCCCAATTAAGTCAGTCCAAGAGCGGCTTGGTGACTCAGCCTGTGTGACGACAGAAGTTGTTGTGTAACAAGCACACTTCTCTGGCCAACAGTCTCTCCTTTGCTTTTGAATCCTGCCTTAGAGTTTCTTTAGGGTCTCACAATATCGCTGTGGATTGGTAGTCTACCCCTGAGGCAGGAACTGGACCAAAGTGGTGTCTCCTTTTGGGTCCCAAAACACTGAGGTCATATATTTTTTCCCCCTGCCCAAAACATCTTGGCAGATGTGGAATTGGTCTGACACCACTCTGACTACTCTCCTTTTGTCTCAGTCGTATAATCAGCCAACCACGCTTCATCTTCAGTCACAACAGCGCTCAGGAAATCCTTACCTTCCAATTCAATGCGCTCGAGAAACTCGCAGGCGCTACTGACCAGATTTTTCTTGTGCCGCTCTCCATTTTGTGAACAGTTTCCAGTGTGCCATCGTTTCTCTGAGTTTCTCGTGTAAGGGAGTTCTTGCGAGTTGTGGAAACATCGCTGAAATTTCATCTACTGCCAATTGGCGATCTTCACGAATAGTTTCCTAGATTTTTTGCATCAATCAAAATGGAAGGATTCCACTCCCCTGTTCGTCATGAACATTTGATATCCCTCCACTGAACTCCGTACACTACTTAAGAACAGTCGTTCTGTTCATAACATTATTGCCGCAAACCGTTTTGATTCGCGAAAAAAATATCGGAAAGTGTCATTTCTTCCGTGAGTAGGGAGCGAATCACAGCACTTGCTGGTATTTGTTGCCGATATCTTTGATGCAATTGGACACTACAATGTGAGTTTACATATTACGGCGTTCCTGCGATGTTCGCTCTGGTCAAGGGATGCCCCCCCTCTAACATTTACTACTGTCAACCATCAAAAAACAAGAAAACCGCAGCCAACTAAGTTCACAGTACAATTACTTCCTGAACAAACCTTGTAGTTCGAGCCGTTATCAAAAAATGTTGATATTCAGAGAGTATCGCTTTGCGTGCCGGCACAGTGTTTTTTTACGAATGAAGCAAAAATTTTAAAGAAGAACACTAGTTACCGACGACGAACATTACCTGTTTATTAGCAACCGGAGAATTTGCGTTAGTGATTGTTTCTCATTTCCATAGCTGCTATATATCAGACAGCTCCTCATGTCTGCAGTGACATATACGAAGCACTTCAAATATTTGATTGTAATACGTATGAGGAATATAATGTCAATGAAATATACATACGACCTCTCACATAGGCTGCTTCTACATAGTTTGTTAGAGGGACGATAGCGTGATCACTGGTAAACCATTTTTACATCAAAAATGTCTAAAACAACAGTGACACGTCAGCGGTGTACAGGGGTTGGACAAAAATATGTAAACGTCATGAGAAATGGATGCTTGAACACACAGGATGCGGCGCTTAAATCCGGATGAATGAAACATTTTATGGCAAATTTATTAAAACAAAATACAAACGAGAATGAAAATCCTTTTACATATAAGTATTGCTATCTTTGAAAAATAACACTACTCGATGTAACCCCCTTTAGAAGCAATGAACGCCTCCAATCTTATGCTGAAGGAATCGCATGTTGTCCATATTCGTGAATGCTGCTTTGATAGCGGTGCATAGAGATAGGATATTAGGGTGCCTCGTCTTATTGGTAACTCCTTCGACAACGCCCGAAACTTGGTAGTCAAGAGGATTCAATTCTGGGCTATTCGGGGCCAGAACTCCTTTGACCAGAATGTGTCATCATTATCCGAGAGGCAGGTTTGGACTAAATGGCTCGGATGAGGTTCAAAAATGGCTCTGAGCACTATGCGACTTAACTTCTGAGGTCATCAGTCGCCTAGAACTTAGAACTAATTAAACCTAACTAACCTGAGGACATCACACACGTCCATGCCCGAGGCGGGATACGAACCTGCGAACGTAGCTGTTGCTCGGCTCCAGACTGTAGCGCCTAGAACCGCATGGCAACTCCGGCTGGCTCGGATGAGGTCCTTCTCTGCCATCCGATGCATTGTTCGCTCTCTGACATTCAATACTGACGCTAATTTCCTCAACGATTGCGCCGGATCCTCCAAAATCAGCGCCTCAGCCTTTTCGATGACTGCTCGAATGAGGTTTTCACGCCGCGTTAGTGCAACTTTCCCCAGACTTCCCCAGAGCACTACACTTGGCCACAATATTGTAAACAGTGGATCTAACTATTTCAGTGCGCGAATGCCCAGCGCGAAGACCTTCTATAATCGTGGCTCGTCAGCTGTGCTCAGCAGGGCACAACCTCAAAATGGTCGAGATGTTACGGAACATCCCGGCCATTTCGAGGTTCTGAATGCTTACTAGATGTCTCCCATCTTCTCCTTTTCCTCGAACACATCCGAGTCCTCTACACCTCCCACCATCTTGATCCCCCCAATCCCCTACCTGCTCCTCTCCTCTCCAAACCCCACCTGACCTGCTGCCGAGCCTTCACCGTTATGTCCCCCATACCCTCCACCTCTACACCCTGCTTCTCCTCTCCCACAGTGGCTTCCGTCAACTCCCCCTACCGGATGATGCCCCCTCTCCCTCCATTTATCCCCCATATCAACCCTGATCCTCACCTCCCCCTCCCTCCATCCTTTTCCCGGGCTCCCTCCCCCTTCCATCCTGTTTCCTTTTCCCTGCCTACCCTCTCTTTGACTCGTTTCTCTCCCCGAGTCCTTTTGCTTTCCTCTCCACTGCCTTCCCCACTCCTTCTCGCATCTGCCCTGCTCCCCTGTTTCTGTGTCCTCTCCCTCCTTCGGCTCCCCCCTTTTTTTGCTTTTTCCCCCTCATCTGTTCACGGTCCTCTCCCCTCCCCCCCTCCCCAAATGTATTTGTACTGTATAATGCAGTGTTTTCCGTGAGTGTTCAGTGTTGTATGTTCCCCCTTTTTAAGTGTTGCGAACAGAAACTAGACTGTCTCTGTGTTTTTTTTTCAGATTTTGCTTGTCCATTTTACTGTGTGTTTTAATCAGCATCATCGACCCTTTGTTTTTATATTTTCTTCGCAACTTTTTCGCCATGTTTCAGTTTTTAACAGTCACTGTTTATGAAATCTCCTAAGACTGTTTTTAACTTTCTGTTGGCTGCAGAGTGGTGTATTATGCTGCTGCCAGTCCTCCCCTGCCCCTCTGGGAGGGGGGAATCGAAATCCAATAAAGAAAAAAATATACTAGGTTTCAAGAACGTGTCTCGACCTCCGGCAGAACAAAGATTTTTTTTTTTTTTTTTTAGGTCATCAGTCTACTGACTGGTTTGATGCGGTCCGCCACGAATTCCTTTCCTGTGCTAACCTCTTCATCTCAGAGTAGCACTTGCAAGCTACGTCCTCAATTATTTGCTTGACGTATTCCAATCTCTGTCTTCCTCTACAGTTTTTGCCCTCTACAGCTCCCTCTAGTACCATGGAAGTCATTCCCTCATGTCTTAGCAGATGTCCTATCATCCTGTCTCTTCTCGTTATCAGTGTTTTCCACATATTCCTTTCCTCTCCGATTCTGCGTAGAACCTCCACAATCCTTACCTTATCAGTCCACCTAATTTTCAACATTCGTCTATAGCACCACATCTCAAATGCTTCGATTCTCTTCTGTTCCGGTTTTCCCACAGCCCATGTTTCACTACCATACAATGCTGTACTCCAGACGTACATCCTCAGAAATTTCTTCCTCAAATTAAGGCCAGTATTTGATATTAGTAGACTTCTCATGGCCAGAAATGCCTTTTTTGCCATAGCGAGTCTGCTTTTGATGTCCTCCTTGCTCCGTCCGTCATTGGTTATTTTACTGCCTAGGTAGCAGAATTCCTTAATTTCATTGACTTCGTGACCATCAATCCTGATTTTAAGTTTCTCGCTGTTCTCATTTCTACTACTTCTCATTACCTTCGTCTTTCTCCGATTTACTCTCAAACCATACTGTGTACTCATTAGACTGTTCATTCCGTTCAGCAGATCATTTAATTATTCTTCACTTTCACTCATAATAGCAATGTCATCAGTGAATCGTATCATTGATATCCTTTCACCTTGTATTTTAATTCCACTCCTGAACCTTTCTTTTATTTCCATCATTGCTTCCTCGATGTACAGATTCAAGAGTAGGGGCGAAAGGCTACAGCCTTGTCTTACACCCTTCTTAATACGATCACTTTGTTCTTGATCGTCCACTCTTATTATTCGCTCTTGGTTGTTGTACATATTATATATGACCCGTCTCTCCCTATAGCTTACCCCTACTTTTTTCAGAACTCGAACAGCTTGCACCATTTTATATTGTCGAACGCTTTTTCCAGGTCGACAAATCCTATGAAAGTGTCTCGATTTTTCTTTAGCCTTACTTCCATTATTAGCTGTAACGTCAGAATTGCCTCTCTCGTCCCTTTACTTTTCCTAAAGCCAAACTGATCGTCACCTAGCGCATTCTCAATTTTCTTTTCCATTCTTCTGTATATTATTCTTGTAAGCAGCTTCGATGCATGAGCTGTTAAGCTGATAATGCGATAATTCTCGCACTTGTCAACTCTTGCCGTCTTCGGAACTGTGTGGATGATGCTTTTCCGAAAGTCAGATGGTATATTGCCAGACTCATATATTCTACACACCAACGTGAATAGTCTTTTTGTTGCCACTTCCCCCAATGATTTTAGAAATTCTGATGGAATGTTATCTATCCCTTCTGTCTTATTTGACCGTAAGTCCTCCGAAGCTCTTTTAAATTCCGATTCTAATACTGGATCCCCTATCTCTTCTTAATCGACTCCTGTTTCTTCTTCTATCACATCAGACAAATCTTCACCCTCATAGAGGCTTTCAATGTATTCTTTCCACCTGTCTGCTCTCTCCTCTGCATTGAACATTGGAATTCCCGTTGCACTCTTAATGTTACCACCGTTGCTTTTAATGTCAGCAAAGGTTGTTTTGACTTTCCTGTATGCTGAGTCTGTCATTCCGACAATCATATCTTTTTCGATTTCTTCACATTTTTCCTGCAGCCATTTCGTCTTAGCTTCCCTGCACTTCCTATTTATTTCATTCCTCAGCGACCTGTATTTCTGTATTCCTGATTTTCCCGGAACATGTTTGTACTTCCTCCTTTCGTCAATCAACTGAAGTATTTCTTCTGTTACCTATGGTTTCTTCGCAGCTACCTTCTTTGTACCTACGTTTTCCTTCCCAACTTCTGTGATGGCCGTTTTTAGAGATGTCCATTCCTCTTCAACTGTACTGCCTACTGCGCTATTCCTTATTGCTGTATCTATAGCGTTAGAGAACTTCAAACGTATCTCGTCATTCCTTAGTACTTCCGTATCCCACTTCTTTGCGTATTGATTCTTCCTGACTAATGTCTTGAACTTCAGCCTACTCTTCACCCCTACTATATTGTGATCTGAGTCTATATCTGCTCCTGGGTACGCCTTACAATCCAGTATCTGATTTCGGAATCTCTGTCTGACCATGATGTAATCTAATTGAAATCTTCCCGTATCTCTCGGCCTTTTCCAAGTATACCTCCTCCTCTTGTGATTCTTGAACAGGGTATCCGCTACTACTAGCTGAAACTTGTTACAGAACTCAATTAGTCTTTCTCCTCTTTCATTCCTTGTCCCAAGCCCACATTCTCCTGTAACCTTTTCTTCTACTCCTTCCCCTACAACTGCATTCCAGTCGCCCATGACTATTAGATTTACGTCCCCCTTTACATACTGCATTACCCTTTCAATATCCTCATACACTTTCTCTATCTGTTCATCTTCAGCTTGCGACCTCGGCGTGTATACCTGAACTATCGTTGTCAGTGTTGGTCTGCTGTCGATTCTGATTAGAACAACCCGGTCACTGAACTGTTCACAGTAACACACCCTCTGCCCTACCTTCCTAATCATAACGAATCCTACACCTGTTATACCATTTTTTGCTGCTGTTGATATTACCCGATACTCATCTGACCAGAAATCCTTGTCTTCCTTCCACTTCACTGACCCCTACTATATCTAGATTGAGCCTTTGCATTTCCCTTTTCAGATTTTCTAGTTTCCCTACCACGTTCAAGCTTCTGACATTCCACGCCCCGACTCTTAGAACGTTATCCTTTCGTTGATTATTCAATCTTTTTCTCATGGTAACGTCCCCCTTGGCAGTCCCCTCCCGGAGATCCGAATGGCGGACTATTCCGGAATCTTTTGCCAATGGAGAGATCATCATGACACTTCTTCAATTACAGGCCACATGTCCTGTGGATACACGTTACGTGTCTTTAATGTAGTTGTTTCCATTGCTTTCTGCATCCTCATGTCGTTGATCATTGCTGATTCTTCCACCCCTAGGACAAGAGAGTGCCCTGAACCTCTATCCGCTCCTCCGCCCTCTTTGAGAAGGCCGTTGGCAGAATGAGGCTGACTTCTTATGCCGGAAGTCTTCGGCCGCCAATGCTGATTATTTATCAAAATTTAGGCAGTGGCGGGGATCGAACCCGGGACCGAAGATGTTTTGATTATGAATCAAAGACGCTACCCCTTTTTTTTTGTCCGCGTTTGTTCGTTGTTTCTACTCGGGGCGGACGTCGTAAGACATCCGATTAAGTTCGTTGATGATCAATTAACTCAGTTTTTTTTTTATTACAGAGGGTACGTAACCCTCTGTCCGAACACGCTGAGCTGCCATGCCGGCGCCCTAGACCACGGGTAACTACGATATGGCGGGGAAATTCAAACTGAAATTTGTCTGGATCTAAGCGCCGCACCCTGTAGATGCAGATTCTAGCTAAGGTTACGGGATGCTCTGTTGTTTGACCACAAACGGCACCTGTGTCATGTCCTCAGCATGTCACAAGTGTCATTCGTGGTTATAATAGCATTCTGTATAGTTGAGTGCATTATGTCGGAGCTAACGTTCGAACATGGGCAAATTATTGGTACTCGTATGATGCGTGCTTTTGCTACCAAGGTAACCGAAGTGGTTGATGTTTCAAGAGGCACTGTATGAAGGTTTATACTGCATACAGGGAAATCCGTGAAACATCAATCGCTAATCACAGCTTGGACGAAAGTGTATGTTGAGTCATGGTGATGGACGTTCACCGATGAGGATCGTGGTGAAAGCTAAGAGGACGATAGCTGCAAAAGTCACTGCAAGGCTGAATGTCGCCCTTGTGAGTCCTGTCAGACCAAGGCAACCCAAAGGATGTCACTACAAGGCTGAATGTCGCCCTTGTGAGTCCTGTCAGACAAAGACAACCCAAAGGAAGTCACTACAAGGCTGAATGTCGCCCTTGTGAATCCTGTCAGACCAAGACAACCCAAAGGAAGTCACTACAAGGCTGAATGTCGCCCTTGTGAGTCCTGTCAGACCAAGGCAACCCAAAGGATGTCACTACAAGGCTGAATGTCGCCCTTGTGAGTCCTGTCAGACAAAGACAACCCAAAGGAAGTCACTACAAGGCTGAATGTCGCCCTTGTGAATCCTGTCAGACCAAGACAACCCAAAGGAAGTCACTACAAGGCTGAATGTCGCCCTTGTGAGTCCTGTCAGACCACGACAACCCAAATGAAGTCACTACAAGGCTGAATGTCGCCCTTGTGAGTCCTGACAGACCAAGACAACCCAAAGGAAGTCACTACAAGGCTGAATGTCGCCCTTGTGAGTCCTGTCAGACCAAGACAACCCAAATGATGTCACTACAAGGCTGAATGTCGCCCTTGTGAGTCCAGTCAGACCACGACAACCCAAAGGATGTCACTACAAGGCTGAATGTCGCCCTTGTGAGTCCTGTCAGACAAAGACAACCCAAAGGAAGTCACTACAAGGCTGAATGTCGCCCTTGTGAGTCCTGTCAGACCAAGACAACCCAAAGGAAGTCACTACAAGGCTGAATGTCGCCCTTGTGAGTCCTGTCAGACCACGACAACCCAAATGAAGTCACTACAAGGCTGAATGTCGCCCTTGTGAGTCCTGACAGACCAAGACAACCCAAAGGAAGTCACTACAAGGCTGAATGTCGCCCTTGTGAGTCCTGTCAGACCAAGACAACCCAAATGATGTCACTACAAGGCTGAATGTCGCCCTTGTGAGTCCAGTCAGACCACGACAACCCAAAGGATGTCACTACAAGGCTGAATGTCGCCCTTGTGAGTCCTGTCAGACAAAGACAACCCAAAGGAAGTCACTACAAGGCTGAATGTCGCCCTTGTGAGTCCTGTCAGACCAAGACAACCCAAAGGAAGTCACTACAAGGCTGAATGTCGCCCTTGTGAGTCCTGTCAGACCACGACAACCCAAATGAAGTCACTACAAGGCTGAATGTCGCCCTTGTGAGTCCTGACAGACCAAGACAACCCAAAGGAAGTCACTACAAGGCTGAATGTCGCCCTTGTGAGTCCTGTCAGACCAAGACAACCCAAATGATGTCACTACAAGGCTGAATGTCGCCCTTGTGAGTCCAGTCAGACCACGACAACCCAAAGGATGTCACTACAAGGCTGAATGTCGCCCTTGTGAGTCCTGACAGACCAAGACAACCCAAAGGAAGTCACTACAAGGCTGAATGTCGCCCTTGTGAGTCCTGTCAGACCAAGACAACCCAAATGATGTCACTACAAGGCTGAATGTCGCCCTTGTGAGTCCAGTCAGACCACGACAACCCAAAGGATGTCACTACAAGGCTGAATGTCGCCCTTGTGAGTCCTGTCAGACAAAGACAACCCAAAGGAAGTCACTACAAGGCTGAATGTCGCCCTTGTGAATCCTGTCAGACCAAGACAACCCAAAGGAAGTCACTACAAGGCTGAATGTCGCCCTTGTGAGTCCTGTCAGACCACGACAACCCAAATGAAGTCACTACAAGGCTGAATGTCGCCCTTGTGAGTCCTGACAGACCAAGACAACCCAAAGGAAGTCACTACAAGGCTGAATGTCGCCCTTGTGAGTCCTGTCAGACCAAGACAACCCAAATGATGTCACTACAAGGCTGAATGTCGCCCTTGTGAGTCCAGTCAGACCACGACAACCCAAAGGATGTCACTACAAGGCTGAATGTCGCCCTTGTGAGTCCTGTCAGACAAAGACAACCCAAAGGAAGTCACTACAAGGCTGAATGTCGCCCTTGTGAGTCCTGTCAGACCAAGACAACCCAAAGGAAGTCACTACAAGGCTGAATGTCGCCCTTGTGAGTCCTGTCAGACCAAGACAACCCAAAGGAAGCTCCATAAGCAGGGAAATGCTGGACGAGCTGAAATTCCAAAACCACTCATCAGTGATGTAAATGCCTGTAACTGGAAATCGTGGTGCAGAAGCCATAAATCCTGGACCGTGGAGCATTGGAATAAAAGTCACTTGGCCGCATGAGTCTTGTTTCAGACTGTTTCCATCTTCTGGCCGAGTTAACATTCCAAAAATTGGGGCTGCCATGTCACGGTATTCCATAAGCACCATGGTTATTCTGCAAGGCCGCATCACTGCCAAGGACTATGTGACCATTTTGGCTAATCACGTCCATCGCTTCGTACACTGTTTGTTCCCAATTGGTGATGAGTTACAAGGCGACAGGGCCCTTGTCCACATAGTTCTCATCGCCCAGGACTGGTTTTCTGAACACGACCAATTGATACGTTTCCCCTGGCCTCAGCAGTCGCCAGATCTCCCTATTATTGACTTTTTGTGGCCTGTTTTGGAGAGAAGGGTGCGTTATCACTATCCATCCTGTGACATGCCACTATTTTGCAGGAAGGATAGCATAAGATTCCATTCAAAACCATGTAGTTGTTGTTGTGGTCTTCAGTCCAGAGACTGGTTTGATGCAGCTCTCCATGCTACTCCATCGTGTGCAAGCTTCTTCATTTCCCAGTAACTACTACAACCTACATCCTTCTGAATCTGCTTAGTGTATTCACCTATTGGTCTCCCTCTACAGTTTTTACCCTCCACGGTGTCCTAAGGACCTGTATTTATCCACTCTGAGGTGACTGAAAGCTGTTTTGAATGTTGACGGTTTTCCTACATCTTATTAGGCATGGAAATGTGCTGTTTCTGGTGTTTCCATCTTCTTGTCCACCCGCTGTAGTTACAACTACCTTGAAAGAAAGCAATGAAAATGATCAGGTGTTTCATATACTGTAATTCCTAATTGTCATAACAGATAAATATTCGCACATGTTTACTTTCAGGGATAATTATCGTCTTTTTTCTATTAATACAAATAAATACAAACGTTGTGCTTATTCCCTGAATATCCCACTAAAAATTTATCTTCTTTCCCACGTACCAATGTGGTTCTTTGAATTCTTTGGCAATTTTCTGCTATTATATTTGTTTCATTCGAGAATGGTGCTGTAGATGCCTTGGATTCCAGAAGCAACTACTTTTGTTTTCGTCTCCAGTCCGAAAACTTGTTTGATGTAGCTCTCCATGCTACTCTAACCTGTGCAAGCCTCTTCATCTCCGAATAACTACCGCAACCTAAAACATTCTCGAGTTTCAAGCCGCGTCAAGTGGTTTACTGCCCACGAGCTTTCGGCAGAGATCTCCTCTGCCATTGTCAAGTGGATGATTGTCGTCTGGTTGTCATTGCCGTGCTTATAAAGCCGCGCCGTCGCACGTGACGTCATTGGTGCTTGGTCCCACACCATATATGGTAATGTTTTGGCCCCCGACCGCCGGGCCCGCTCAACTCCCTCAACACCGGATCCCACGCTGTACTCAGCTGCAGTCCACCGTCTCATATTGGAGGTGTTGTCAGAAATTCTAATCTCTATGGCGTCGTTTATCACGCTATCCCAGAAGCCATTCGTCCGGTTAATAATAGACGTCTCATCGAATGCAATTCGGTGTTCGTTTTCTAGAGCATGTTCTGTTACAGTTGATTTTTCGGGATAGCGCAGACGGTAACACCTTCGATGTTCTATGCGGCGCTTTTCAATAGTGCGAACAGTCTGGCCGACATAAAACTGCCCACGCCCGCACGGTATCTTGTAAATTCCTGGCGTTCTGAGGCCTACATCGTCTTTCACAGATTTCATTAGTTGCCGGATCTTGGCCGGTGGCCTGAAGATTGTGTCTATTTTATGCCTCTTCAGGAGCCGACTAAGCTTCCCTGTTGTCGAACCACAAAACGGTAAGAATGCAACCTGCTTGGTGTCTTCTTCAGAGGTCTTCTTCCTTTGAGGCTTGGATGACACTGCTTGTGAGATCTGTATGTTGTTGTAACCGTTTTCTTTAAAAACTTTGCGTCAGTGGCTCAATTCTCTCGGCAAGGTTTCAGCGTCTGAAACCGTTTCACCTCGATGTACTAAGGTCCTTAGAACTGACTGCTTCTGTGCTGGGTGATGGAAGCTGGTGGCGTGCAGATGCCCATCCGTGTGGGTGGGCTTCCGGTAGAGGCTACGCCCTAGAGACCCATTGGGTTTACAGCGGACGAGCACTTGCAAGAACGGCAGGGAACCTCCCCTTCTCTACTTCCATTGCGAAGTTGATGTGGTCGTGGATGCCGCTGAGGTGCTCCAGGAACTCTTCTAACTTTTCTTGTCCGTGTGGCGAAATGACGAAGGTATCGTCAACGTAGCGATAAAAACAGCTCGGCTTTGCAGGAACCGTGTCCAAGGCAATGTCTTCGAAAGCAAACTCTGACGTCATCATATTTCTTACATGATGGAGAATATTTTATCCAAACTGACAGCGTGGCGATGGGAAGTCCATTAGCTCCAGTAATAGCCAACTTCTTCATAGAGCATTTCGAAGACATCGCCTTGGACATGTTGAAAATGACGCCAGCTGCAAAATGACTGTGTGGACGTTGTGGCCTATTTTACACCATATTTTAAATTTATGGGAGTGTATATGTTTTGACAATGCCATTACGGCTCTATCATATTAGGAAAAAAAAACGTATAATTTACAACATTCGCTTGTAGCACCACATCTCAAATGCTTCGATTATATTCTGTTCCGGTTTTCCCACAGTTCATGTTTCACCACCATACCATTCCGTGCTCCAGACGTAACGCTCAGAAATGTCTTCCGGAAATTAAGGCCTACGTTTGACACTAATAGACATCTCTTAGCCAGGCATGCCCTTTTTGCCTGTGCTTGTCTGCTTTTAATATCCTCCCTGCTCCGTCTACCATTGGTCATTTTGTTGCCTAGGTAGCAGAATCCCTACTTCGTGACCACCTACTTCTCGTTGCTTTCGTCTTTCTTCGATTTGCTGTTAATCCATATTCTGTACTCATTAGACTGTTCATTCCGTTCAGCAGCTCATGTAATCCTTCTTCACTTACACTCAGGACAGCAATGTTATCTGCGAATCGTATCAGTGATATCGTTTCGCCTTGTATTTTAATTCCACTTGTAACACTTACATCGCTTAGGAGAAGGTTTATTTTAAATACCTGTGTATCTGCAATTTATGAAGTGTGCATTCTGTGTTGTTTGAGCTCCTTGATGTATAGCAGGAAAATTAGAGTTTTGTAATGTATATACGAGAAAAGCAAAAATATGTTGAAATTTTAAATTATTATAATATGAATCTGTTTATGAAAGAAGTATGTTTGTTAAAAGCTGGTTCATGCTTAGGGCACTTGTATTTGTAACACGCAACCGCTGTAGGAAAGTCCCTCCGCAACGAAAGTGGCATCGCGCGATGTAAAAGGTGAGTTTGGTGGTCGAATTGAGCGGCTCGTTTGTGTGAACTACACGAAGTGTGTGGCTAGCCTTAGCACAGTACACTTTGACTTTGCTAAGAGAGGCAATTGCAAGCTGCATGAGAAGGTATTTGCCTCGGATGCGGATCTGGCTGTTATTTAGTATTCATGGCATAATAGAATGGCCCTAATACGTTGAAAATCCGACGCCAAGAAGAGATTTTACAGAGTATTCGCACATCAAGAGTCGTGAGTACAGTTATCCGCCATTCCGCCTGCCACTAATCTTCGCCACTGCTTCACAGACTTCATACATTCAGTTACGTAATCTATATTGACATGGACCAGTTAATTTGTGTGTTGTTTCAATAATAATCACATAAAACGGCAATTCGTGTTCGAAACCATAATTTCAATCCTGATCACGAACCTACGCAGGGTCCTCACCTTAGTGCTGCTAAAACCGAGCACCCTGATTTAAATGAAAAATTCTGGCATTCTTGTGTTTTAAAGTAATTTTTTGTCAGAAGTAAAAGGAGTAGCGAAACTTAAAGTATGAGTACAATTTGGATGCTTTGTTTATGGATTAATTCAAGTGAAATTGTTAATGTAGGAAGTTTAAGTACAAAAATTTAAAGATCAATAAATAGGAAAGTGAAAACCTTAATTATTTAAAAGCTAAAACCATAAAAGTGAAGTTAGATAAGCTTTTGCTAAAGTATCCTTAGTTTATTACAAAATATAGTTATATAGGTTTACAGTGCAAGATTGTGTAAATATTATTGCCAAGAATACCTGCTTCACAGGTGATTAAAGTACAAGTACATATAACTCTTTAATGAACCGATTTGCGGTAGTACTATTAGATGTGAAGTTATGCAAATTTTCCAAGATAGTGTAGTTTTGGTACCCACCATGAATGGTTCCTTTTGAAGTTAATTAAGCCCAGGGTTGCATTTTATTACCTTGCTAAGTAATTTAAGTGAATCATTAGCTTTTAGAGATAGTTTTTACTTTTTCAATAATCAAAGAACCTTGGCTTGTGAAACTGTACCAGTTGAGAGTGCCCCATCATATAGTCCTCCTATTAAGAAAAGAAATGAACTGTAACTGTTACTAAGGAAAACTGCTGTATGCAGATGAGTTTGAACAGTGTATTTAAGGTGTTATTCACCTTCATTTGTGTTATTCGTGTCAGTCAAGATAGAAGCCCCTTAAGTCCAAAATTAGTTCTGCACTTCACGCAGTAATGATTCAGTATTTTGGTTAAGTAATGCTAATGATTGTGGCCGTCATTACTATGAGCTCGGTGCAATTTTGCTCCCCATAATTTACTGGCGTGTGCGTTATTGGTAACTGCTGATACAGACAGTACAGAGTGCACTGTGTCAGTTTGTATCCTGTTTGCTATTCAAAGGGATATCTCAACAAAATTAACTTCAATAACTAATCTCCAAATTTCTCACATATGTATATTTCAAAATTAATGTGCCTAATTAGGCTGGCGACCGTTCATTTTTTTCAGTCACTTATAATTTTACCATTTCTATTAACTCTCAAGGTTAAGGCCCGTTTGGTTTTACTGTCAACTTCACAAAATTCGAAATTATAGTCCGATGACCCTTTTCATTAGACACTCGCGCGGTCGAACGTTGAAATCCTCAGAGAGGGTAACATTAGCATGTTTCACGGCACGTTAGTGTTATACATTCCTGAACATTTTTTTTTATTTCCATCATTGCTTCTTCGATACACAGATTGAACAGTAGGGGGGAAAGACTACATCCCTGTCTTACACCCTTTTTAATCCGAGCGCTTTGTTCTTGATTGTTTATTCTTATTATTCCATCTTGGTTCTTGTATATATTGTATATGACCCGTCTCTCCCTATAGCTTACCCCTATTTTTCTCAGAATTTCGAATATCTTGCACCATTTTACACTGTCGACAGCTTTTTCCGGGTCCACAAATCCTATTAACGTCTCTTTATTTTCTTTGTCTTGCTTCCATTATCAACCACAACGTCAGAATTGCCGCTCTAGTGCCTTTACTTTTCCTAAAGCCAAACTGATCGTCACCTAGCACATCCTCAATTTTCTTTTACATCCTTCAGTATATCATTTTTGACAGCAATTCGGATGCATGAGCCGTTAAGCTGATTGTGCGATAATTCTCGCACTTGTCAGCTCTTGCAGTCTTCGGAACTATGTGGATGATATTTTTTCGAAAGTCAGATGGTATGTCGCTAGACCCATACATTCCACACACCAACGTGAATAATAGTTTTGTTACCACTTCCCCCGACCATTTTAGAAATTCTGAGGAAATGTTATCTATCCAAATCAAAAATGTTCAAATATGTGTGAAATCTTATGGGACTTAACTGCTAAGGTCATCAGTCCCTCAGCTTACACACTACTTAACCTAAATTATCCTAAGGACAAACACACACACCCATGCCCGAGGGAGGGCTCGAACCTCCGCCGTGTTATCTATCCCTTCTGCCTTATTTGATCTTAAGTCCTCTAAAGCTCTTATAAATTCTGATTCTAATACTGGATCCCCTATCTCTTCTAAATCGACTCCTGTTTCCTCTACTATCACATCATGCAAATCTCCCGCCTCATAGAGGCTTTCAATGTATTCTTTCCACCTATTCGCTCTCTCTTCTGCACTTAGCAGTGGAATCTTAATATTACGACCCTTGCTTTTAATGTCACCGAAGGTTGTTTCGACTTTCCTGTATGCTGAACCACAGTCCTTCCGACAGTCATTTATTTTTCGATTTCTTCCTAATTTTCGTGCAGCCATTTCGTCTTAGCTCCCCTACAATGTCTATTTGTTTCATTTCTCAGTGACTTGCATTTCTGAATCCCCCTGAACGTTTTTGTACCTCCTTCTTTCATTGATCAACTAAGGTGTTTTTTTCTGTTACCTGTGGCTTCTTCGCAGTTACGTTCATTGTACCTCCGTTTTTCTTTCCAACTTCTGTGATTGCCCTCTTTAGAGAGGTCCATTGCTCCTCAACTGTACTGCCTACTGACTTATTCCTTACTGCTGTATCTATAGCCTTAGAGAACTTCAAGCGTGTCTCGTCACACAAACACATTTAATCGTTTTCGCAACAGTTACGTCGTAGACTTTCGTACGAGTATCGGCAATTTACTTTCTCAAAGGAAAAATGACAAAAAGTGTGTGAATTCCTAAGAGACCAAACTGCTGAGGTTATCGGTCCCTACCTCTGAGTATTGCAGCACATAATAAAGAAATGTTTAATTTTTTACAGCTAAAAAGGTAGCGCTGAAGCAATGTCTCTGCACTGAGAGTTATGTTAACAGTCGGTTAATCTTTATGTGTATTTTCGATGCACAGTTATTTCAACTTAGGCACTAAACAGAATGAGACTATCACTCAGCAGCGGAGTGTCCGCTGATATGAAACTTCTTGGCAGATTAAATCTGTGTGACGGACCGACACTCGAACTCGGAACTTTTGCCTTTTGCGGGCAAGTGCTCTACCATCTGAGCTACCCGAGCACGACTCACGACCCGTCCTCACGTCCACGTTTTCAAAATATTTTAATTTAGACACTTATTTTATATTTTACATTTCTGAAAAAGTTCTTGTTGTTTTTTGATGAACTCTTCTATCAGATTTCACAAGTGTTTCAAATTTTTCAGTTAAACTTAAATTTAAGTCTTAGAAGTGATGTGACTTTACACGATGAATGTCATATGCAACATTTACAGGTTCACGATCTTACTTAGACAATAATATCTCTTAAAAAGTACGTCAACAACAATGACTGAATGAGATTTTTCACTCTGCATCGGAGTGTGCGCTGATATGAAACTTCCTGGCAGATTAAAACTGTGTGCCCGACCGAGACTCGAACTCGGGACCTTTGCCTTTCGCGGGCAAGCACTTTACCAACTGAGCTACCAAAGCATGACTCACGCCCGGTACTCACAGCTTTACTTCTGCCAGTACCTCGTCTTCTACCTTCCAAACTTTACAGAAGCTCTCCTGCGAACCTTGCAGAACTAGCACTCCTGAAAGAAAGGATACTGCGGAGACATGGCTTAGCCACAGCCTGGGGGATGTTTCCAGAATGAGATTTTTCACTCTGCAGCGGAGTGTGCGCTGATATGAAACTTCCTGGCAGATTAAAACTGTGTGCCCGACCGAGACTCGAACTCGGGACCTTTGCCTTTCGCGGCCAAGCGCTCTACCAACTGAGCTACCGAAGCACGACTCACGCCCGGTACTCACAGCTTTACGTCTGCCAGTACCTCGTCTCCTACCTTCCAAACTTTACAGAAGCTCTCCTGCGAACCTTGCAGAACTAGCACTCCTGAAAAAGGATACTGCGGAGACATGGCTTAGCCACAGCCTGGGGGATGTTTCCAGAATGAGATTTTTCACTCTGCAGCGGAGTGTGCGCTGATATGAAACTTCCTGGCAGATTAAAACTGTGTGCCCGACCGAGACTCGAACTCGGGACCTTTGCCTTTCGCGGCCAAGCGCTCTACCAACTGAGCTACCGAAGCACGACTCACGCCCGGTACTCACAGCTTTACGTCTGCCAGTACCTCGTCTCCTACCTTCCAAACTTTACAGAAGCTCTCCTGCGAACCTTGCAGAACTAGCACTCCTGAAAAAGGATACTGCGGAGACATGGCTTAGCCACAGCCTGGGGGATGTTTCCAGAATGAGATTTTTCACTCTGCAGCGGAGTGTGCGCTGATATGAAACTTCCTGGCAGATTAAAACTGTGTGCCCGACCGAGACTCGAACTCGGGACCTTTGCCTTTCGCGGCCAAGCGCTCTACCAACTGAGCTACCGAAGCACGACTCACGCCCGGTACTCACAGCTTTACGTCTGCCAGTACCTCGTCTCCTACCTTCCAAACTTTACAGAAGCTCTCCTGCGAACCTTGCAGAACTAGCACTCCTGAAAAAGGATACTGCGGAGACATGGCTTAGCCACAGCCTGGGGGATGTTTCCAGAATGAGATTTTTCACTCTGCAGCGGAGTGTGCGCTGATATGAAACTTCCTGGCAGATTAAAACTGTGTGCCCGACCGAGACTCGAACTCGGGACCTTTGCCTTTCGCGGGCAAGCGCTCTACCAACTGAGCTACCGAAGCACGACTCACGCCCGGTACTCACAGCTTTACTTCTGCCAGTACCTCGTCTCCTACCTTCCAAACTTTACAGAAGCTCTCCTGCGAACCTAAGGTAGGAGGTAAGGTACTGGCAGAAGTAAGGCTGTGAGTAGCGGGCGTGAGTCGTGCTTCGGTAGCTCAGTTGGTAGAGCGCTTGCCCGCGAAAGGCAAAGGTCCCGAGTTCGAGTCTCGGTCGGGCACACAGTTTTAATCTGCCAGGAAGTTTCAACAATAACTGAATTTTTCAAATCTTTTGTGGTGGTTATGATGTACCCCCAATAGCACGCGTTCACTGAGTTGGGTTAGAGCAGCTACTTCTGTACCACGCCTTCTCCTCTTCTCATCAAACTAGTGATGAGTATTTATTACGCACACACGTTAAGTAAATGTCAGTAGCTCGTGGTCTGGTAGTCAGCACTGGTGACTCTCGAGCACGTGGTGGCTTACTTGATACCCGTACGGGTCGGGTATTTTCTCCGCTCGGGGCTGGGTTTGCGTTGTTTGTCATAATCATCGACACGAAAGCCGCCGAAGTGGTGTCGAATGAAAAGCCTTGCCCCAAATGAGGTGTCCCCGGCCATTAATGCCATACGTGTATTTCTTTTTTATGGTTTCGTACTGCATCGGCGGGATTATTATTACTGGTATCGCATGTGGTCGAAATTCGACCATCTGTGTCAGTGGACCTCATCTGTGACAAAAGATGTCGTCTATGTTAAAGTGATGCACTCCATGAAAAACTCTGAAATTTTAGCATTGGGAATGACACATAGCAAATGCTGCATTGTGGCTGCGAGTGTTCTTGAAACAAATCTTTTATTTCTCTTTACTTGTTTCATCATTTGAAGTGAGCCCTTTACAAAGTGCTTTAAAAATAAATAAATTTTTTTGTTAATGGTGGCAAAATAAGTTGTGACAGCCACAATGGGGATGCCGTTGTAACGGGTAAAGTAATATCATATTCGAAATTATATGCATCACTAAATCTAGCCTCTAAATTCACCACATTGCAATTATAACTTTGAGCATTATTTGAAGTTACGTTCAGTGCACATTTAAACGTATCTTTAAAAATAACAATAGGATTACTATTATCATCGTCCGCATTATTCCTATTTCTTTGTGTACGCAAAAATTGTGTTCCTCCATCTCTTCGTCTTTCAGTCTGACCCGTTAGTGCTCTTCTTCGAGGCACAGCGTAAAACAAAGATAGTTTCCATGTAGTAAGGAAAATCGCAGCTATTCAAAATGAAGAAATTGAACATTAGGAACATTTCAGATTTTGTGGTGACAGCGGCTACCAAACACAAATTTGTTCTGTTTCCTCTTGAATGAAAGTAATGAAAAAAAATACATTTATAAACAACGTTTGTTGCCCCCGACGGCTCCTTTACTAAATTTCGATTCCCACATGTGACAACGTCAACGAAGCTGCAGTTGTGGTGTTGTAGCTGCCCATTTTGCGCGTGTCACTGCAAATGAACCATCTACAACACTTAAACATGAACGTCCCTAGAATGTGATTTCGCGAAACGTTTTTACTTTCGTGCGTCATTTGGACCATAGCACCTGATCCGTACATATGAGGGTTGGTAATGTGAGACAGAGGAAAACATTACTCTCTTCTCATGTCTGTATGTCCACTTCCTTTTACTTCTCTTAATGACTATATACATACATAATTTTTGTGCTCGTCTATGGGAAGGTACCTTTCGAATCATATAAGTTTCAGTGGCCTCCTCATATGATTAATTTTATAAGTCGTTACTTCAATTTTTGGTGTTCAAGAGTTCAGTAAACCAGATGCATAAGCAAAAAATATCCACATCACTCCTCCTTTCTCTACGCAAAAATTGTCCATCTACCTCTGCATTTTTTACTCCCACCTGTTAGCGCCTCTAGCAAAAAAAATAAATAAATAAATAAATAAAAAAATAAAAAAAAAACCTTGGTTTCTGTGTAATAAGGAAAGTCGCAAGTCATCGTTATTCAAAAGAAGAAATTAAAAATTAGGAACTTACTTCAAATTTTCTGGTAACGGCGGCAAATGACCACAGAAAAGTAAGCAAAATAATGACGCCAACATAAAACGTTATTTACAGGCTACGTCACGATGACATCTTGATTCCCACTGCTGACAACGTAATCGACATAGCTCTTGTTACATTGTAGCTGCCCGGTGTGGCTGTGTTACTGAAAATGAATCAAATAAACATAGCGCCCTAGAATGCGATTCCACGAAACGTTGTTACTTCCGTGTGTCATTTCTACAATAGAACCAGAGCGGTGCGCAGGGCAAAAGTTGGCAGCACTTCATCTGTCGATGTTCACTTATTGGGGATGTCAGTTCGTGATAGAGAAGGTATCTTTACAGTTACGAACATAAAACATCTACTTTCTTTTACCACTCTTAATGGCTAACTTACAGACATAATTTTGTCTTTGTGCACATAAATGGCAAAGCACCTTTCGAATTATATAAGATCCACTGTCTTCCTTGTACAATTAATATTACAAATCGGTACTTCAAATTTCGTTGTCAAATATTAATATTATTTCCTACGGCAAATGACAACTCACCTTTCGTTATCAGCAGCTCGAACACAGGCCCGCCCTGTTAGAGGACGAATGATGTGTTTAGAGTGGAAGAGCTGCAGTAGAACTAGTCGCACTATCCGTGCCTAGAGGGTGCAACAAATGTTTTCTGGTTCCAGGATTCTTTTATTTTTTGAGTCAGCAGCCTTCGGACTGATTTGATGCGACCCGCTACGAAATCCTGTGCCAATGGTTCAAACGGTTCAAATGGCTCTGAACACTATGGGACTTAACAGCTGAGGTCATCAGTCCCCTAGAACTTACAACTACTTAAACCTAACTAGCCTAAGAACATCACACACATCCATGTCCAAGATACGAGCCTGCGACCGTAGCAGTCACGCGGTTCCGGACTGTGCGCCAAGAACCGCTCGGCCACCGCGGCCGGCTCCTGTGCCAATCTCTTCATCTCAGAGTTGCACTTGAAACCTACGTCCTCAATTATTTACTGGATGTATTCCAGTCTCTGTCTTCCTCTACAGTTTTTCCCCCTACAGCTCCCTCTAGTACAATGGAAGTCATTCCTTCACGCCTTAACAGATTTCCTGTCAGCCTGTATCTTTTCTTTGTCAGTGTTTCCCATACATTCCTTTCCTCTCCGATCGTCCGCAGAACCTCCTCATTACTTACCTAATCAGTCCACCTAATTTTCAACATTCATTTGTAGCACCACATCTCAAATGTTTCGATTACACTACTAACGGCCTTGATACGCCTGGGCATTGAGTCAAACAGAGCTTGGATGGCGTGTACAGGTACAGCTGCCCATGCAGCTTCAACACGATAACACAGTTCATCAAGAGTAGTGACTGGCGTATTGTGACGAACCAGTTGCTCGGCCATCATTGACCAGACGTTTTCAATTGGTGCGACATCTGGAGAATGTGCTGCCCAGTGCTGCAGTCGAACATTTTCTTTATCCAGAAAGGCCCGTAGAGGACCTGCAGCATGCGGTCGTGCATTATCCTGCTGAAATGTAGGGTTTCGCAGGGATCGAATGAAGGGTAGAGCCACGGGTCGTAACACATTTGAAATGTAACGTCCACTGTTCAAAGTGCCGTCAATGCGAACAAGAGGTGACCGAGACGTGTAACCAATGGGACCCCATACCATCACGCCGGGTGATACGCCAGTATGGCGGTGACGAATACACGCTTCCACGCACGAAAACACTGCTGCGACTATCATGATGGTGTAAACAGAACCTGGATTCATCCGAAAAAATGACGTTTTGCCATTCGTGCACCCAGGTTCGTCGTTGAGTACACCATCGCAGGCACTCCTGTCTATGATGCAGCGTCAAGGGTACCAGCAGCCGTGGTCGCCGAGATGATAGTCCATGCTGCTGCAAACTCGTCGAACTGTTCGTGCAGATGGTTGTTGTGTTGCAAACGTCCCCATCTGTTGACTCAGGGATCGAGACGTGGCTGCACGATCCGTTACAGCCATGCGGATAAGATGCCTGTCATCTCGACTGCTATTGATAAGAGGCCGTTGGGATCCAGCACGGCGTTCCGTATTACCCTCCTGAACCCACCGATTCCATATTCTGCTAACAGTCATTGGATATGGACCAACGCGAGCAGCAATGTCGCGATACGATAAACCGCAATCGCGATAGACTACAATCCGACCTTTATCAAAGTCGGAAACGTGATGGAACGCATTTCTCCTCCTGACACGAGGCATCACAACGACTTTTCACCAGGCAATGCCGGACAACTGCTGTTTGTGTATGAGAATTCGATTGGAAACTTTACTCATGTTAACACGTTGTAGGTGTCGCCACAGGCGCCAACCTTGTTTGAATGCTCTGAAAAGCTAATCATTAGGATATCACAGCATCTACTTCCTGTCGGTTAAATTTCGAGTCTGTAGCACGTCATTTTCGTGGTGTAGCAATTTTAATGGCCAATAGTGTATATTCTGTTCCGGTTTTCCCACAGTCCATGTTTCACTACCATACAATGCTGTGCTCCAAACGTATGTTCCCAGAAATTTCTTCCTCAAATTAGGGCCTATGTTTGATACTAGTAGACATCTCTTGGACAGGAATGACCTTTTTGCCAGTACTAGTCTGCTTTTGATGTCCTCCTTGCTCTGTTCGTCATTGGATATTTTGCTGCCTAGACAGAAATGGTTCAAATGGCTCTGAGCGCTATTGGACTTAACATCTGGTGTCATCAGTCCCCAAGACTTAGAACTACTTAAACCTAACTGACCTAAGGACATCACACACATCCATACCCGAGGCAGGATTCGAACCTGTGACCGTAGCAGCAGCACGGTTGCAGACTGAAGTGCCCGGAACCACTCGGCCACAGTGGCCGGCCTGCCTAGATAGCAGAATTCCTTCATCTAGTTCTTGATCATCAATCCTGATACCGCGTTTCTCACCGTTCTCATTTCTGCTACTTCTCGTTACTTTTGTCTTTCTTCGATTTACTCTCAATCCATATTTTGTACTCATTAGACTGTTCATTCCATTCAGCATATCATGTAATTCTTCTTCACTTTCACTCAGAATAGCAATCTCATCAGCGAAACGTATCATTGATATCCTTTCACCTTGAATTTTAATTCCACTCCTGAAACTGGCCATAATTGTTTTTTCGATGTTAAGACCAGTAGGGCGAAAGACTACAGCCCTATCGTACACCGCTTTTTAACCCGAGCACTTCGTTCTTGGTCGTCCACTCCTATTATTCACTCTTTGCTCTTGTACATACTGTATATTACGGATATTACGGTTCTCTCCCTGTAGCTTACCCTGAAATCCTCAGAATTTCAAACATCTTGCACCATTTTACATTGCCGAACTCATTTTCCAGGTCGACAAATCCTATGAACGTGTGTTAAGTTTTCTTTAGTCTTGCTTCCGCAACCGCAACGTCAAAATTGCCTCTCTGGTGCCTTTATCTTTCCTAAAGCCAAAATGATCGTCATGTTACACATTTTAGGTTTACTGAGCAGTTAATTGAAAGGTAGTCGGTGAGTGGAAAGTTAGGTGTACTGTCAGTTCCTTTATGCAAAACTACACCAAGTCCATGCTGAAATTAAGTTACAATTTCGACACTTAAATGCAATCACAGTCACTCGTACTAGCCAGCTTATGGCACATAACCGCATGTATTACTGCAAAGATTATGAAACGAATTGTCCTGTGGGATGGAGTGGGGGCGGTAGTGATCGATTTTCTGAAAAATTCTTTAAATAAATAAATAAACTATACTTTATACACTGCTGTGAATCCCCTAAACTGTTTAAATAAACAATATTCCACACATTGTCTAAATTATTTAAACAATATTCAATACAAAGCAATCGATTTACAGACAAATTCCTTAACTAAATAAATAAACTATATTCCAGACACTGCCATAAAAAGCTAATCAATAAACTATACATTGTCTAATTTGTTTAAACAATATTTCATACACTACAATCAAATTCCCTCCAAATGACCCAGGCGCTAAAGACTACACTGTTGAGTGCCCATAACACCATATCCATCCATCCATCCAAATGACCGATCGATGGAGTCTTTTTCCTGCCAATAACCGGGAGGGAGGGTGGGAAGAGAGAGAGTTTACCAGAGGGCGAGAGGTTAATTAATTGAGCAATTTAATGAAGTAGTCAATCAAATTGATAGGAGTGAGAGGGGATGTCCAACAATTCAGACCTGAAAATGTACCTTTAGCAGCGAGGGGGGCAGTTTTCCTGAGTGGGGGGTGAGTGGGGGTGTGGGGTGAGGGCAGTAGGTTAACTGGCTGTCAATCAAAAGGATGGATCCTTTTAGCAGAACAATAGGTTTAGGACCTCTCAATCAAAAGAGAACTATAGATTGACATGCCGATCAAAGGAGAACAATATTTTTGCCCCTAAGTGCATGCCTGCCCCTGATGTAGGCAAGTCGCAATAACAAAATGTGCTGGCGTCCTTGCTGCCCTACTACTCACGTACTCAAGCAGTCCAACATCGGGCCATTGTCACATCTGAATACCTCATACGAGTGGATATTGCACGATTCGACCAGCTGACCAAATGAGGACCCACAATGAACCACCATTCAAATTTTGTCGTGTTCTGATAACTCTATCACATACGCGGCGTCTCTGTGTCCTTCACAATGATCACTCAACTTCTGAGGATGTTCTCCCCTCCTGGTAACAACAATAAACATTAGTGACAGTAATGGACTATTCTGGCTGTTATACACGCCGCAGAAAATTGCAACTCTAAACATGTACCAAACCGCCAGTCGTGCATATGTGTGTGAAACTACATTGACACTGACCATGTGTTCCGGGGGGTTCACTGGGGCGACAAAAGTCATTGGGTAGCTTTATCCACATTTACAGATGGCGGTAGTAACGCGTACACAATGTCCAAAAGGGCAGCGCATTTGCGAAGCTGTCATTTCCACTGAAGCGGTTCATGTGGAAAAGTTGCCGACGTGGTTACGGCACCATGAGGGGAATTAACAAACTGTCAACGCGGAGTGGTAATTGGAGCTAGACGCATGGAGGATTCCATTTCGGACATCATTACGAAACTCAATATTCCGAGATCCACAGTGTCAAGAGTGTGCCGAGAACACTAACTTTAAGGCATTACCTCTCACCATGGGGAACGCAGTGGCCGACGGCCTTCACTTAACGACCGAGAGCAGCGGCGTTTGCGTAGTTTTCAGTGCTAAAGTCAGGCAAGAACGCGTGAAATAACCGCACAAATCAATGTGGCACGTACGACGAACGGATCCGTTAGCACAGAGCGGCACCCTTCTGCGTTAATGGACTGTGTCAGCAGACGACCGACGCGAGTGCCTTTGCTGACAGCACCACATCGCCCGTAGCGCGTCTCCTGTGCGATCGGCTGGATCCTAGACGTCTGGAAAACCTTGGTCTGATCAGATGAGTCCCGAAGTCAGTTGGTAAGGGCTGATGGTAGGGTTCGAGTGTGGCACAGACCCCACGAAGGTGTGGACTCAAACTATCAACAAGGCACTCTGCAAGCTGGTGGTAGCCCCTTAATGGTGAGAATGTGTTTACATGGAATGGACCTCTGGTATAGTTGAACCCGTCATCGACTGGAAATGGTTACGTTCGACTGATGGAGAACATATGTAGCTATTCGCGCACTTCAGATTCCAAACAACGTTGGCATTTTTACGGATGACAATGCACCATGTCGCTGGGCCACAATCGTTCGCGAGTGGACTGAAGGACATTCTGTACAATTTGAGCGAACGATTTGGCCTCCCAGATCACCCGACATGAATGCCATCGAACATTTATGCAGTATAATCGAGATATCAGTTCATAAGAAATCTTGCACTGGCAACATTTTCGCAATAATGGGCGGCGAAAGAGACTGCATGACTCAGTATCTCCGCATGGGACATCCAGCGACGTCTCGAGTCCCTTCCATGTCGAGTTGCTGCGCTAGGCCGGGGAAAATTAGGTCCGACTCGATATTAGCAGGTGTTTCATAACTTTTGTCAAATGGTTCAAATGGCTCTGAGCACTATGAGACTTAACATCTGTGGTCATCAGTCCCCTAGAACTTAGAACTACTTAAACCTAACTAACCTAACGACATCACACACATCCATGCCCGAGGCAGGATGCGGCCGTAGCAGTCACGCAGTTCCGGACTGAGCGCCTAGAACCGCGAGACCACCGCGGCCGGCCTAACTTTTGTCACCTCAGTGTGTATCAGCAACTCTGTACTCCTCTTCATCTAGCAGAGATAAAATTGCTTGGTTTCAAAGAAATAAAATAAATGAAAAATTGATGATCAGTCTTTCCGTTTACTCCACACATGATCACTTGGTACATATTAATCAGTATTTTAGAAAGCAAAGTGCATCCTGGAAATCAAGTCGCGACTCAAATGCAGCACAGCATTTATATGGAACGAAAGTCGTTTGTGGGAGCTGAAATCCACCAAAGACCTCTCACTTCCGAATGAATGTTGCAATGTTTATCGTACTATCCACAAGCGGTGTTGGGAACTCGGTTTGTGGAAAATTCGAATTGTGAGTCAACGCTAACTTAATGAAGATGACAGAGGAAAGGCCAAAAAATCGACCTGAGTTCTCTGAAAATATGGGCTGTAGATGACCGTAACGCAATTCCTCGTTTCATGCGTCGAGCCAGCGTTGCAACGACAGATATGGAGATGAGCCAAGTGACAAAGGTAAGTCGACTGCAGATAAGTGAGGTGACTGAAAAAAGTGGTGAAAATTTTGCTATGTCTGCAGCGAAACAAGAGACAATGGAAGACGTTAAGAAGATATAAAATGTAGCAACGAAAGCCCAAAAAGTTTTGAGGCTGGTGTAATAAAAAAGGTTAGTAAAGTTAAGATGGTGAACTTTTCATATGTTCTACGTAGTCTCTACCCAACTGAGTTGAACGCACAGAGCGTTCACATAGCCATGTGAAATAGCCAAAAATATACTTCTTTGGGGTGTTGTTCAACTGACGCGTCACACTGCCGATGAAGGGTTGATCCTTCATGTGCATTTCTGCACTTTGTCGTTCTCCGGAAGATTCCTAATGATAACATCAAGCCTCGTCGCTCTTAATGATTTTTTCCGGAAAAGAACTGACCGCAATCACTTCGCGACAGGTGTCGAAAATTCGGTGTTTTTATGTGGGAGTCGAGTTGTGCGGGACAATCGTTGCACACACTTTTCTTCTCTCCAAAAAATTGTGGAGAATGTCTGGAACGCAAAAGTTTGGGATGCTGCTTCATTGCTATTTGTGATACAACAACGTGGACACCCTACGAACGCACATCTAGACTAGGGGATGGAAAAAGTGAAACATGAAGTCCGAGTGATGTGATGACAATGACATTTATTCCACTGTTTAGGGATATGACATTACACAGATGTGTAGCATTACGGACCTCTACATGCACTGTGACTGTGGAAATGTACGCAGTAGTGCCGCCATGTGGTGCAACCAGAGCCACAGAAAGTTGTGGCGCGGAATCAAGGATCGTCTGAATGTGGCGCTGGGGAATACTCTGACACGCCGATTGCAGGTGCGTCCACAAAGCATCAAGTGTGGCTACAGGATGACGTAAACGAACCAGTTACCGACCGACCATAACCCAGAAGTATTCGTTGGACGAAACGTCAGATGAACGGACACACCAGGGAAGCAGCGGTATCTGTCGTTCTTCTAAAAAAAGCTTGCACATTCGTCGCCACTTGCAGCCGGGCGTTGTCCTACTGAACTGTGACATGTGGAAAGGCATGCAGGAGGGGCAGAGCCTCGCCTGACCTCCCTGAGGCAAACGGAGTTGTCCAGATTGCCCTCAAGACGTTGGAGGCGAAATCACGTGTTATACGCAATGGTGTCCCAAACCACGACACTGGGCGTTCGTCCGCTACGCCGCTCAGCAGCAGAGTCTGCCCGACTGCGTTCACGACGGCGGCGTCGAACGCGTATGCGGTCATCACTGTAGGACGACCTCAAGCGGGACTCGTCCTAAAACACTGCATTTTTCCACTCAGCACTTCACTGTCGACGTTCACGTGCCCATTGCAGTCTGCGACGTTTGTGGGTAGCGGTCAATGGCAGCCGACGAAATGGTATGTATGCTTGCCACCAGTCCAGCCAACAGAAGACGGTGCCAAATCGACGACGCAGACGTGTCCACACCCGTTTCAGTGCTCCAACGTCGCGTTAACACTCTGAAAGAAGCTATTCTGTCTATTATGCCAAGTGGACAAGATGACTGTCATCTCGCGCTTTGATCACGTTGTGTCGTCCAGTACCCTGTCAGCGCTCTGCACTGCCCTATTCTGTCCACAGGCTCCACATGCGCCTCGCTGTTGAAGTATCATGCCTCGCGCAAGCCGCAGTGGCACGGAACGGCAGACGGCGTCCTGGAGACCAATCATTCTGACGTGCCGATGCCACACGCCGTTATGATAGCGAGACATAGTGCCACTTTGTTACACGTAGCCGCTTCGTATGACAGCATCGCACCTACTGAGCGTTGGTTAAAACTGACCTGTCCGGTCACACAAGATAGGACACTGTTGGGACCACGTGCACGCCATCTAAATCACTTGTTATGGTTCCGCTGTTCTGCGCGTCCTCTTATTGTGGCGTGTCGCAGACCATTGCTTCTGAGTCTACTTAACACTGCCCGCTCACGACTGTACACCTGTTGTTTACAGTAGTTAGCCCAAGCTGCCGCCCTAGTTACTGTGGTGATATCACTTACATGCCGGAGTACAATTACTAAACTTTTTAGATGGACCGTGTACTTAACGCAAAATATAAATTTAAGTTGTAAGAAGTCATTAACGAAAATACACTCATGCTCATAAATTAAGGACAATGCTGATACATGGTGAAACAACGCTCTGGTGAGCGCTTTGCGGGTTTAAATCACCTCGGGGTATGACCATGCGGTGCCTCTGACTTGCGATGGCGCTGGCCGCAGTCCACAAACGCAGAGGTGTGTTGGTGCATGTCAGAGTACGGTGCAGCGAGTAAGTGTGCAGACCTTTTCAGACGTGCTAATGGTGACTGTGTGTTGAAAATGGCTCAAAAAAGACATATTGATGACGCTATGAGTGGTAGAATACTAGGGCGACTGGAGGCTGGTCAAACACAGCAGGTCGTAGCACGGGCCCTCCGTGTGCCACAAAGTGTGATCTCAAGATTATGCCAACGATTCCAGCAGACAGGAAACGTGTCCAGGCGCTACAGTACGGGACGTCCACAGTGTACAACACCACAAGAAGACCGATATCTCACCATCAGTGCCCGCAGACGGGCACGGAGTACTGCATGTAGCCTTGCTCGGGACCTTACCGCAGCCACTAGAACAGTTGTCTCCAGAAACATAGTCTACAGACGACTGAACAGACATGGTTTATTCGTCCAGAGACAAGCAAGGTGCATTCCACTGACCCCTTGTCACAGGAGAGCCCGTAAAGTCCGGTGTCAAGAACGCAGTACATGGTCATTGGAACAGTGGTCTCAAGTTGTTTTCACGAAGGAGTCCAGGTATAGTCTGAACAGCGATTATCGTCGGGTTTTCATCTGGCATGAACCAGGAACAACATATCGACCTCTTAATGTCCGCCCGCATCTCGTGGTCGTGCGGTAGCGTTCTCGCTTCCCACGCCCGGGTTTCCGGGTTCGATTCCCGGCGGGGTCAGGGATTTTCTCTGCCTCGTGATGGCTGGGTGTTGTGTGCTGTCCTTAGGTTAGTTAGGTTTAAGTAGTTCTAAGTTCTAGGGGACTGATGACCATAGCTGTTAAGTCCCATAGTGCTCAGAGCCATTTTTTCTTAATGTCCTTGAAAGGGACCTGTATGGAGGTTGTGGTTTGATGGTGTGGGGTGGGATTATGATTGGTGCACGTACACCCCTGCATGTCTTTGACAGAGGAACTGTAACAGGTCAGGTGTATCGGGACGTCATTTTGCACCAACACGTCCGCCTTTTCAGGGGTGCAGTGGGTCCCACCTTCCTCCTGATGGATGATAACGCACGGCCCTACCGAGCTGCCATCGTGGAGGAGTACCTTGAAACAGAAGATATCAGGTGAATGGAGTGGCCTGCCTGTTCTCCAGACCCAAACCCCATCGAACACGTCTCGGATGCTCTCGGTCGACGTATCGTTGCACGTATTCAATCTCCTAGGACACTTCAGGAGCTCCGACAGGCACTGGTGCAAGAATGGGAGGCTATACCCCAGGAGCTGCTCGACCACCTGATTCAGAGTATGCCAACAGGTTGTGCGGCCTGTATACGTGTGCATGGTGATCATATCCCATATTGATGTCGGGGTACATGCGCAGGAAACAGTGGCGTTTTGTGGCACATGTGTTTCGGGACTTATCACCAGTACCGTGGACTTCTGCGTTGTGCGTGTTCCCTATGTGCCTCTGCTATTGGCGCCAGTTTTGTGTAGTGCCACGTTGTGTGGCACCACATTCTGCAATTACCCTTAATTTATGAGCATGAGTGTATTTATCTCAAATCAAGCATAACGTGCAACTGAAACGTGAGGGATAAAAAGTTCAGACTAGAAGCGACTAGGCACTTTTCAAATGGCCTACTAGAGAAAGATGTTGAAGGTTAGCTGGGTAGATGGTATAATTAATGAACAGGTATTGAGTAAAAAATAGCTTCATGACACACGTTAACTATAAGAAGTGATAGGCGCACAGAAGCATCGTGAGGCGTCAAGCGATAGTTTATTTTCGATCTTCCCGGCAGATTAAAACTGTGTGCCAGACCAGGAGTCGAACCCAGGATGTTTGCCCTTTGCGGGTAAGTGTTCTACCGACTGAGCAACCCCTACACGATTCGCGATCCGTCCTCACTATTTTACCTCTGCCAGTACCTCATCTCCTACTATCCACAGTAGTTGCAGTGGGTTCTTACAGAAGTGCTAGTCCTACAAGTTAGGGAGTAGAGCTTCTGTGAAGTCTGGAAGGTACGAGACGAAGTACTGGCGGAAATAAAGCTGTGAGGACGGGTCGCGGGTCTTGCTCGGGTAGCCCATTTGGTAGAGCACTTGCCTGTGGAGAACAAAGGTTTTGGTTTCGTGACCCACTCCGGCACAAAGTTTTAATTTGCCATGAAGCTTTTCATATCAGCGTACAGTCCGTCGCAGAGTGAACATTTCGTTCTGCAACAGTTTATTCTGTTATGTAGGGATTTGTTTGGGGTAGACACTGTAGGGGGAAATCACGGTTCAAAATCAGCCGTGTAGTTGCTCAGTGATCGTCCTTGCGGGAAAAAGTGCCATAACCTCTATACACAGGGAGTTTCCGTAAGAGCGTGCAAAAATGTAGCAGGACATAGAGAATGCTCCACTTAACAATCTGAGGTAGGGAACCTGAGGTCGGAGAAGCCAGCTTGACGAGATATGGAAGTAAACTTGCCTACCTCTTTATATAGCTTTACTAGTCCGCCGCGATAGCTGAAAGGTCAGCGTGACGGACTGCCGTCCTAAGGGGCACGGGTTCGATTCCCGGCTGGGTCGGGGATTTTCTCTCAGGGACTGGGTGTTGTCTTCATAATCATTTCATCCCCATCCGACGCCCAGGTCGCCGAATGTGGCGTCGAGTGTAATAAGACCTGCACCAAGGCGGACGGACCTGCCCGTAAGAGGCCTCCCGGCCAATGACGCCAAACGCTGATTTCCATTTTTCCATCGCTTTACTGACTTCCAGCTCATTTACAACTAACATGCGTACACGTTTACACATACAGCGCTGTTTACTTATTTCCTGTTAGGAAGCGAGAACGAGCCTGATTGTAGGATGTATTTCCTGGTCGCTGGACTGGAAGGGGAGGTCCTATTCCATGACCTGCACTGTCACCTGACGTGAATCCCCTTTATTATTTCTTATAAAGATATCTAAAGTCACTGGTGCATGAGACCTCAGTGGATACGGTTATGGAATTGGTTGCAGAATTGTAGCTGCCTGTGATAAGATTCGAGAGACACCAGCGATATTCGTTAGGGTGCGTCAGAATCTTGTTCACCGATGTCATGCTTAGATTTAGGTTGACGACCGTTAGTTTCGAAATATTTTGTTAGATTCAGTACAAATGGTACGTTAATTGTGTCTGTGATTGTATTTATAGTTACCTGTAACTAATTCAAATGGCTCTGAGCACTATAGGACTTAACATCTGAGGTCATCAGTGCTCTAGACTTAGAACTACTTAAACCTAACTAACCTAATGACACCACACACATCCATGCCCGAGGCAGGATTCGAACCTGCCACAGTAGCAGCAGCGCGGTTCCGGACTGAAGCACCTAGAACCTCTCGGCCACAATTACCGGCTAATTGTAACTAATGTAAATAAAAAAAGTACACATTAATGTAACTTTATACCACTTATCTCCTTGAGCTGTCTTTTCCGCCCCCGGGTTCCCTACCTCAAACTGTTCAATTGAGCATCGTGTATGTCCTGTTAAATTTTTGCACGCTCGTACGCAAACACCCTGTATACAGTAAGCAGGTTGGAGTAGTTGTGGAGATATCAAAATACTTGCACAATATCGACGAACGCAAAAAACTGACTACAACCGTAACATTTTAATATAGACAAATTTTCTGGAAGATATGGTTCAATAATCAATATGAAATTAAGTTTCGGAACATCCCCCAGGCTGTGGCTAAGCCATGTCTCCGCAACATCCTTTCTTCCAGGAGTGCTAGTTCTACAAGGTTTCGCAGAAGAGATACTGCCAAGTTTGGAAGGTAGGAGACGAGGTACTGGCAGAATTGAAGCGGTGAGGGCGGGTCGTGAGTCGAGCTTGGGTAGCTCAGTTTGTAGAGCACTTGGTCGCAAAAGGCAAAGGTCTCCTGTTCGAGTCTCGGTCCAGCACACAGTTTTAATCTGCTAGGAAGTTTCAAGTTTGGCTCTGGCTCTGAGCACTATGGGACTCAACTGCTGAGGTCATTAGTCCCCTAGAACTTAGAACTAGTTAAACCTAACTAACCTAAGGACATCACAAACATCCATGCCCGAGGCAGGATTCGAACCTGCGACCGTAGCGGTCTCGCGCTTCCTGACTGCAGCGCCTTTAACCGCACGGCCACTTCGGCCGGTTTCAAGTTTGAAAGGATTTCACGTGTCTAGTATTAAACGAGACCTACACGTGTCGTATATGGGTACGTGATAAAGCACATAATTACTCCACGTAATTACTCAGAAAACGGCCAGCTGTGTAAAGCTATCGCGGTACAATTGAGATTGTGAAAGTCTTTGTGGTGTGGACACTTTCGTTTTGTCGCTTCAGCGGTTTATGCGACCTCACAAAGGCCAGAGCCACGACCGCCGTATCCGCCCGCACTGCGGAACAATGCGTACCGCCTCCCACTGGTGTATGACGCGATGTGAGAGTATTGTGAGTGAGCGCGGTGCTTCGGTAACGGGCCACGTGGGCAGATAGCACGGCCGTCACCGCGCGCTGTCGCACGGACCGTAACCTGCCGCCGGGGGCTGTAAAATCCGGCACTGCCGCCAAAATCGCGGACAAAGCGGCTGGGGTGACTCACAGCCGCTTTCTTCTAGCGACACTGCGGGGTTAAGTGCATCTTAACTCCCAAACGCGAAAACGAGTAGTACAAAGAATGAAAAAAACTGCTCGAACACTGTGCTATAGTTAGACTGACGAAACTGGACAGCTTTGCGGCATGAACACTGTGAGAGAAAGCTACCGAACCGATATTCCATTTTTTACGAGGGGGTTCAGTAAGTACATCTACATCTACATCTACATCGATACTCTGCAAATCAGATTTAAGTGCCTGGCAGAGGGTTCATCGAACCACCTTCACAATTCTCTATTATTCCAATCTCGTATAGTGCGCGGAAAGAATGAATACCTATATCTTTCCGTATGAGCTCTGATTTCCCTTATTTTATCTTGGTAATCATTCCTCCCTATGTAGGTCGGTCCCAACAAAATATTTTCGCATTCGGAGGAGGAAGCTGGTGATTGGAATTTCGTGAGAAGATTCCGTCGCAACGAAAAACGCCTTTCTTTTAATAATGTCCAGCCCAAACCCTGTATCATTTCTGTGACACTCTCTCCCATATTTCGCGATAATACAAAACGTGCTGCCTTTCTTTGAACTTTTTCGTTGTACTCCGTCAGTCCTATCTGGTAAGGATCCCACACCGCGCAGCAATATTCTAAAAGAGGACGGACAAGCGTAGATCTGTTACGTTTTCTAAGTGTCCTGCCAATCAAACGCAGTCTTGGGTTAGCTTTCCCCACATCATTTTCTGTGTATTCCTTCCAATTTAAGTTGTTCGTAATTGTAATACCTAGGTATTCAGTTGAATTTCCGGCTTTTATATTAGACTGATTTATCGTGTAACCGAAGTTTAACGAGTTCCTTTTAGAACTCATGTGGATGGCCTCACACTTCTCGTTATTTAGGGTC
Source organism: Schistocerca americana (assembly GCF_021461395.2). Taxonomy (NCBI): domain Eukaryota; kingdom Metazoa; phylum Arthropoda; class Insecta; order Orthoptera; family Acrididae; genus Schistocerca; species Schistocerca americana. Next base: position 55,001,959 of record NC_060127.1, read on the forward strand.
AACTTTCACTTTTCGCAGCATTCAGATATTTTTTCTAAATCATTTTTCAGTTTGTTTTTGTCTTCTGATGACTTTATTAGTCGATAAACGAGAGCGTCATCTGCGAGCAACCTAAGACGGCTGCTCGGATTGTCTCCCAACTCGTTTATATAGATAAGGAACAGCAAAGGGCCTATAACACTACCTTGGAGAACGCCAGAAATAACTTCTGCTGTACTCGATCACTTTCCGTCAGTTACTACGAACTGTGACCTCTCTGACAGGAAATCACAAATCCAGTCACATAACTGAGACGACATTCCACAAGCACGCAATTTCACTACGAGCCGCTTGTGTGGTACAGTGTCAAAACTCTTCCGAAAATCCAGGAATACGGAATCGATCTGAAATCTCTTGTCAATAGCACTCAACACTTCATGTGAATAAAGAGCTAGTTGTGTTTCACAGGAACGATGTTTTCTAAACCCATGTTGACTGCGTGTCAATAGACAGTTTTCTTCGAGGTAATTCATAATGTTCGAATACAATGTATGTTCTAAAATCTTGCTACATATCGACGTTAACGATATGGGCCTGTAATTTAGTGGATTACTCATACGACGTTTGTTGAATGTTGGTGTGACCTGTGCAAATTTCCCATCTTTTGGTACGGATCTTTCGTCGAGCGAACGGTTGTTTATGATTGTTAAGTATGGAGCTAATGCATAAACATACTACGAAAGGAACCTAATTGGTATACAGTCTGGACCAGAAGACTTGCTTTTAATAAGTGATTTAAGTTGCTTCACTACTCCGAGGATATTTACTCATGTTGGCAGCTCCTCTTGATTCGAATTCTGGAATAATTACTTCGTCTTCTTTTGTGAAGGCATTCCGGAAGACTGTGTTTAGTAACTGTTTTGGCAGCACTGTCTTCGATAGTTACTCTATTGCTATCGCGCAGAAAAGGCATTGATTGTTTCTTGCCGCTAACATAGTTCACATACGACTAGAATCTCTTTGGATTTTCTGCCAGGTTTCGAGACAGAGTTTCGTTGTGGTAACTGTTATAGGCATTTCGCATTGAAGTCCGCGCTAAATTTCGAGCTTCTGTAAAAGATCGCCAATCTTGGGGATTTGGCGTCTGTTTAAATTTGGCATTTTTGTTTCGTTATTTCTGCAACAGTATTGTAACCCGTTTTGTGTACCAAGGAGGATCAGCTCCGTCGTTTGTTATTTTATTTGGTATAAATCTGTCAATTGTTGCCGATACTATTTCTTTGAATTCAAGCCACATCTGATCTACACTTATATTATTAATTTGGAAGGAGTGAAGATTTTCTCTCAGGAAGGCGTCAAGTGAATTTTTATATGTTTTTTTGAATATGTATATTATTCGTTTATTTCTGGAGGATTTGTGAGTTACAATATTCAGTCTCGCTACGACAGCCCTGTGTTCACGAATCGCTGTATCCGTCTTGATGCTCGTTATTAACTCGGGATTATTTGTTACTAAGAGGTCAAGTGTGTTTTCACAATGATTTACAATTCGCGTGGGCTCATGAACTAACTGCTCGAAATAATTTTCAGAGAATGCGTTTAGCACAATTTCGCATGATATTTTGTGCGTACCTCCGGAATTAAACATGTATTTTCGCCAACACATCGAGGGTAAATTAAAGTCACCACCAACTATTATCGTATTATTCGGGTACGTGTTTGAAATCAAACTCAAGTAAGTTTTCTTTGAACCTTTCAGCAACTGTATCATCTGAATTGCGAGGTCGGTAAAAGGATCCAATTATTATTTTATTCCGGTTGCCAACAATGACCTCTGCCCATACTAATTCACAGGAACTGTCTACTTCAATTTCGCGACAAGTTAAACTACTTCTGACAGCAACAAACTCGCCACCGCCAACCGTGTTTAGCCTATCCTTTCGGAACACCGTTAGGTTCTTCGCAAAAATTTCGGCTGAACTTATATCCGGTTTTAGCCAGCTTTCAGTGCCTATAACGATTTGAGCATAAGTGCTTTCTAATGCAACATATACTTTTTTTCTCTGCCAGTTTCGATTGCAAAAATGCGAAATTGGTTGTGGTACATGGTGGAATATTCCAGCTTGAGCCCCTGCGGTTTGATGAATTTCCGGTAGGTGGCAGCTTCATAATAGCATCTGTAATGGAGGTGCTTTCCAAACAGAGAGCTATCACTGAGTTTCTTTCTGCGAAAAAATCAGAGCACCGCAGAATGTCTATGGAGACGTGGCAGTGAACGAAAGCACGGTGAGCCTTTGGTCGAGGCGTTTGTCGACATCGCAACAAAGTCGCGCAGACCTGGTCGATCTCCAGCGTGCCGGCCGACCGCACACAACTATGACGCCTCCAACGTTGGAACGTGCGGTCACTCTCATTCGAGGTGATCGACCGATCACAGACACCTCGCTGCTCAACTCGACGTCGCTGTTAGGGCTGCTGACACACTCGTCCACCAATGCCTGCTGCGTTCCTCGCTACCTAACAGAATACCATAAAGAGCAACCAAGGACCATCTGTGCGGAATTGCTTTCGCATTACGACGTCGATCGTGAAAATTTTTGGCGAAGATCGTCACAAGCGACGAAAAGTGGATCCTTCACTTCGGACCGGAAACAAAACGGCCATCCACGCAGCGGCGACACATGACCTCTCCTCGGAAGAAAAAGGTCAAAGCCGCACCCTCCGTCGGTAAAGTCATGAGGACAATCTTCTGCTGTAACGAAATCAACTCTGAAATGTACTGTGCTACATACGGGATACTGAAGAAACGACTTTAGCGTGTTCGTCGTCACAAAAGTGCAAACCGAAGTGTTCCATCTCCATGACAGCGCAAAGCCTAACAAGAGAGGAGCTCACAAAACTTCATTGGACTGCTGTTCCTCAGCCACACTACAGCCTGGACTCGCGCCTTCCGACTTCCATCTGTTCGGTACAATGATGTGCACTGTGGGAAGCACTACGTGGATGATGGGGAGGTTATTGATGTACCAACACGTTGGCTCCGACGGGGGAAAGTGGAGTGGTACCATGCGGGCACGAAGGCCTCGCCAGTAAGGTGGCGTAAGGCCGTGCCACTGGACGGAGATTATGTTGAGAAATAGGGTCTTGTAGCCAAAAAAGTGGGCAATAGCATGGAGTATAGGAATCCTGAAAAAAACCAATCTGCTTTCACAAAAAATGTGATTCCTCACTCATCAAATGTTTTTTATTCTAGTGTTTCATCACAATATCATTTCTTTTGACGATGACCGGTTTCAGTCAGTGATGACCATCCTCAGAACTTTTCTACACCATGTCCGAAAGTGATAAGGCCGTAATGGCATCGTCAAAACATATAAATGTATTCAGCACAGAGTCGTCACATAGATCTAAAATAAGGTGTAGAATATGCCACATCGTCCACACAGCATAGTCCACAGTTGCGACGTGGTCAGCCCACTGCCATTTCAAGGAACCTACTGTCTCTAAGATGTCGTTAACCTTCGTTACAGACCGGATGTTACCTGCCCTTTTCCTATCCTTTCTTGTGTAGCCCAGCATTGATCTCTCCATGGCTCTCTGTGCTGTCCTAAGTTTCCCTTTTGTAAATGAGTTGAGTGTCCATGTCTCACAGCCATACGTCATCACAGGAAGAATGCATTGATCAAATACTGCTTTCTTCAGATTTACTGGCATTTTTGATCTGAATACTGTTGAATTCCTCCCAAATGCTTGCCAGCCAACCTTGATGCGTCGATAGATTTCTGGCCTTATGTCTCCCTTCATATTTATAATCTGACCAAGGTAGACATATTCACTGACCTCTTCTAATAGACTGTCCTTGACTTTCACATCTCCAGATGGGACCCATTAGTTGGACATTACTTTTGTTTTTGAAAGGTTCATGTTCAAGCCAACCAGCTGACATTCCGATGCAATATCTGTAACTAAGTTTTGGAGCTCTGCGAAGTCTTTGGCCAGTAAGGCAATATCGTCAGCGAATCTCAAGTTGGTAAGCCTTCTTCCATTAATTCTAATTCCCTTACCTTCACAGCTCAGCTTTGACATAGCCATTTCCAATACAGCGTGTGCACGCATTAGTTTGTAACTAATGTACGTTTTTTTCATATAGTTCAACAATTGTCACCATGTAAATGTTCTGCATAACGTAACTTCCGTGTCACGGAAGATTGTAAAAGAATAGAGCATAAGATATTCTCTTAAGGAAGCAGAGACTGGAGTTCAGTGAGTAACTCGATCTACGCAAGTGCTTCAGCATTATTTCGTTGCAAAGTGCTGTGTTTATACTGCAAGACTTGTTCAGGACACTTTCATAATGTGGTATACAGGATCTCCCATTTATCTTGACTACCGCAAACAACTTTTTGTCCAGAAGGAAAATAAAACATTGTATCAATGAAGAAGGTAACTCCTGCGCCTTACAGATAAGTCGGACAACATGCTCCAGAAAAACTTTACACCGACGGAAAAAGAAGACGTTCACCAAGAAGTATATGTCCGATATTAATTGAACTCGTGGAGATGTTCGTCACGCGTATAACACGATCTAACATTCTTTCCAACCGAAACTGACGTCCCTCATAGACATCATTAACAAGTGTGAACCATACGGGCACGATCACACTCTTTTATTCGTTGTGACAAGAAAGTTAACAGCCGCAAAATGTCATCTTCAGGAACTGTTTGCTCTGTCTGAAACACGTACTTTGTCAGTTCATGAAAACTGCTGGATGGAAGCTCGTATGAAAGTATGCGTCTTCCCATCGCGTCCCATACATGCTGTATTGGTGACACTCGAGGATGCGTACATTCACCAAGACGATTGTAGTGCTAACCAACGTGTAAGCCATTTCGTACCTTGGGTCATAAGGGGTTGTTCACCGTTCTTTGTACTGCAAAGGCTCCAGTACAGTTAGAATGCAATAGTAATCATCGCGTGCTGACACCATCTGCAGGAACAGCTTCTCTCTGTTCTGAAAGTAAGGAATATAAAACAGCATAAGGATAAAATTTTATTCGTCATGTCCCAGAAGCATATACGAGGGGTATTCAATAAGTAATGAATCACCAGCTGCGACATAGTCGCGTATATGGACAGTGATCCAATACTGTCAACTGTTTTTTATTCCAGTCTTTGATCACAATATCAATTCTTTTGACGATGACCGGTTTCAGTCAGTAATGACCATTCTCAGATCTTTCCTACACAATGTCCGAAAGTGATAAGGCTGTAATGGCATCGTCAAAACATATAAATATATTCAGCACAGAATCGTCACATAGATCTAAAATAAGGTGTAGAATAGGCCACATCGTCCACACAGCATAGTACACAGAGCAAAAATGACTGCGTGAACGGTGTGGTCTATTCTACACCTTATTTTAGATCTATGTGACGATTCTGTGCTGAATATATTTATATGTTTTGACGATGCCATTACTGCCTTATCACTTTCGGACATGCCGTAGAAAAGTTCTGAGGATGGTCATTACTGACTGAAACCGGTCATCGTCTAAAGAAATGATATTGTGATGACACACTAGAATAAAAAACATTTGATGAGTGATGAATCACATTTTTTGTGAAAGCAGATTGGTTTTATTCAGGATTCCTACACTCCATGTTATTGCCCACTTTTTTGGCTACAAGACCCTATTTTCCAACATAATCTCCGTTCAGTGCCCGCATGGTACCATTCCAGTTTTCCCCGTCGGAGCCAACGTGTTGGTACATCAATAACCTCCCCATCATCCACGTAGTGCTTCCCACAGTGCACATCATTGTACCGAACAGACGGAAGTCGGAAGGCGCGAGTCCAGGCTGTAGTGTGACTGAGTAACAACAATCCAATGAAGTTTTGTGAGCTCCTCTCTTGTTAGGCTTTGCGCTGTCATGGAGATGGAACACTTCGGTTTGCACTTTTGTGACGACGAACACGCTGAAGTCGTTTCTTCAGTATCTCGTATGTAGCACAGTACATTTCAGAGTTGATTTCGTTGCACCAGAAGATTGTGAAACACAACTAGCTCTTGAGTTTCACGAAGTAATGACAGCTATCGACAGGGACGTCAACTTGATTCCACAATTTTTATACTTCCAGGAGGCTTTTGACACAATTTCTCACAAGAGGCTTCCATTCAAGTTACATGCCTGTGGAGTATCGTCTAAGTTGCGTGACTGGATTCTTGATTTCCTATCAGAAAGGCCACAGTTCTTAACTGTTCGCCGAATAAAACAGAAATAATATATAGCGTTCCCCAAGGAAGTGTTATAGGACCTCTGCTGTTCCTGATCTACATGAAAAGATTTAGGAGACAATCTGAGCTCACCTCTTTGATTGTTTGCAGATGAAGCTGTCTTTTTTTTTTGTGTCATCAGCCTCCTGACTGGTTTGATGCGACCCGCCACGAGTTCCTCTCCTGTACCAACCTCTTCATCTCAGAGTAGCACTTGCAACCTACATCCTCAACTATTTACTGCATGTATTCCAATCTCTGTCTTCCTCTACAGTTTTTGACCTCAACATCTCCCTCCAGTACGATGGATGTCAGCACGTGATGTCTTAACAGATGTCTTATCGCCCTGTCCCTTCCCTTTGAAAGTGTTTTCGACATATTTCTTTTCAATTCGGTACATAATCTCCTCATTCCTTACCTTATTAGTCCACCTAATTTTCAACATTCGCCTGTAGCACCACATTTCAAATGCTTCGATTCTCTGCTGTTCCGGTTTTCCCACAGTCCATTTTTCATACCATACAAAGCTGTACTCCAGACGTACATTCTCAGAAATTTCTTCCTCAAATGAAGGCAGATATTTGATATTAGTAGACGTCTCTTGGCCAGGAATTCCCTTTTTGCCATTGCTAATCTGGTTTTGATGTCCTCCTTGCTCCGTCCGTGATTGGTTATTTTACAGCCTAGCTAGCAAAATTCCTTAACTTCCTCTACTTCGTGCCCACCAATCCTGATGTTAAGTTTATGGCTGTTCGCATTTCAGCTACTTCTCATTACTTTCCTGTTTCTCCGATTTACTCTCAATCTGTATTCTATACTCACTAGACAGTTCATTCCACTCGGCAACTTATGTAATTCCTCTTTAACTCAGGATAGCAATGTCATCAGCGAAGCCGACCTGAGTGGCCGTACGGTTCTAGACGCTACAGTCTGGAGCCGAGTGACCGCTACGGTCGCAGGTTCGAATCCTGCCTCGGGCATGGATGTGTGTGATGTCCTTAGGTTAGTTAGGTTTAATTAGTTCTAAGTTCTAGGCGACTGATGACCTCAGAAGCTAAGTCGCATAGTGCTCAGACCCATTTTTTTCATCAGCGAATCGTATCGTTGATATCCTTTCACTTTGAATTTTAATCCCATTCCTCAACATTTATTTCATTTCCATCATTGCTTCTTCGATGTACAGATTGAACAGAATGGTCGAAAGACTGCATCCCTGTCTTACATCCTTTTTAATCCGAGCACTTCGTTCTTGGTCGTCACTCTAATTATTCCCTCTTGGCCCTTGTAGGTATTGTATATGACCGTCTCTCCCTATAGCTTACCCCTATTTTTCTCAGAATTTCGAATATCTTACTTCATTTGACCCTGTCGAACGTATTTTTCCGGGCGACAAATGCTAGAACGTGTTTTCTTTAGTCTTGCTTCCATTATCAACCGCAACGTCAGAATTGCCTCTTTGGTGCCTTTACCTTTTATAGAGCCAAATTGATCGTCATCTGACACATCGTCTTTTCCCTGAAGCTGTCATTTACCGTCTTGTAAAGATTGTCAACTCAACTAAATACTTAATGATTATAGTTACGAAAAACTTAAACTGGAACGATCACATAGATAATGTTGTGGGGAAAGCAAACCAAAGACTACCATTTATTGGCAGACTATTTAGAAAAAGCAACAGGTATACTAAAGAGACTGAACACGCTACACTTGTCCACCCACTTCTGCGGTGTGGGATCCGCTTCAGATGGGACTGAGCGATGCGTAGGGGATTGTAATATATTCCTAGAATCATTTACCCCCATGGTATACAGTCACTGTAAAGAAACTTCTAAAGAAATAGGGACTAGTGCATAATAGCTATAAAACAAAGCATGTGGCTATAGACAGAGAGATGCTGAATGAAACACGTTTGGCTGTGAAGAGAGTAGTGTGTGACACCTTCAAGGACTGCCGTTTCACAATATTGTCAAATGATATTTCACGGAACCCAAAGAAATTCTCGTGGTATGTAAAGGCTGTTAGTGGCTCGAAAGTAAGTGTCCAGTCCCTAGAGAATGGGACAGGAACTGAAATTGCGGGTAGCACAGCAAAAGCTGAAACGCTTAACTTCATTTTCGAACGTTCGTTTACAAAGGAAAACCCAGGAGAATAGCCCCAGTTTAATCCTCGTACCACTGAAAAGATTAATAAACAACACTTAATTGTGAATTGCAGAGTAATTATTTAGATGTGGATATAAAAGCTTGCTGCAGAATTAGGCCTAGACGTAGGAACTGAAATCAGTGGTACGAAAGCGAAATCGGAAATGCTGAACTTCACTTAGAGGTGTCCTTGTACAAAGAAAAATCCGTGGATATTATAGCAGTTAAATACTCATGGCTCTCTGAAGATGAGAGTTGTAGATACCAGTTTGTAACGCTGAAGAATGGGGGGGAATTGCTGAAGCTGAACAAATATTCAAGACCCAATGGAATCCCTATAAGATTGCATACAGGATTTCCATCTGACTTCTCATATACTGAAGATCACTAGAGTAAAACAAAAATGTGTGACCTTTGTTTGGAAGAAGCACACGTCGCAGCACACGTCGCACAAATCTACAAAGAGGGTAACAGAAGTGTGTTTGACATCCACCTGTTGCAGTGTTTTGGAACGTATTGTGAGCTCAAACATACCTAGATATCTCTAACAGATGACTTTCCCCATGTTAACGGGCACGAATTCCGAGAACACCGATCATGGGAAACCCAACTGATAATTTTCTCACATGACACTCTGAAAGGCAGTTGTCAGTGCAGTTAGGCAGACACAGTATTTCTTTACCTCAAACTCAGTACTACGGCAGTGCTTATTAACGAAAGTAAAATGAAACGAAACCTGTTACTCGATCAAGGATGTCTTTATATGCCCTCTTGGATGGAGAGACAAAGGCACATGCAGAAATAACTTCAGGTGTGCCCCAGCGAAGTTTGTTTTGATCCTTGCTGTTTATGTTTTGTACTAGCTGGAGGCCTGGCATTGCCTGGGTTATCTCCTCTCTCTCTGTCCACTTCCTCCTTACCCCTCTCACTGTCCATTACTCCCTTCCTCCACTCTCTGATCATCATCCGCTGCTCCCTCTGTCTATTCACATCCTCCTCCCTCTCATCTCTCCGTCTTCTCCTTCCCCTCTCTGACCATATCCTCCCTCACTCTCTTTCCATGTCTTCGTATATCTCCACCCTCTGTCTACTCCTGCGCCCTGTCTGTCCGTCCATTTCCGATTCCCCCATGTTCCTCTTCCACCTTTTCCCTGTCTTCCAGAAAGGCACTGTTTTCCAACGCTGTTTTAGTTACTAAGTTCCAATCATGTCACATCACCGAAGTCCTCTCTCAAGGATCTTTCCAACGCGATAGCAAATGTGTATAGCTCCATTTTAAATTAAAGTCGTTGTCATGACTCGATAGCTACTGACGATAAAAATTATCGTGTAGCTCAAAACAGTTCGCCACGTCTGCTACAACTTACAGAAAATGTTCAACAAAAAAGTGAAGCCCTCAGGAAGGGGGAAGGAAACGAACTGAAACTTTACAGGTTGCGAGTTTATGTGATGTTGTTTCATTGATTACAAAATAGAGTAACAGTATGAGCCCAATTATCAACATGACGTAGTACCCCGTCTTATTTGTTCGCATGCATTGGGACTGCGTCACGAATCCGTTATATCTCCACATGCAAGGTCACTCGCAACTGTCGTAACCGGTCTTTAATATTCTGGATACCCGCCATGGGATAGAGTTGACGTCCAGGGTGGGTCGAAAGATGTCCTACCTGGGAAAGATTTGTGGTTATTGCTGGCTATGAGAGCACCTCAGCATCACGCAGACAGTTGACAGAGGCACGTCAAATGCGTAGGCGAGCACTGTCTTGTCGAAAAATGCCCCATCACTATACTGTCAAATGAGACGTAACAGACGAGGATGCAGAACGTCCGTGGCGAGCCGTTGTGCTGCCAGAGTCCCCTGAAACACTACCAGCCATGAGCTGAAGTCATGTCCGGTGGCTTCTCACATCACAACGCCAATAGTAACCACAAGGTGATTGGAAGAACGGGACCTCTCACCAGGTCGCCGCCTACTCGCTGACAGTCGTCATATGGGACAGTGCAGCAGCGCGGTTCATCGCTGAACGTAATCTGGGGCCAGTGATCAGCAATCCTTGCTTCGTGGTCACACACTGCTCCAAACACAACAGTATCTAGGATTTCACGGCAGGTGCGTGATATTGCTGATATTTGTCTTACGTGCATAAGGTTGTGGCCCAAGCTTTCTGAGTCATTAAAGCCTCTGATGAACCCTCCAGACCCGGAAGACGAAGCGTTAGGCAGAGAATTATGCCCATAAATCAAATATCAAGAATACATCCATACGTGTTGCGGCTTTAACGGCAGCCTACACCTGGGGTGGTAATTCCCAAGTTCGTCTGTGGCTATGGTGCGAGATAATACAGAACGTTTCAGGGAGTCCATTACTCGTTGTTGGATGCCAGATGCAGTTGTGACAGGGTTACAATGCACTTAGCGGACAATACGGCGGTCCTTAAACTACGGGTGGTAAGACATGCTTGACCTACACTTGACCTACACTTGACCTACACTTGACCTACACTTGCCCTAACTTTCCCATGCAGTCCAACAACGTGCCACTCTCACATACGAAAGCCCCACGAATGTAGTGTTGCGACGCAGCTGCATTTGACTCGGGGTGTCCGTGTTAATATGAGACATCGTCACGACTTGGCGTAAGAAGCGCCAGGCAAGCAGGGTCGCCAAGCCGTTCAGTGTCAAGAATGGCCAGATCTGATGTAGGAAATATCGCTATTCAGGCCATACCATATACAGACATCACATCTAGGTCTCACCACTGCTGGCAGGGCCGTGTATCGGAGACAAATCAGAAACAACGATGGGGGCTGGACTAAAGCCAACTGGGTGTACCATAGGGACTACCCTGGCACAAGTCCCACCCAGTCTCTTATGTGAAAGCCGGTGGAGGTGGCCAAGCGTTTCTAGGCGCTTCAGTCCGGAACTGTGCGACTACTACGGTCGCAGGTACGAATCCTGCCTCGGGCATGGATGTGTGTGATGTCCTTAGTTTAGTTAGGTTTACGTAGTTCTAAGTTCTAGGGGACTGATGACCTCAGATGTTAAGACCCATAGTGCTCAGAGCTATTAGAACCATGTTTTTTTCTTATGTGAAAAGGATTACTAACCTGTCAAACCACTGTGGGTCAAGCCACCATGAAAACTGCCCATTTTAGCTAAGCAGTATCAGATACTTCCTGCAGCCAGACACGAGATAAAGTCTGCAACAGTCTTCGTCCTGAAATTTGTCATCTGCGAGCAGCTGCTCCTGCTAGACATTTTCTTAAGTATGCTACAGGACTGGGCGTCTCCAGACACGTATTCGACCTGAAAACTGACTGACTTGAGTAGAACTGTCTTGGTCCCGCTTCCAGGTGAGGCCTGATGATCACTGAAGACTGTCTGAAGCCAGCCTAGACAGTGGTGGGACATCAACCGGAATATCGCCCACCATAGAGCCCAACAACCAGGAATGATGGTCTGGGGTGTAATTTCTTTTTGCATAGCAGCACCCCTTTGGTTGTTATCTACGGCACCGTTACACCACAGTGTTGTGCCGACAATATTCTACCCCCATTTTGTTCCCTTTGATGTCAAGTCATCCTCGGCTTACATTTCAGCAAGTTTATAACCGCCCGCACACGGCGAGAGTTTCTGCTGCTTGTCTTCGCGATTGGCAACCCTACCTTGGCCAGAAATATCGCCGGATCTGTTCCAACTGAGAACGTCTGGAGCGCTATGGGCAGGACCCACCAACCACCTCAGGATTCTATCTACTGCGCCAATCGGACAGAATTTCGCATGATTCTTCAGGAAGACATCCAGTAGCTCTACCCATCAATGCCAAGCCGAATAACTGCTTACGTAAGGGCCAGAGATGGACCGACGAGTTACTGCCTTGCTCAATTTGTGAAGCTCTTTCTCTTGAGTAAATCAGCCAATTTTTCTGAAATTATAAAGAATGTAGCACCAGTCGAGTCGCTGAAACACAATTTATTTATCTTGTTGCAAATCGATTTCGACTGATATCAGTCATCAACGGTGCATTTCTCTAACCGATACATGCCATAAGTAGAAGTACTGTCCTTCACGGATTCCTATCGTGATAGGGAACGTGTGCCTTCTCTTTTCTTTCTTTTCTATTTATGCGGTCTGAGCCACTGCAAAGCCTGGCCACGTACAGCTAGTACCTCATATCAATGTCCACTAATAGGAGTTGAGATACTTTTGGACAGAAAGAAAATGGTTCAAATGGCTCTGAGCACTATGGGACTTAACATCTGAGGTCATCAGTCCCCTAGAACTTAGAACTACTTAAACCTAACTAACCTAAGGACATCACACACATCCACGCCCGAGGCAGGATTCGAACCTGCGACCGTAGCAGCCGCGTGGTTCCGGATTCAAGCGCCTATAGCCGCTCGGCCGCAGCGTCCGGCTTTGAGCAGACAAGTGCCCTGTAACACTTCCTCGGGGTACATCTAACATGGGAGACTCTCCATCGTATGCCCCTCAGAATTAGTGGTAAGAGAGCCCAGTGTACAGCACATCAAAAACTGAACACAGATCAAGCCTGACAGCAAGAAGAAGGTTTACTGAACTGTGAAGAAAAGCAATATAGAAACAGTGAACAGTCCAAGGACAATAAGTTCAATATGGAGCAGCTGGAAGAAGCGAAGGTATCGTGGTTAAGTCCAGTCAGTGGGTTAGCTGCCCTCTGTAATAAAATAAAAAAAACTGAGTCAATGGATCAGCGATGAACGGGTGTCACGGCATGTTCGCCCCGAAGAAATGCGACGAATAAAATGAGACCAACAAAAAAAAGAAAAAAGAAGTGATTACTGTGCAGGACTGCCTAGAGGGCGAGCCCTGTTCAAACCTCCCTCGTAACAATTCTTTTTTCCTCTGTTCGCTTTATTCAAATTTGTGTCTGTGTCGTAGTGTAACGTTCGCTTGCAACAACTAGGTGTAAGGTACAAGGACAGTTGATTTTGCACAATACTCTATTAGCAGCCGAAAGGAAGTGGCTCTCGAATGGGAACCGAAAACCTTTGATGACAAGGCGACAAGTGAACCGAATTCTTCGCCAAAAACAGGTCGGGTGTGTCATACACCGCATTAGCCGGCCGGAGTGGCCGAGCGATTAAAGGCGCTACAGTCTGGAACCGCACGACCGCTACGGTCGGAGGTTCGAATCCTGCCTCGGGCATTGATGTGTGTGATGTCCTTAGGTTAGTTAGGTTTAAGTAGTTCTAAGTTCTAGGGGACTTATGACCACAGCAGTTGAGTCCCATAGTGCTCAGAGCCATTTGAACCATTTTGAAGACCGCGTTAGTGACAGTATGTGTGTCATATGATAGGAATCTCTTATCGACGCACCTAATTTGTACAACTGGTGAGTGACAAATGCCTCCTCGCCCGATTTCGGTGTTCGTATGGATATGAATGTGATCACCCTCAAGGAAATGATGAAAATGTAAATAGTTTGTCACATAAGCTGCAACAAAACACTTTGTCCGCCCGGTTAGCCGTGCGATCTAACGCACAGCTTTCCGGATTGGGAAGGAGCGCCTGGTCCCCGACACGAATCCGCCCGGCGGACTTGCGACGAGGACCGGTGAGCCGGCCGGTCTGTGGACGGTTTTTAGGCGGTTTTCCATCTGCCTCGGCGAATGCGGGCAGGTTCCACTTTCTGCGTCTTGGGGGGGGGGGGGGGGGGAGAAGGGGAGGGGGGGTCGACCGGGGATCGAACTGCACAATAACCCTGAAACAGTGGTAGGGTGTGCGGCGGCGAAGGGGTGAAGTGGACCGCAGTGGTCGTCGTGGGGTTGTGGACCACTGCAGCAGCGGCGGGGACGGAGCCTCTCCGTCGTTTCTAGGCCTCCGGCTAACATACAACAGTTTCATTATCACGCAGTTTCTCTGTGTTCTGTCAAAACATATGTTTTTAACGTTTTTGAAGCTTAGTTCCTTTTTGGAACACTTAACTATCGAATTTCTTTGTTGTAACATGTAATCAAAAGTATCCAGACACCCCCAAAAACATATGTTTTTCATATTAGGTGCATTATACTGCCACCTACTGCCAGGTATTCCATATCAGTGACCTCAGTAGTCATTAGACCTCGTGAGAGAGCAGAATGGGGCGCTCCGCGGAACTCACGGACTCTGGTCAGGTGATTGGGTTTCACTTGTGTCATACGTCTGCACGCGGAATTTCCACAATCCTAAACATCCCGAGGTCCACTGTTTTCCGATGTGATAGTGAAGTGGTAACGTGAAGGAACACGTACAGCACAAAAGCGTACAGGCCGGCGTCGTCTGTTGACAGACAGAGCCGCACAGGATTAGCCGAGCGGTCTTAGGCGCTGCAGTCGTGGACTGTGCGGTTGGTCCCGGCGGAGGTTCGAGTCCTCCCTCGGGCATGGGTGAGTGTGTTTGTCCTTAGGATAATTTAGGTTAAGTAGTGTGTAAGCTTAGGGACTGATGACCTTAGCAGTTAAGATTTCACACACATTTGAACATTTGACAGACAGAGACCTCCGACAGTTGAAGAGGGTCGTAATGTGTAATAGGCAGACATCTATCCTGACCATCCAATCTGCATCAGGATCCACTGCAAGTACTCTGGAATGTTCAAATGTGTGTGAAATCTTATGGGACTTAACTGCTAAGGTCATCAGTCCCTAAGCTTTCACACTACTTAACCTAAATTATCCTAAGGACAAACACACACACCCATGCTGGAGGGAGGACTCGAACCTCCGCCGGTATCAGCCGCACAGTCCATAACTGCAGCGCCTAAGACCGCTCGGCTAATCCCGTGCGGCACAAGTACTCTGACAGTTTGTCGGGAGGTGAGAAAACTTGGATTTTACGGTCGAGCGGCTGGTCGTAAGCCACACAACACGCCGGCAAGTGCCAAACGCCGCTTCGCTCGGTATAAGGAGCGTAAACTTTGAGCGACTGAACAGTCGAAAAACGTTGTGTAGAGTGACGAATCAAAGTACACAATGTGGCGATCCGATGGCAGGGAGTCGGTATGGCAAACGTCCGGTGAACGCAACGAGTTAAAATTTCATTGAGTGGCTGAGATACTAGTTACAGCGCTCCTAGCGGCAACCAACGCTAACTCGGCCGCCATGTACTCCTTAGTCAAAACATTAGGAAAGCGTTACTGTTGTTTGTGTTGGAAGTGTGTCAGCTGTTGTGATATTACTGCAATATTTAACTTTTCTAGTTGACTTTTTTGTTACAAAATATAAAGTCAACATGCCTGCAGTGTGTTCAGCGTTCAACTGCACAAATCGCAGCGATAAAACAACAAATATTTCATATTATAAGTAAGTATATTAGTACCGAAATACGACACACGTTTTTTAATGTTTATTAAAGAGTCATTTGCATTGGAACTGTAATTATGCTTAAGACAAGTGCAGGAAGTAATTTACTTATCGTTGATTACAGATTTCCTTTAAAAGATAAGGAAATTACAAAATGATGGGTTATAAATATGAAGCGAGAAAACTGGTTTCCTACTACAGCCAGTTACCTCTGTTCAGCTCATTTTGAAGAGAAATATATGTACCACACAAATGTCCAGAGGCGCCTTTTGTCAAAACCAGTACCTACTATCTTTAACTTTCCACCACATTTACAAAAGCAAGATAAAGTATTACGACCACAACTCAGAAAGCGATCTTTCGACAATTTGCAAGATAGTGCTATTACAGTGACATCATTAGCACAAAGTAAGTCAATAATTTAATTTTACTCCGTGTTCTTATTACTTTGAATTACATACTTTCTATTATAATCTTATGGTGTAACTCTGTTATAAACTTATAATGTAACTACATTCTTTCAGTGCCTGTCGGACCCACAGCTGTTTCTGCTGACCACAATTACTGTCTACCAAGCCCTAAGAAGTTGAAAACACAATATAACAGAGTACAAGCAGAGAATGTGCGACTAAAGAAGCAAATGAAGCAACTTAGTGTACGACACAAAAGAAGAATAGTGCAGTTACAGACTTTAGTTGCTGGTTTGAGAAGAAGGCTATGTAGTTCAGTTTCTGATATGTTAAACAGTGAACATGTAGTTGGTTTGTTGAAGGAGCTATTGTAACTTCAGTGCAGTGCTAAAGTATGCCATTATTCTCAGCAAATAAGGAAATTTGCCCTGACCCTACACTTTTTTTCTGCCGAGGCATACAGCTACTTACGAAAATTTGTGAAATTACCCCACCCAAGAACGCTTCGACTTTGTTATTGAATTACTATGCTTGTGTTAACTACTTGTAACACATATTTCAAATAAATTCTCGTTCACAGTGTACTGGTTTTTGAGGCTTTGACTGTTTACTTTGAAAGAGCGACAAAAATATCGCATTTCTGCGCCCGTTACTGTTTCTAATAGTTAACCACAGCATGTTTAGAAGTTTCACCGTAATATTCTGGTGGTACCTGCTCTAATTGCATTAATTTATGGGCAACAAGTAACGTTATAGTGGATGGACAGACTTATTTGAGTTGTCTTGTAGTGTTATCTACATCGAAAAGTTTAGCCATATTTCGACAAAAACACCCCTTTTTGCTGTCAGTGTACACTGAAATCACTGCTGTCTATTGCTTGTTTTAGAAAAAAATAAAGCTAGTATGGGCTATTTCAAGTAAGTCAAACGCAATTACAAGGGGGCGGGACACAGCAGACGAATGTCTTGACTAAAGAAAACATGGCGGCCAGAACTTCAATTTGCTTCAAACATGGCGGACCTATAGCCACTCTATGAAATTTTAACTCGTTGGGTGAACAACATCTGCCAGCGTGTGTAGTGCCAACAGTAAAATTCGGAGACGGTGGTGTTATGGTGTGGTCGTGTTTTCCACGGAGGGGGTCTGACTCCTTGTTGTTTTGGGTCGCACTATCACAGCGCAGGCCTCCGCTGCTTCACACTGTTGAAGAGCAATTCGGGGATGGCGATTGCATCTTTCAACACGATCGAGCACCTGTTAATAATTCACGGCCTATAGTGGAGTGGTTACACGACAATGATATCCCTGTAATAGACTGGCCTGCGCAGAGTCCTGACCTGAATCCTACAGAACACCTTCGGGATGTTTTGGAACGCCGACTTTGTGCCAGGCCTCACGGACCGACATCGCTACCTCTCCTGAGTGCAGCACTCCGTGACGAATGGGCTGCCATTCCCCAAGAAACCTTCCAGCACCTGATTGAAAGTATGCCTCCGAGAGTGGAACCTGTCATCAAGGCTAGGGGTGGGCCAACACCATACTGAATCCCAGCATTGCCGATGGAGGGTGCAACGAACTTGTCATTTTCAGCCAGATGTCCGGATGCTTTTGATCACATAGTGTGGTTCACACCAGTTGATTTGTTGTTTTCACTTGTTTGAGGTGTCTATATGGTATCTCAACTGCTCTCACTATTTACCGCATTTACGGTACTTGCGACGGTACCATATGACTCATATTCTAAAGTCAGTGTAAAGAACTGACAAGACTAGAGATAGAGAACAAACATTTCAGTGACTGCACGGACAGTTCATAATGTTGTGAAAAACAGAATAAAAAGATTAATGGCACGTGGAAACTCTGGACACCGTTCACCCGCATGTCAGTCCAACACCATGACCCCTTACCCACGACGCTGTTCCAGGCTGCTCTTTATTGCACTTACTGTGCTTGGATCGTTCCCTGCTTCTATTTTGCTTTTTTCTCGCAGTTCAGTACACTTTCTTCCTGTTTTGATGCTTGATCTGTGTTCAGTTTTTGACGGGCTACCCACTGGGGCAACTTACCACTAAATCTGAGGTGGGTGACTCAAGTCTCCTCTGTTTTTTGGAGGGCCAGATAGGTCGCCTTGCAGAACCTGGCAGCCACATTAAGACTGGTGGTGACGGAAGGGTTCCACGTGCAGTCGCCGGCCGCAAGACGTGCGCAGCGGCGATAAGTAGAGGCGGCGGTGGCGCTGGCTGTGGCGGCGACAGCCAATGGCGAGGTCCGTCCTTGCCCGCGGGCCGGCTGCACGCTGCTGGCTGCTAGCAGGGCTGCAGACTACCTGTCAGTGGGTGGCGGGCAGCGAGCGCGGGTGCGCCACACACACTGCCGGGTGAGTACTCGAGTACCTGCGCTAGTTGCACCGCCATGACTAGCGATGGCAGCTTGGTTACACCCTGGAGTAGTTTTCCTTTCGAAATTTATCGTCATCTCTTAGGTTACCATGCTTTAGGTTAAAGTTTGGTTTGGGGAAACATTGTTGAACTTTTCTAGTATTAAAATTCACGCATTTAGCATAGCATTATAGGTGAGGTCGCCACAGACATGTGAAACAGGCGCCTGTTGCAGCCGCGCACTGTGCCAGCAGACGCCACGGTCTTTTGCTTTTATCCAGTTGCCTGCCTCTTCCGCCACTTCTGCCGCTCTCTTGATCTTCGTCTCCGCCTTCACTGACGTTGAGGTCTTCACCGTCGTCCTGGCAGGAAACCCTTACAAGGTACTGCCACCCAGGTCAGGTTAACCGAGGTTTTCTGACGAGGTGTTACTCCATGCCCTCCTCCTTTTTCGAGTCACTACATGGAAACGTTTTTATTTTTTATTTCCAGTTTTTACGTTACCGGCACTGCAAATAAACATAAATAATGCTCAATATACCGCTTTTTCATAAAAGGCATGAAAAGGAAGCTCAAAGGAGAATTTAGAAAAACAGATAAATACCCAGGAAAGAATTGTACGAACGGCGTCGACGAGAGCTCTGAAAAGAACTACCCGGGGAGGTATTGTAATTAAAGAGAACAGGAATTTTTACACCTACAAGAGAGTACTGGCTGTTTCGGACCGAGCATACAAAAAAACGTGTATCACTACGCTGAAAATGTAGATATACATGAAATGCATTCCCAGTTGCGATATGGACAGCCATCAGCCGTATAATAGGAGGACGACAGTCAAAATTTGTACCAGACAGAGACAAGAACTCTGATTTCCCACTTATAGGGAATGGACGCCGTACCACTGGGCTATCATAGCACGATCCGAGGCCGGACACAAACTTCCATATGTTGTCGACAACGTGCCTACAACCTGTGCTCGTACGTCCATTATGTATGTTCCCGTGCAGTGGAGACATTTTTATTTGGAAGTCGCTTACCCGCTTTGGGCAGACACAGACGATACTGCAGTGCCCGTCTTGTTCAGAAATACGATGTGCAGTTCCTGCATGTCCGAAGAAGGATTTCCATCATACGGGATTTGATTCCCCCGTGATCGTCAGATAAATAATATATCCTCAGATAAATAATTTGATCAAGACAGCTCTTATCTCATCGACATAGAAAAAGAGATCGCGTCCCTAGAAGTCTGCCACCACCCATTCTCGTCAATATTTGACTAAAATGTGCGGTACGCCTGGCTTGCGGCAAACTGTGCTACAAAACAGAAGCTTCTATGAGTGTAAGGCAAGTATGCTTTCCTACAAAAAATGTAAAGCAACCACATAACAGTAAAAGTGGGCGGTCATGAGATCTCCAGAAAATTACCGCTATTCCCTCATTTTACAAGCAATATCACCCGAGCATGTGTGAATCGTGCATGGTAAAATAATAAAAGTATCTAATTTTGTATTCGAAGTTCACCTGTACGCAGTACAATGCCTTCCTGGAAATTTATCCGCAGTCTCAAATTTTCCTTTCCTTTCCATACCTTTAATGAAAATGTCAGTAAGTTCAATATATTGAGCATTATTTCGATTAATTTGTAATGTTTGTAACATAAAAATCTGAAAATTAAAAAAAATGTTTTTGCGTACGGGCTCGATCCTACGACCCTCGGAGTATCGTTCTGTACTCCTTCCACTGAGCTAGCCACCGCCTAAAAACTGTACCGCCATACAGTAATGTCCATTATATACCGGGATATAAATTGCTTTTTTGTGAAATAATCTTCCTTTGTTTATAAAAATTGAGAATTAAATCGGTGTACATATCGCCCGTCATCCATACTTTTCTGTTTACCGTGCATTCGACGGGTAATATTTTTAAGACACAGCGATTTTAATTTATTCCTGAGAATAATTTAATTTATTCATGAGAAATAAGCTGAATTTATTACGCAAAGGTCGCGGCTAATTATTACCATAATTCTCATTATAGTTTCTGGAATATTAACAGCGAAATTCAGATGTGATGGTAATCCACAAATAATTTTCTTATATCAACGCTTGTTATGAGTCTACCGACCATCAAGAAAAACTGTACAAAATGCGTCAGCAAAATACGCGTTCATCTTGCCTCCATTTGGTAACAAAGACCTTGTCTATTTCGTTAGAATTTTTGTACCTTTTTCATGCAACTCATTCGGAATATAACTAGTATTTGTAGATTATGATGGATTTTTTTTTTTTTTGGGGGGGGGGGGGGTAGGTGGGGTTACTGTCTCATATGAAGATGGCAGTTAATGGTAATGTGAATGTTTATGAGAATCAATGACGATATTGATGGAATAAACTATTGTTTGATTATTAAGATATCTTATATCCAGTTTGACAACAGCGTCAAATGAACGGTATGTTTTTTTTCCAAATCCATCGGAATTTCATCTTAGCAGAACAGTAACCATTTCGTCGGGGGCCTCACCACTTTCCTCGCCCCCGCTAAACAGTGACTTAGGACGTAATTGCGCTAACACAGATCTATTGCCGGCCGGGGTGGCCGAGCGGTTCTAGGCGCTTGAGTCTGGAACCGCACGACCGCTACGGTCGCAGGTTCGAATCCTGCCTCGGGTATCGATGTGTGTGATGTCCTTAGGTTAGTTAGGTTTAAGTAGTTCTAAGTTCTAGGGGACTGATGACCTCAGATGTTAAGCCCCATAGTGCTCAGAGCCATTTGAACCAATTTTTGAACCGATCTTTTGTTATTTTCTACATCTACATCTTCATCTGCATCGCCATTTCACAATTCACACTTCAGTCCTTGGCAGAGAGTGCATCGAACCATTTCGGGCTACTTCTCTACCGTTCCACTCTCGACTAGCGAGTGTGAAATACTTTACATGCCGAAAAGAATGTTGGTGACTGAAATTTCGTGATAAGGTCACACCGGAATGACAGACGCCTCTGTTTCAATGGGTGACACCCGAACTTGCGTATCATCTCTCCATTTTACGACAGCAGAAAACGAGCTGCTCTTCTTTGAACTTTTTATAGTTTCTCCGTCAGCTGTATTTGGTTAGGAGCCCATACTACCTGTAGTGTAGACAGTCTCCTTAGTAGAAATGTTTCACCTTCTTTCTGCCAATGAAACACAGTCTTTGGTTCACGTTCTCCACAGCATTCTCTATGTGATGATTCGAGTTTGTCGTTCATAATTGCAATCCCTACGTATTTTGTTCAATCCACAGCCTTTCAAGTTTTGTAATTAGGGTGTGACCGAAATTTAACGGCTTTTTTTTGTACTCATGTAGAGGAAAACAGACTTTTTATTTTTTTTAGAGTCAATCAGCGACCACCCACCACGATCCTTTAAACAGTGGAAGTCCCTCGTACAGAAACCCCTTCAAACGTCTAATTACTTTACAAATGAGTTAATATGTTAAATATTTGATGTTAAGCATGAAAGCAAGAAAAAGTTTAGAAGGGGTTTGAAATTACGTTTCAGGTCTGTTGGAAGTCACTAAGTGTTCTCACTATGAAACACTGGGTCAATAGTGTCTGGGTTATTCGCTCTCCGTTGTAAGCAAAAGCTCGGTGGTTTTGACGTCATATCTCCTGAACTGTGTGTAGGAAAAAAATAGCATCTTCCCTGTACAATTCAGAGGTCTATGTGGTTACTGTCTGGCAATATGTTTTGCGTGAAGAGTTAGTAATAAAGAAGTAATAAATCAAAACATCATGCGTAAGTTTAACTGCATGAACAACGAAAACGTAGTAAGTGCCAAAATACTTCCAATTACTGTTTTGTGGCTGGGTGTGAACGAGAAAAAGTTCCGTGAGGGTTTTACATTTTGTGTAATGTTTGTTGAAAGCTGCTATCATTCTCATGCAAGGTTGAATATAGTCTCGATAATTTGCGCGCCGCGAGTTAGGCTGTCTGAAGACATACACACGACTGCAAACTGTAATATTTATCCCATTTTGTTAAACGTTTAACATAAGGCTATACACCTTAATCAGTAGATTATGATAGCATTTTAAATTTCCAAATTAGATCAATAATTGCAATATTGCAGTGCCTATGTTATTCCAAATTACGATGCAACGTACCTTCGGACATGCATACGTATGGAAGATCGGGTGTGGTCGTGAGGAGTGATCGGATAGCCTAATGGTACAGTTGGCACGGTAGCTCAGCGTGTTCCGTCAGAGGATTAGCTGCTCTCTGTAACATAAAAACTGAGTGAATGGATCAACGAAGAACTTGATCGGGTGTCACGGGACGTCCACTCTGAAAAAACTCAACGAACAATAATGAATAAAATGACATGAAAGCATGGTAAGGTAGCCGCTCGCGATAAGCGGGAATTCCAGGTTCGAGTCCCTGTCAGACAAAAATTTTCATTGTCGTCATTCCGTTAGACAGATGATGGTTGTCCATACTGGCAACTGCGAATACATTTCATGTAGGTCAATAATTATACGAAATATCACAATGACTGTACTAAACGACAGCGTCGTCTGCAAACCATGTACAAGGGCTGACGAGATTGCCTCGCAAATCGGTTATACAGGTTAGCAACAGCAGACGCCATACAGCACTTTCTTGGGGAACACGAGATACTTCCGATTCATTCGATGAGTTTTCATCAGTACTAATATTTACCTCTTACACGCCAGAAAAAATTGAAGAAATCAAAATCCATGATGATATCGGGTCACTATTGAACTAGTTGGGTTTAATAGCATGTTTGTATCTGTGCGGCCCCAAGAATCGCACTCTCTTTTCCGGCAGAACCAGAACAATCTAGATAGGAGCTTAAGTGTACACTGAAACCCTATATTCTGTGCTGAAATCAAGACATTTGAAGAAACTGCGTTTTCTGCTCGTTTACTGTTAGCGGTTATAAGCGCCAGAACAGTAGAATATCTGAACAGCACCTTTGTGGCCGCGCAAGCAAAATATATCGAGACATGAACTGTGCGCTATATTTCTAGCGAGTAATCGTCTTCACTCACACGAACATCCTGACAGAAGTACATAGCAACACCCAGCTGCCAAATATTTGTTTAGGACATTTTACCTGGAGATTGGTCTGAGTGTCACAGTGTGTGTGTATTGTGTATTGAACCGGGGACCTAGAAACGAGGGAGAGGCTTCGTCCCGCTGTAGCCCTCAGTGGTTCACAACCCTATAACAGGCCACAGCAGACCACCCGCCCCACCGCCGCCCCACACCGAACCCTGGTCCAGGATTATTGTGCGGTTCGGCCTTCGGCCCCAGCGGACAACCCCCTGCCCCCTCCTCCCTCCCGCGGGAATGTCTCATGCCAGACGAGTGTAACCCCTATGTTTGCGTGGTAGAGTAATGGTGGTGCACGCGTACGTGGAGACAGTGTTTGCGCAGCAATCGCCGACATAGTGCAACTGAGGCGTAGTAAGGGGAACCAGCACGTATTCGCCGAGGCAGATGGAAAACTGCCTTAAAAACGATCCACAGACTGGCCGGCACACCAGACCTCGACACTGATCCGCCGGGCGGATTCGTGCCGGGGACGGGCGCGCCTTCCCGCTCGGGAAGCAGCGTTTAGGCAGCGTGGCAAGCCAGGCGGGCATAGCCCCACTGTACTAGGCACGATTCTGTTGGAGGTGCAATGCCCTCGAATTCCTGCGATCTCCGAATTCACAAATGCAGCCGGTTATAGGGCGCAGTTTTGTTTGCACGTCGGTTCACAGCCTCGATATATTATTCAAATGAAAACATTGTCCACAATTTTCTTCTTTAGGGCCAGCAACGTAATATATGTCTGATAACGACATGATCATTATAGTAGACAGACCAAATAGCTGCTTATAATACGTAATCTTTATTTACGATAAACTGTTTCGGCTTAATCGGCATTTTCAGGTACGTGCAATTACAATTTTGGTGAGAACAGGTATGGATGCCAATATCATTCATATTAAAGTAGTTATCTTTCACTCACGTCTAGACTGATGCCACGTCCATATTTCGTCGTAAGTGGACTCTTTTGTAACTATCACTGCTTTAATAAAATCGTAAATGATGTCCAGATGTTGAAAATAAACTGTTAATCACAACATGGCAGCAGTTTGACAGTTCCACTCTTACGATTCTAAATGTTTACAAAGATTTTGCAGATGATCAGTGATATTATTTTATTTACTAAAATTTGTTACGATTATCTTTGGTTGTTGCGTATGTCACTTCCGATTTATCCGTATTCGTGTTCTAGAAGTTCAATAGTTTTTAAGGTAATACTTGTGTCTACAGCCTGTATGTTCGTTTAATATTTTTAGTGTACATATAAATTTCTAATTCCTGAAAGATGTTCATTGCAAAACATTTTGGTAGGCCTATTCTATGCAGAATCTGTAGCGAATTTTCGACCGTATCAGCAGTGTGATTTTGATTTCTCAAGTGTAGATAGAAGATCGACTGATTATATTCGCTCTTTCTAATGTGTTCTTTATACCTCACGTTAAAATTTCTTCCTGTTTGGCCAATTTAGAAGCTATTACAGCCGCACCATGTGATTCTATACGTGCCAGTGGTGTATTTCGATGCCCTAGTGGTGGCGGAACGTAATTTTATTGAAAGGTTGCTATTGGTTTGAAACGCTACTTGAATATTCGTGGCTTTAAAAAATCCATTAATTCTGTTGGAGATTCTACAAAGGTATTCTGCTACGTATCTTATTTTCTGTGTCAGTGATGTTTCTCGAGGTAGGTATATCTCGCTGTGTATTGTGTTCCGCTTTGGTGTTTTACATTCGTAATATAACTTTGTGGTTATGTTTGGATCAAAATCATTTGTGTAGGCTGTATAACGAACGAACGAATTTCTGGATTTTATAATGGGAGGTTATTTAATCTATTAATCAATGAATGGAAAAATGATAGTTTATGAGCCATTAGATGACAGCAATTGGCGCGTGTAATATTGTCAGTAGTGATGTTCTTTCTAAAGATATCAAATGCGTGGCGATTATTATTTTTGCCAACTGTGAGGTCTAGATAGTTAATGGTATTGTCTTTCTCATTTTTCTTGGTGAATTTAATTCTAGGGTGCAGTTGGTTGAGTTTGTGGTGGATATTTTCAATATCTGCGTGGCTGCGATCTACCAACATGAGGGTATCATCTAGAAACCTAAAATAGTATACAATTTGGTTGAGAGTAGGCCAATCTGAGTTAAAGAATTTGTCTTGCAGAGAATTTAGAAAAATATCGGTTAATGTGCCTGCTACATTATCAGCCGTGGGTACTCCATCTACTTGGGTATACATTTTGTTGTTAAATTCAAAAGAATATTGTGCAGATACTATTTCCAAAAGATTTATAATTTCAAGAGTTCCAGTCATGGATATTTCCCTATGTTTTGACAGGCTATACGTTATTATTTGGATTGTTTCCTGTACTGGCACATTGGTGTATCGATTAGAGACATCAAATGAAATTAATTTACCATTAGGTGGTATGTCTTTTATATATCTTGCCAGAGTATGCGAATTTTTGAGTATATACTTTTTGTTGAAAGTATAAAGTATTGTTATTAGTGTGTTTAGTTTTTTGCTTATCAAAATGATGGGCTATTTATGCATTTAATTACGGGCCGAATCGGAACCGTCCGTTTATGTGTCTTTGGATGGGCTCGTAATTTTGGTGTAGTTGAATTCATTACCGTGTATGTTCTTTTTTCATGTTAAGTGAGAATGATATTACAGTTTTTAATGGCTTTGTTTATTTTAGCTGCAAACTTGTTGGTAGGGTTGTGTGGCAATTCTGTGACTTTGTACAAGAGAAAATACAAAAAATATTAAACGAACATACAGAATTTAGACACAAGTACTACCTTAAAAACTTTATTGAACTTTTAGAACACGAAAATGGATAAATCGAAAGTAACATACGCAACAACCAAAGATAATCGTAACAAATTTTGGTTAATAAAATAATATCGCTGTTCAGATGCACAATCTTTGTAAACATATAGCGTCCTAAGAGTGGAACTGTCAAACTGCTGTCACGTCGTAATTAACGTCTTATTTTCAACATCTTGACATCATTCACGATCTTATTACAGCAGTGACAGTTACAAAACAGTCCACTAACGACGCAGTATGGACATCAGTCTAGGCGTGAGTACAAGACAGCTACTTTAATATGAATGACATTGGCATCCACACCTATTCTCATCAAAATCTTAATTGCAGGTACTTGAAAATGGCGATAAAGCCGAAAGAGTCTGTCGTAAATAAAGATTACTTATTATAACCAGCTGTTTGGTGTATATACTCTCACAAAACATTATCCCTTATCAGCTCTATAGTTTCGAGATTTATTTCGAAACATGTCAAATAAACTTAGAAAGTGTGCAACAAAATTATCTGGACAGCCCTATCTAATGCGGTACTGACCGATGGATATCACGAGAAGCGGTCCCTCCAGTATAAGAGGTGGTGGAGAGTGTTGTGTTGTTAGTAGATGAACGGTAACAAGAGTGGGTACTTGAGGAGAGCTCAGTGAATTTGAAAGTGAGTGGGTGTCATCTGAGTGACAAATCCATCAGTGACATTTCAATACTTCTAAAACTACCCAAGTCGGCTGTTGATGATGGGACTGTGAAATACAAACGTGATGGCACTACCGAAAATGAACAAAAACCAGACAGATCTCATATACCAACGGAGAGGGACCGTCGAGCATTGCAGTGGGTGGTCGTACAAAATTGCATGAAATCGCCGAAAGGAACCACTCGTGATTTCCGAAGTGCTAGCAGCTGTCCAGCTAACATAGTGATTGTGCGTAGAGAGTTAAAAAGAATGGAATACAGTGGCCGATCTGCTTCTCATGAGCCACGCATTCCTGTGGTCAGTGTTAAGCGACGCTTGAGGTGGAGTACATAGTGACGTCACTGAACAGTGGGTGACCGGAGACGAGTTCCAATCTGATGGAAGGGTTGCGTTAGGCTGAACGTTGCCTGCCATCTTGGGTAGTGTCAACAGTGAAGTTTGGACGAGGAGGTGTTTTTCCTTGTAAGGAAGTGGTCCCCTCACTGACTAATGGAAACCCTAAATTCGAAAGGATATGAACGCACAGGTTGATTTTTTCCACAGTGTACATACTTCAGGCACTGATCGACGAGAGGATACGGAATAAAAAAGGTCTAGTGAACTTCGTAAATGCATGGTTTCCATGCTAGAGACCATTTATTCAGACATTCATACAGAGACTGTGGTCTAATACGCGCTGTACCATGCTGCTAGAGTTAAAGTATGGTTTCCATGTGCCTCAAAGCATGGGGGTATGCATCTAGCGTGTTCTGTCTCACACATTCACAAGGCAGGGCCGCATCCCGTGTCAAAGGCAGCATGAATATGCCGTTCCAGTGTCTCAACATCTGGAATGGGCTCTGCATACACGATACTTTCGAGATGGTCCCATATCATAAATGCCACGGATTGAGATCCGGTGAACGAGCAGGCCACGAATTTGGACACCCTCGTCCGACCCGACGACAAGGGAAGACACGATTCAGATGAGTCCGAGCGTTAACGGCGAACTGGGCCGGAACACCATCGTGTAACAGCCACATAATCCTTGGAATCGTCAATGGCACTTCTTCCAGCACGGGAGCCAAAGTCACCTGCAAGAAACGCAGATGGTTCGGGCTTGTTTGGCTACGTTGAAGGAAGACTGGTCTCAAAATACTGCCAACAATTATCCCGGCCCATACATTCCGGCTGCAACGACGCTCATGATTCGCTGTCAGCATACCATGGGGGTTCTGCACACTATCCCATATGTGACGGTTATGTAAGCGGTCTGCGGCGCCTTGGCACGGTTCGTGCGGCTGCCGCCGTCGGAGGTTCGAGTCCTCCCTCGGACATGGGTGCGTGTGTTGTCCTTAGCGTAAATTAGTTTAACTTAGATTAAGTAGGGGCTTAGGGACCGATGTCCTTAGCAGCTGGGTCCCATAGGAACTAACCACAAAGTCTCGATACTGACACAGTATTAATCACATATTCCTCCAAGTAGGGCGTCCGAACATTTCGGGTACGTCCTTAATGATATCCTGCTTCCTGAAACGACCCTGTAGGGCATGATGTATGAGGAACAGTATCACCCTGTAGCAGGTAATCATGCATACTGTAACTGTGGTTGCATGGTACAGCGCGTATTAAACCGCACTCTCTGTAACAAAGTATGACTGAATGAATGGTCTCTAGCATGGAAACCATACATTTCAGAACATAAGTTCATTAGACATTTCCTTTTTTGTTCCCTGGAGTTTTTACACGGTGGAAAAAATCACCCTGTATATTACAGCTTTGTGTACTGCGGACTGTAGAGGAACAGTTCGCAGCTGATGATTTTCGTGTCATTGCGCCCCGTCATATTGCAGCAACTATGGGGCAATGATCTGTGGACAATATTATTCCTGAAATGTGCCGACCTGTACCCGATGGACGACGTTTGGAGGGAGTTACAACGTCGACTCCGTTACAGACCCCGACGTCCAACATCGCTACCTTCCCTAGTTTCAGCTCTTGAGGAAGGATGGGCTACATTCCTTACACAGACATTCAGACGGTTCTTTCGAAGTGTTCCTAGCAGCGTTCAAGCCAGTCATAAAGGTGAAGGGTTGATGCACCCAGCGTTAATATCCACTAATAGGTGTTCGGATCAGATAGTGTGCAATCCCTAACACGCCATGTTTTCCTTTTAGGAGGACCTACAGTTTAGAATGGTAACAAGTCACGGTGTTACACCGCTTTTCAGCATTTCCTCACATACGTGATTAGTATCGGTTGAAAATCCTAGCACTGACCTGAGGATCGAACCCCATACCGTTGCATACGTACGCTGGCAGTGAACCACGCGAGACCAACTATAAATATTTGCAATCACTTGATTCGTGCCGAAGTTTTCGGGAAACAACCTCTGGTTGTAAAGTAAGTGTCGGAACATGAAACTGTCGAGAATCCCTTTGTGACATAGACTTTGGCCTGAAAACTACCGAGCCACGGGCCCGCTCTCAAATGATAAATGAAAGGGTAAGCAACCAACAGCAACTAGCGGGCAGCGCACAATTAACTGATGACATCTAGGGTGCCTGCAGAAGCTGCAGCCGTGTTTTGAATGTGAGAAACTACGGCACAGAAAAGTTTCATGTCGTGAGCCTCGCCATGTGTAAACGCGGTCCACACTGCGAAACGTACGGCGCGAAGCAGTTTCTTCATTCAGTACGTTTTCGGGCGCCCATCAAAGAATTTTGCTTCTCTAGTTTCGGGAAGTTGACAGGTCGCAATTTGTTGAGCAGAGCACCATCTGAGACCTGTATGTAGCATTCAAAATTACGCTCGTGAAACGGGCTTTGGGTCGAGAATTCTTGTGTGATCTATTTCAACCTTCTAGCACTCACCATAGCTCCTAGTAGTGACTGTACAAGGCACATTGCTCAGAAATGGCCTTAGTACATGTTTGAGGTAGATACACAGGGTCCATCAAAGAGACCTGCCGCATTTCATAAAATATTTACAAACAGACAAACAAGATAAAGAGAAAATACTTTTACTTGTGAACAAAAAATAGTATGACATTTTACTTTTGCTGGTTTTAAAAAGGATTGCCGGTAAATGGCGTCATCCATTGTTGGCACACTGATGGAATTGTTTCCGGAAGTTGTCCATAGTTCTTCACGCCATTTCTGTGGAACGCGGCAGCCACATCTTGGAAGAGAAACTTGGAGTGTCCCCAGAGAATGAGGTGATAAATCGGGTGACTTTTGGCGCAAGACAATGAGTCCACGTGAAGAGAGAAGACGTCATGGAAACAACTCTCTCAAAATTCCTAGAGAACGCCAAGAAATGAAAGCTGTGGATCCCTCTTGTTGGAAACAAACTTTTCCATCTTCATGGTCGCTAACAAATTGATTTCACTTAGGTCAGCAGAAGCTATCCATCATGAGACAGTAACGATTTGAATTAACCATTATAGTTACGCCATCTTCTTCGGAAAAGGTCTTCGGAACTGTGCACCAAATTTAACAATGGTGCACGTAACTTTCGCATGGCTGTGAAGTGTTCGTTGGTGAAGTTCCTGAGGATTTTCTGCTGCCCAGTAGCGGAAATTTTGTTTATTTGCGGTGACTGACGGATAGAAGTGAGCCTCATCAAAAGAAATTTAAAAAAAAAGCGCAGGGAAACGGTTCTGAAGAATTTCGTCAAACACAGCTCTGCGAGTTTCAAAATCTCTCTCACTTAATTCTTGGGTAACAACACTTAATATGATGCATGTGAAGATGTCTGTGCAAGAGTCATCTCACAATCCCAGGGCAGTTTCATGCCTGAGTCTGAATACTTTGGAGATTGCTGGACCAACTCTTCCAGTTTACTGCAGAACCTGACGAGGTAAAGTTTGATACCCCAGCTCGAATAGTTTTTCTATCAGGAAGAGAATCATGCAGACCAAGTTCAAAGCGAATGCACGCCGAGTAATAATCAAAGAGCCAAAATTAAGAATATACTCCTGCGCAACTAACGCACGATCGTCATCTAGTCAAGTCATCGCTCCTACTGAAAGCGGCAGGTATACCGCTATCGATCGATACATGCTTCCCACCACAGGTCACTGACGTCTCCAAATACGGGATGTCTTATACGATCTGAGGCTTCCCCGGCGTAGATGACGTTTCCAAGTTTCTCGGGTGTACTGCCGGATGCAATCGTCGAAGGTCCTCGATATTTCGGTGAACAACTGTTCCGCCATCATCAGGTGCACTAACGGATCTATCAGTACCTCCTGATGATGGTGGAACGGTTGCTCGCCGAAATGTGGACCTTCGACCATTGCATCCCGCAGTACACCCGAGAACGAAATTCTTTCTTGAAATCTGGCAGAAAATCCAAAGAGATTCTGGCCATACATAAAGCACACCAGCGGGAAGACGCAATCAGTACCTTCACTGCGTGATAACAACGGTGAAGTCACTGATGACAGTGCCACTAAAGCAGAGTTATTAAACACGGTTTTCCGAAACTTCTTCACCAAAGAAGACGAAATAAATATTCCAGAATACCAATCAAGAACAACTGCCAAGATGAAAAACGTAGAAGTAGATATCAAAAAAATGGTTCAAATAGATCTGAGCACTATGGGACTTAATTGCTAAGGTCATCAGTCCCCTATAACTTAGAACTACTTAAACCTAACTAACCTAAGGACATCACACACATCCATGCCCGAGGCAGGATTCGAATCTGCGACTGTAGCGCCTAAAACCGCCGGCAAGTAGATATCCTCAGTGTAACAAAGCAGTTTAAATCACTTAATAAAGGCAAGGCCTCCGGTCCAGATTGTATAATAGTCAGATTCCTCTCAGAGTATGCTGACAAAATAGCTCCATATTTAGCAGTTATTTACAACCACTCGCTCGCAGAAAGATCCGTACTCAAAGACTGGAAAATTGCTCAAGTCATACCAATACCCAAAAAGGGAGGTAGGAGCAATCCACTGAATTACAGGCCTATATCACTAACGACGATTTGCAGTAGGGTTTTGGAACATATACTGTATTCGAACATTATGAAGTACCTCGAAGAAAACGATTTATTGACACAGTCAGCACGGATTAAAAAAATATCGTTCTTGTGAAACACAACTAGATATTTATTCTCATGAAGTAATGAGTGCTATCGATAGGGGATGTCAAATTGATTCCATATGTTTAGATTTCCAGAAGGTTTTCGACACCGTTCCTCACAAGCGTCTTCTAACCACACTGCGTGCCTATGGAATGTTGCCTCAGTTGTGCGACTGGATTCGTGATTTCCTGTCAGAAAGGTCACAGTTCGTTGTAATAGACGGAAAGTCATCGAGTAAACCAGAAGTAATACCCGGCGTTCCCCAAGGAAGTGTTATAGGCCCTCTATTGTTCCTGATCTACACTCCTGGAAATGGAAAAAAGAACACATTGACACCGGTGTGTCAGACCCACCATACTTGCTCCGGACACTGCGAGAGGGCTGTACAAGCAATGATCACACGCACGGCACAGCGGACACACCAGGAACCGCGGTGTTGGCCGTCGAATGGCGCTAGCTGTGCAGCATTTGTGCACCGCCGCCGTCAGTGTCAGCCAGTTTGCCGTGGCATACGGAGCTCCATCGCAGTCTTTAACACTGGTAGCATGCCGCGACAGCGTGGACGTGAACCGTATGTGCAGTTGACGGACTTTGAGCGAGGGCGTATAGTGGGCATGCGGGAGGCCGGGTGGACGTACCGCCGAATTGCTCAA
Source organism: Schistocerca americana (assembly GCF_021461395.2). NCBI lineage: Eukaryota > Metazoa > Arthropoda > Insecta > Orthoptera > Acrididae > Schistocerca > Schistocerca americana. The sequence goes on from NC_060127.1 coordinate 55,034,825, forward strand.
CACGTGGGGCGTGAGGTCTCCACAGTACATCGATGTTGTCGCCAGTGGTCGGCGGAAGGTGCACGTGCCCGTCGACCTGGGACCGGACCGCAGCGACGCACGGATGCACGCCAAGACCGTAGGATCCTACGCAGTGCCGTAGGGGACCGCACCGCCACTTCCCAGCAAATTAGGGACACTGTTGCTCCTGGGGTATCGGCGAGGACCATTCGCAACCGTCTCCATGAAGCTGGGCTACGGTCCTGCACACCGTTAGGCCGTCTTCCGCTCACGCCCCAACAGCGTGCAGTCCGCCTCCAGTGGTGTCGCGACAGGCGTGAATGGAGGGACGAATGGAGACGTGCCGTCTTCAGCGATGAGAGTCGCTTCTGCCTTGGTGCCAATGATGGTCGTAAGCGTGTTTGGCGCCGTGCAGGTGAGCGCCACAATCAAGACTGCATACGACCGAGGCACACAGGGCCAACACCCGGCATCATGGTGTGGGGAGCGATCTCCTACACTGGCCGTACACCACTGGTGATCGTCGAGGGGACACTGAATAGTGCACGGTACATCCAAACCGTCATCGAACCCATCGTTCTACCATTCCTAGACCGGCAAGGGAACTTGCTGTTCCAACAGGACAATGCACGTCCGCATGTATCCCGTGCCACCCAACGTGCTCTAGAAGGTGTAAGTCAACTACCCTGGCCAGCAAGATCTCCGGATCTGTCCCCCATTGAGCATGTTTGGGACTGGATGAAGCGTCGTCTCACGCGGTCTGCACGTCCAGCACGAACGTTGGTCCAACTGAGGCGCCAGGTGGAAATGGCATGGCAAGCCGTTCCACAGGACTACATCCAGCATCTCTACGATCGTCTCCATGGGAGAATAGCAGCCTGCATTGCTGCGAAAGGTGGATATACACTGTACTAGTGCCGACATTGTGCATGCTCTGTTGCCTGTTTCTATGTGCCTGTGGTTCTGTCAGTGTGATCATGTGATGTATCTGACCCCAGGAATGTGTCAATAAAGTTTCCCCTTCCTGGGACAATGAATTCACGGTGTTCTTATTTCAATTTCCAGGAGTGTATATTAACGACATAGGAGACAATCTGAGTGGCCGTCTTAGATTGTTTGCAGATGATGCTGTCATTTAGCGTCTTGTAAAGTCATCAGATGATCAAAACGACTTGCAAAATGATTTAGATAAGATATCTGTATGGTGCGAAAAGTGTCAATTGACCCTAAATAAAGAAAAAATGGTTCAAATGGCTCTGAGCACTGTGGGACTTAACTTCTGAGGTCATCAGTCCCCTAGAACTTAGTACTTAAACCTAACTAACCTATGGATATCACATACATCCATGCCCGAGGCAGGATTCGAACCTGCGACCGTAGCGGTCGCGTGGTTCCAGACTAGCCCCCAGAACCGCTCGGCCACCGCGGCCGGCTAAATAAAGAAAAGTGTGAAGTTATTCACATGAGTACTGAAAGAAATCTGTTAAATTTCGATTACGCGATAAGTCACATAAATCTGAAGGCTGTGAATTCAGCTAAATACTTAGGGATTACAATTACAAATAACATAAACTGGAACGATCACATAGATAATATTGTGGGTAGAGCAAACCAAAGACTGCGATTCATTGGCAGAACACTTGGAAGGTGCAACATGTCTACTAAAAAGACTGCTTACACCACGCTTGTCCGCCGTACTCTGGGGTACTGCTGTCGCCCGCATCTCGTGGTCGTGCGGTAGCGTTCTCGCTTCCCACGCCCGGGTTCCCGGGTTCGATTCCCGGCGGGGTCAGGGATTTTCTCTGCCTCGTGATGGCTGGGTGTTGTATGTTGTCCTGAGGTTAGTTAGGTTTAAGTAGTTCTAAGTTCTAGGGGACTTATGACCATAGATGTTAAGTCCCATAGTGCTCAGAGCCATTTGAACCATTTAGTGCTGCTGTGCGGTGTGGGATCCGTATCAGGTGGGACTGACGGATGAGATCGAAAAAGAATAAAGAAGGGCAGCTCGTTTCGTACTATCGCGAAATAGGGTAGATTGTGCCACGGAAATTATACGCGATTTGGAGTGGCAATCATTAAACCAAGGGCGTTTTTCGTAGCGACGGGATCTTCTCATGAAATTTCAATCACGTTTTCTCCTCCGATTGCGAAAACATTCTGTTGTCATCTACCTACACAGGGAAAAATGATCATCACGATAAAATAAGAGAAATCAGGGCTCACGCAGAAAAATTTAAGTGCTCTTTTTCCCGAGTGCCGTTCGAGAGTGGAACGGCAGAGAGACAGGTTGAAGGTGGTTTATTGAACGCTCTACCAGGCACTTTATTGTGAATAGCAGAGTAATCACGTAGATGTAGATGTAGAGGACCTTGCAAATGGAAGGTCATTTTTCCGTAAACTGTATTTTTTCGAACATGACAGAATTGTTTGTTCTCGTTAGTTACTGTAAAGAAGTTCTTAAAAATTTTAACTTTCTATTTTTATTCAGCTTCCATTTATATGAAAAAATTTCCTTTTTGTTTTAACCAGATACAATTATGTCTTCTCTCTTTATGTGATACAGGCAGTGAAGGTCCTGCGGGTAGAGGACATTGCAGGCTCTGGAGGCTCCAGATTCAAAGCGAGGTAGGAGTGGGTAATCCTCTCGTTCCAGTGCGCAGGTCCACTTAACATGCTGCCAAACTGGCTACTGGCGGTCTTTCCTGGGGGTACGAAACACACGGGGCTGCGGAGTCGCCGAACACCCCTTCCCCTCCCCATCCTAGCGACGCTGCGAACGAAAGGCTCCTCTCTGCCAGCTGTAAGGCCTGAAGCACGGTCACGGGCGCTACGCCACAGATATTACCTTCCTTTTTTTTTCCTTTGCGTGGGATACACTGTCTCCAAAGACCGTGGATGAGTCACTGGATACGACGTGTCGGTCGTTGCTACTAAAGGCTACGCGGTGCATTTGCCTCCGTTCAGTCCTAGTAGAGACGGCTTCCAGAAGGCCCACGTTGAACGCAGCGGTCTGTCCCGCAGTCGACCGCCGGCCGCACAAGTGGAACGCGGAAGAAAATGGCCAGCGGTGGTAGGCACAGCCTTGAACCATACATGTGCTTGCGGAGTATGTGCAGTGAAAGGCCAAGCAAACTGGTACACCTGCCTAATATCGTTCAGGTCTCCCGTGAGCACGCAGAAATGCCGCAATTCGGCATGGGATCGACTCGACTGATTGAAGTAGTGCTGGAGGGAATTGACACCATGACTGCTCCAGGGCTGTCCACAGATCAATAAGAGTAGGACGGGGTGGAGACCTTTTCTGAACAGCACGTAGCTGGTCTACAGTCGGAGCCATCGGGGAGTTTGGGGTGGAATCTGGAGAGGGAGCTGGAAGTAGGCAGGCCGTGTTTGGAGGCGGTTGGCATGGGGCAAGCCTGGATGCTCGACAAACGGTCACCTGAGTGGACCGGCGGGGGTTTTGGTGGATGGTCGCGGGCAGGCTGTGAGCCCGCCCTGTCGTGGTCGCCAAAGCAGTCAGTTACTGTCGGAGCAGAATGCAAGAGCAGACAGGAGCAGCGTACGCCCGGACTGGAGTTCGCGACATGTAGATCGCGGAAATGCTATCGGCGTGGTCCATGTGAGATGCCGCCTCGCTTGGATTTGGTTTGCCGACCTGCTGGCTGCCACTGTTTACTGCTGTCTGCTCAACTCCAACCTTACTGGTTCATTAGTGATTACCGTTCAAGTTCCCATGCCGGCAGCGTACTGTATTCTTCCGTATGACGTCTGTGTATTTGTTATTTGGTTTCGATTCGCTGTGTCCAGGTCCTTCAGTCCCCTCCAGCGTGTTACGTTCTACGGGACGTCTTGTTTATTCAGGGCTGGCATCAGTACTTCAAAAACTTGTGCCCTTCAGTTGATGGCGATTGTTTCGAGATTTTTTATTCACATATTAAACGTAGCGCAGTATAATTTTTTCCTATTGTAAACATTTGATTTAAAGTTGAGATTTAAACTTTACTTTGCAGCTCTTAGTAGCGATTGTTTTATATACCGTCGTCGCCTGCTGAGGGGCTGAGTTGTCACTGTTGTTACGATGGGCTGAGTATGTAAGTTCGTGAAACGGCTTCTGGTGCAGTACACCGGTAAGACAATTTCTCCGTGCTACTATTTCACAGCTGCGTCCCAGCTTAGGTAACAGAATATCAGAACGAAGGTTCTACAACACCACAACTAATTAGTAGCAAAGTCACGCTGATGAGTTAAAAAGTGTTAGATATCTCTACGACTTGTCGAATAATGTAATCTGCAACACTGCATGTAATATAACACAAAAAGGCCCCCAATTGCTAAGGGCAAATAATCGTAGGTAAACTTCACAGTACATAGCAAATGCAATTAACAATAGCTGTCTGTTCACTAAACGACGTTCGCTAAGTCAGCCGTGGACAATGATCTGTAGCCAACTGGGCGAGAGCTGCTCTCCTATCTTCCGATTAGACCTGTGTCCGTTTTCGTCCGGTGATTGGCGGCTTGCACTCAGCCGGCAACTGGCCGAGGCGAAGTCGATATCTTCATCCTCAGCTCGCATCTTTGCGCCTGTGGTGATTTCGCCCTGGCTGTGTCTTGTTCGGACGACACAGCAGACTGTGTTAAAATTACGCACAACGATTTGCTCGGCAGAGCGTCTACTTAAGTTTGAAATATAAGGTCTGATCTATACTTCCCTTTAAGCTTAAAGTGTCAAATCTCAAGTTATTTTGCTCTAAAGAGCTGTAGGCTCAGGTCAAGTTCAAACTCTGACTACTTAGTTCACACTAAACTTGTTGGTTGACGGTAAAGGTACAAGTAAGAAGATAATGTATGATGTAATTTGGCATGTTTGCGTTAGTTTAATCTCTTTCTGAAATACTATGTTGTCACGTGTCCAGACCCATTAAGAAGCTCAGCGTCGGATGGCAATGTTACGCATTGTTCCTGAGGCGTCAGTCTTTAACACTGTACCGAAATTTCATTGCATCTAATCATTAAATTATTCCACGGCAGGTCGAGTCGCGTGTGTTACGAAAGATTAGTTTTGGAAAAAAAGTGGGGGTGAGGAGGCGCAGGTTTCATAGCTTAAAGTAAATTTGTTGATCTCATGTGCAGGTACATTTTTAAGTATCAAATTTCTTTTGAAAGTTTCCATTAGACTGGAAAATTTTACCATTTTAGAATTTAAGTCCAGTCGATTTTGGTTTTTATTAAAATCTGCCTAAGCATTTATTCTGGTTCTGTGCATTTTTTTTTAAACGACGCCTGGTGGTTGTGTTATCTGGTAGTGACTTAGATTATTGAGTTTGTCCTGTACGACGTTTCTAACTTAATAGTTGTGTGCATGCTACCAGTACATGTTGTTCGGAATATTTTGACAAAAATGAAAATTATAGCTTTTCTGTATCCTGTGCTTGGGTTCAGCCCTTCCATACCAGCAGCCCCTTCCCTACCAGCAGTCATATATACGAAGTTCTCCTGCACGACTTAAAATACTTTCCTAGAAATTTATTTCCAGTCCCAGATTTTCTTCGACTTTTCTTTTCATGCCCTTTATGAGCATGACAATTAAGACAGTATATATAACACCACTTCGGTTTATCTGCAGTGCAAGCAACGTAAAAACTGAAGATAAGAAAAAGGTTTCTTTATACGGACTCGAGCCGATGACCCGCCATTTACCGTTTTGCACTCCTTCCGCTGCCGCCAACCGCTACGTGGGAACTACGCTATGGTAAATGGCTGATGCCTCGTCCGACCCGCACCAAAAATGCTATGTTCTCCTAAACGCTATGGCATCTGGAGCACCCACTTTCATCGCTTTCATTTTTGGCCAAGCTCTGCGTATACCATAAATTTCGGCGCTATCGGTGATGACAAGTAGGCGGGGTCGCCTTGTAAGAAACGGAAGTGCGGGAGCACCGTGCTGTGCATGGCAATTGGTTGCGAACTGTGCATTGTCTGCACATTCCAACGACCGTGCTGTCACATACATCCGATTTACGACAGTTAAGATCCTAGGTTACCGTGAAACGTCATTGGAAAAACGAATGCTTTCGTAAAGACACATTAATCAGTCAATACGTATCTTCTTTTTATACACAGCTTTTATACGAGATAGTCTTTTTGTAAGATTATATTAAAGCAGAATTAATTTGAAGTTGAAGTCTTTTTGCCCTGAAGCACGTACTGTTGTTGCATGTGTAATCTTCTTAACTTTTAGTCGTAAAACTGCGGCCCGAACCAAATGTTCTTAAGCGTGTTGAACAATACGCTTGTAGCCGCTAAGAGCAGAATCAAAAATTTCAGTTCTCGTTAAGATTTCAAAGAGAGCGTAGTTTCCTTGCTCAGTAACAAACAAAAGTACTTACAGAGACAGTAATACTTTATATGTTCTTAATTTTAATTGACGTTGATCAGCTCGGCCGTGAACTATGTGAATGGCGCTTACATCGGAGTACAGGGTGCAGCGCTTAAATCTGGTTAAATTTCGATTTGAATTTACCGCTATATCATAGCTCTGCCGGAGATCGCAATTGGCATTCCTGAAAGCCACAGTCATCTAGTAAACAGTCAAAGCCCGAAAATGGCCGAGATGTTACGGACAAGAGCGGAGTACAACCGAAGTCCAATATTGTGCCATCTGGATATTGCTACCCATACTGTTATTTTTCTGATCATGCAATGAAGAAATTTCAAGCACTGCACAAGAATTCTCCGCTGACCATATTCATGTGTTTTGTATTATGACCAGAGACGTGGAACTAGGCGTCTTCTATATGCAAGGTGACATCAAGAATATCGATGGTATTGCCCTCAACAAAACATATGACCCATCTGCAGTGACGGATTCGCCTTCAGTCATCCGCGCCTTTCAGTTCTTGCACTGCTGTCGCTTTATACCAGAACACTTTCCATGTTTGCCTAATCGCTGTATGCGCAGTTGCAAGCCCATTATCTTTTTCTTGCGCCAGTTTATGGAACGATTTTGGATCTGCTGCATAGAGTAATAAATATCCAACAATTTCTGTTCGTTTAGCTTAGATGCTCTGCAGTTCGTTCGGCATCGAACATCCAGCATGCCTCTCGAAATTTCTCAATAAGTCGACGAATCGCATTACTATGTGGTACAGCTGTTTCCGGTAATTTATCAGGAAGTACCATCTCCACTTTATCCGTGTTTTATCGTCTTCTCGAGCACATGTTCAACAAGGAAAATAAGTTCCTCAGTGAAAAGCAACATAATTTTTCAAAACAAAATCAGTATCTAAATACACTCCTGGAAATTGAAATAAGAACACCGTGAATTCATTGTCCCAGGAAGGGGAAACTTTATTGACACATTCCTGGGGTCAGATACATCACATGATCACACTGACAGAACCACAGGCACATAGAAACAGGCAACAGAGCATGCACAATGTCGGCACTAGTACAGTGTATATCCACCTTTCGCAGCAATGCAGGCTGCTATTCTCCCATGGAGACGATCGTAGAGATTCTGGATGTAGTCCTGTGGAACGGCTTGCCATGCCATTTCCACCTGGCGCCTCAGTTGGACCAACGTTCGTGCTGGACGTGCAGACCGCGTGAGACGACGCTTCATCCAGTCCCAAACATGCTCAATGGGGGACAGATCCGGAGATCTTGCTGGCCAGGGTAGTTGACTTACACCTTCTAGAGCACGTTGGGTGGCACGGGATACATGCGGACGTGCATTGTCCTGTTGGAACAGCAAGTTCCCTTGCCGGTCTAGGAATGGTAGAACGATGGGTTCGATGACGGTTTGGATGTACCGTGCACTATTCAGTGTCCCCTCGACGATCACCAGTGGTGTACGGCCAGTGTAGGAGATCGCTCCCCACACCATGATGCCGGGTGTTGGCCCTGTGTGCCTCGGTCGTATGCAGTCCTGATTGTGGCGCTCACCTGCACGGCGCCAAACACGCATACGACCATCATTGGCACCAAGGCAGAAGCGACTCTCATCGCTAAAGACGACACGTCTCCATTCGTCCCTCCATTCACGCCTGTCGCGACACCACTGGAGGCGGGCTGCACGATGTTGGGGCGTGAGCAGAAGACGGCCTAACGGTGTGCGGGACCGTAGCCCAGCTTCATGGAGACGGTTGCGAATGGTCCTCGCCGATACCCCAGGAGCAACAGTGTCCCTAATTTGCTGGGAAGTGGCGGTGCGGTCCCCTACGGCACTGCGTAGGATCCTACGGTCTTGGCGTGCATCCGTGCGTCACTGCGGTCCGGTCCCAGGTCGACGGGCACGTGCACCTTCCGCCGACCACTGGCGACGACATCGATGTACTGTGGAGACCTCACGCCCCACGTGTTGAGCAATTCGGCGGTACGTCCACCCGGCCTCCCGCATGCCCACTATACGCCCTCGCTCAAAGTCCGTCAACTGCACATACGGTTCACGTCCACGCTGTCGCGGCATGCTACCAGTGTTAAAGACTGCGATGGAGCTCCGTATGCCACGGCAAACTGGCTGACACTGACGGCGGCGTTGCACAAATGCTGCGCAGCTAGCGCCATTCGACGGCCAACACCGCGGTTCCTGGTGTGTCCGCTGCGCCGTGCGTGCGATCATTGCTTGTAAAGCCCTCTCGCAGTGTCCGGAGCAAGTATGGTGGGTCTGACACACCGGTGTCAATGTGTTCTTTTTTCCATTTCCAGGAGTGTATAACACAAGACATTCAACAGCTTTCATCAACTGAACGAAACAGATGAATATTACACAACAGTAGAATAAATTAAAAAACAGTCGTATAGCTATGAAAAAACAATTCTGATGATTTGATTTGTGTTCTGCAACTTTGGTTCCAACTTGCGACGTGATCTACATCAGTAGTGCGCCGTACATTGTACAGCGACTTTGTCAACGCAGAGTATCTGTTTACAAAAAAATTGAACAGCTTTCGCACCTAACTTCATTATTATCCAGATTTTCAAAATACTGCTGAGTTTCACGTTTGGTAGACCCCATTACTCTGCTCCTTCGGTGGTTGTTCTGTTAGCACTCGCGCGTTCATCTGTTGAAACTGATGCAACTGAATCACGCGGCCAATATTTTGGATAGGCAATATAAATGCAATAAATTATTGCAAGGATCGTTCGGTACGATACTTGCTTTGAAACGCCAGTAGGAGTAAAAGAAGTCCGTTCGAAAGGGTCGAGTATTGGTATCGCTATGGAAGTAGTCGATAACAGGACGCTCACTTTTTCCGTGTTCCTACATGCATTTATAATGCCAAATCAGCATTTTTTATCAAAAAAGTTGACTGGTTATGAGATTTTGCAGGTCTGAATTCATAGAGGGCACTTGTACTCTTCCAAACGTCAAAATTAGAAGATGTTCGTTCGCACGGTCATGTTTCGCAGCAGCTGTTACACATCGGCTATCACCGCATTTTCTGTCCTAAGCCTAATATTCATAAAACATCTTCAGTGGAAATGGAGCGTGTATAATATGTCTCTACATTTAGGTATTTATAGATTGAAAACAGTATTTCTTTGTAAAACTAGTTACAATTTACGTATAGTAACATGCCTGTTGTTCACATGTTCTGAAGTTCACTGCCTTTCCTTCGTTTCTAGCAGATGTAGAAGTCGAAAGAAACTTTATTGCTTATTCACCTTTCGCCATTTTTTCGCTTTTCCTTACTCTGCATTTGTTTTTTCTCCACTTCGCCTCACTTTTGTATACTTCACACCAGAAAAACAGCTGTAGTTTCATGTGCTGTAGTTTCACGTGTTCGGTACTGAGCACAGTCTTAATTTTTTATTTTTTTCTGTCCTCTCCCTCAACCAAATCCACAGGATTACGTTGACATTCGATGGCGGCCTCTCCTTACCTTCAAACAGCAGCTGGTTGTGTTTGGCCACCGTAGACAACGTCACAGTGAAACAATAGCTTAGGTAACGAACAAGTTATAGAAGTCATTTGTGGGTTTCCTAACTATAGAAAAGTTGTAGGACAATCAAGGGTGCTTGAAATCAAAGTTAAGACCGAGTACAACAAATTTTTATTTGCACTTTACGATACTCATAATACACATGAAACTGCCAGGTGAAAGTTCTGTAAAATCTCAATAGAAATTACACAAAATGATGCTAACACTGTGTGTGTGTGTGTGTGTGTGTGTGTGTGTGTGTGTGTGTGTGTGTGTGTATGGTGGGGATGGAGATGGGAAGGGGGTACCAAATTGTATGCAAAATTGTGTTGGGAAACCGTACCAAGAGGTTCTCATTTGGGTAGCTCACGAATTCAAAGTTGACAAAACGAAAGAGACCAAAAATTATAACCAAATAGCTACCACAAGTTATATGGCAAAACAAGGAAGATATGAACTGCGCAGCATATGCATTGCACTACCGAAATTGCATCACTTACATTTCCCGACAGATCAGGTAGTTGCGACAATCAGCACCTGGCGGCGACGAATAGCGCAGCAATTTCCTTCTCCACCCTCAACTCCTAGCTTTCAAAAAGAACTCCACATGAAGAGAATGACTCAGTGGTGTTGCCAATTTGATGAACCAGAATATCACTTATTTCATGAAGAAACAGCGGAACACAGCATGAAATTCCCATTCTTGGCATACAGAACCCACATCAACAAACAGGAGGCAGGTACTGGCTTGGAAACCATGTCCCAATGATTGGTCGACCTTTTCATATACTGGCTTGGAACTATGTGCCATTGACTGATCAACCTCTCCGTATACTGGCTTGGAACCATATCCCACTGATTACTCAACCTCTTTGCATACTGCCTCGGAGTCATGTCCCACCGATTGATCGACCTTTTTGCCTACTGTCTTGGGACCATGTCCGTCTGATTATCCTCTTCATATACTGGCTCAGAGCCATGTCCTGTTGATTGATCAACCTCTTCAGATACTGGCTTGGAACCATGTCTCACTGACTGATCAGCCTCTTCATGTACTGGGTTGGAACCATATCTCACAGATTACTCAAACTCTATGCATACTGGCTTGGAATCATGTCCCACTGGTTGATCAATCTCTTTGCATACTGTCTTGGAACCATGTCCGAGTGACTGATCAACCTCTTCATGTACTGGCTCAGAGCCGTGACCTGTTGATTAATCAACCTCTGCACATACTGGCTTGGAAGCACGTCCCACTGATTGACGAACCTCTTCGCTCCAAGTATGGTGGCAGGGACGACTCATTCGATTGGTTACCCCAGCCGAGATTTTATACTGTTCAAGGGGCACCACATATTTCTGTGATGTCCATACAGGAAAGACAAAAATGTCGTGCTCAATTATTCTCTGGCGACAGCTGTAGCAACATGGCGGTCTCTGCTCTCAGTGGGGAGAGGCGCTGGCTCTTACCAACAAAAGCACGGAGTGGGCTGTGGACGAACTTTCACGAAACTGCTCAACTCCCGAGGGATGCTCGCCTGTCCTAATGAGAGCCACTGAGCGCGCTCTGCCAGAAACAGGAACTTGAGACCACAGTGGGGGTGCACCTTACCATTGAGAAAAACGCAAATGTATCCTCCCAAGTAAACGTGCCCAGTACTCTGAAGAAAATAACAACGAAATAGCGACAGAAAAATGAAAAAAATATGATATATCGATGCGTGAATTCACGATACAAGGTAATTAGTAGAGGAACATCTCCCTCCCATTCACCACCGCTCTCGACTCACAAACTTCCATGGCACTTGTATGATCATGCACACTGAGGCACAATCGAGAGCTGCTCACAAGCAATACTGCCTCACATCTGTATACCTCTCACATCAATTCCATTTCGGAAGAGCCTCTTTCTCTGCTTCTCTCTCTCTCTGACTTTCTTTCTACTGCCACGTTGTTGTTTCCTTTTTATGATCATTTTCGAGGCAGTGCTCTGCGACAGTTGATTTTCTTGGTTGTTAAAATGGAAACAACAATTCGACAGAACACATGGAAACATACCGTAGTACATGGTGAACCAGAACTCCACCGACAACCTTTCAGAGGTAGTAGCAGGGACGAAAACAAGAAAATAATTTCTAGTAAACATTGGCTCTAAAATACATACTTTTAAGCACTTTTTGTGTAGAAGGGCTTTCTTTCGGAATAGCGAATATGAACAAGTGTTGATGACTCTTAAAGTATGCACTTTAAAGTCCATGTTTGTTGGTTTCGTTCTGACAGTCTGTCGGTGGAGTAACACACTTGTATTCCGCAAGCTGTCTTGCGGTCTGTGTCGGAGGGTACATCCACACTATCTGACCCCTGCTTTCCTATTCTATTCGGGACTGGCGCTTGGGAGGAATGATTGTCGGTAAACATCCGCTTTACCTCTAATTTCTCCCCATTTTTCCTTTGCGATCATTCCGCCTAACATATGTCTCTCTCTCTTCCTGACACGTACTCTCCCGGCATTACAATAGGAATCCTCTCCATGATACACAACGCCTCTCTTGTGCTTCTACCAATGGAGTTTGTTGAAAATTTCTGTAACGCTCTCACCCCTACTAAATGATACGCTGACGAAACGCGGCGCTCATCCTTGGATCTTGTCCACGTCTTCCATCAGTTCTACCTGGTAAGGGTAAGTTTCAGTATGGGTGCTGCCTTTCTTGCTATTTGTTTTATGTGTTCGTTCAGTTAAGGTTACTCTTGGATATTTTATGATACTGTTTCCAGAAAGTTGTCTCCAACAATGTAATTGCACAGTAGTGGTTTTCTTCTGCTATATGTGCGCAATACGTTACACGCGTTTACCTTCAGGGTCAACTGCCAGTTCCTGCGTCACTGATGTCTCTTTGCTGTTTGCTACAGTTTTCTGACGTTGCTACGTTCTTACACACAGCTGCAAACAGCCTGAAGGAACTTCCGACGTTGCCTACCACATAAGGTGTATGTATTGTAAACAGTAACGGACTTATCACACTTCTTTCGGGAATTCCTGAAATTACTTTTACATCTGCCGATTTTGTTCCCTTAAGAGAGATGTGTTTAATTCTATCTTCAACAAAGTCTTTAATCTCGCCTCAAGTGTGACCCGATTCTTGGTGAGCTAGTTTTTTGTTTTTTTGTTTTTTTTTTTCCTCACTAAACAGTGGTGCCGAACTGTATCAGTTGCATTCCTGAAGTCAACAAACACGGCATCAACCCGAGAACCGCTGTCTACAGCAATGGGCATCTCATCCGGGGAAAAAAGCGACCTGAGTTTCACAGTATCTTCCTTTGCGGAACTCTTTCGACTTTTTGTTTTTGTTATTTATTTACACGTCAAGTTCCAGAGGACCAAATTGAGGAGCAAATCTCCAATGTCATGGAACGGACCAGTACATTAAATTACAACATAAAAGTAATAACAGAATAAAATAAAATGTTTATGAACCCAAAAAAAGTCAAGCCGTAAGTTTAAGTAAACGCAATCAGCAATAATAAGCTTAATTTTTCGAGGAACTCCTCAACAGAATGAAAGGAGTGATCCATGAGGAAACTCTTCAGTTTCGATTTGAAAGCGCGTGGATTACTACTAAGATTTTTGAATCCTTGTGGTATCTTATTGAAAATGGATGCAGCAGTATACTGCACACGTTTCTGCACAAGAGGTAAGGAAGTCCGATCCAAATGCAGGTTGGATTTCTGTCGAGTATTAAATGAGTGAAAGCTGCTTATTCTTGGGAATAAGCTGATATTGTTAACGAGAAAAGACAATAAAGAATGTATGTATTGAGACGCCAATGTCAAAATACGCAGATTAGTGAACAGGGGTAAAGCAGATTTTCGTTCTCCAAAAACGTCATAACACTGGAGCATAAAATATGTTCGGCAATTCTACAGCACCGAGCGAGGCGGTGCAGTGATTAGCACAGTAGACTCGCATTCGGGAGGACTACGGTTCAATCCCACGTCCGGCCACCTGGATTTAAGTTTTCCGTGGTTTTCCTAATTCGCTTCAGGCAAATGCTCGTATGGTTCCTTTGAAAGGGCGGGCCTTCCCCATCGTTCCCTCACGTGATGATGGGACCTATGATCTCGCTGTTTGGTCCACTCCCCCCCCCCCCCCCCCCAAATCAGCCAACGAGTCTACAAATGGTCTGAGCACTATGGGACTTAACTGCTGAGGTCATCAGTCCGCTACAACTTAGAACTACTTAAACCTAACCTAAGGACATCACACACATCCATACCCGAGGCAGGATTCGAACCTGCGACCATGGCAGCAACGCGGTTCCGGACTGAAGCGCATAGAACGGCTCGGCTACAGCGGCCGGCAACTAGTCTACAGCAGATTGACATCAACGATTCCATACGTACTAGAAAAAACCACTCGTCCGATTCCAACTAAACCTGGTGCACGTATCACAAACTGTCAGGCACCAATCGCTGTTGGCGTGAGAACCTACCATAGTTCACTACATATGACGTTCTAATCAAGGAGATGCATGACAAACTGCCGCATCTTGAATGACGTTTAAATTTATTACTTCTTTGCTACTTACTCTATTAGCAACATACTTCGCTGACATTATCCGCATACGTCGCTGAATGTACCTTCACAATTATGTCATTGTGCGACCTTCTCTTCAGGAGATATGACGTCATAAACACTGTGAAAGATGGAAAAAATGCCGCATCATGCATGATGTTTCAATACACTTATTATTTACTTCTAAGAGACTCCTACAGTCGAATCAACTTCAGGAAATCCCTGACACCTGGCAGGGATTTTGACAGTTTTCTGCTGCGAAGTACAAACGGTTGTAGGCGAAAACAATAGTGGTCTATACAGCTATGAAGAGCCGTTGCCAAAGAGACATTTACAAAATCGCATTGCAGAGGCACGAAGCAGCTGCACTTATACATTTGTATATTATGCGTATTGTCTTGCATGACAGTTTCACAATTTCAAAGATGTTTTCACGAATACATGGAAATCAATTTTTACGATATTACACTACAAACTCAATTCATTTTTTTCAGTTTGTAATAGAAAATTGGCAAAATAAATGTCCAATCACTGCCGTGTTTGCCAGCTAGAAGCCGTATATTTATGTGCATCTGTCCTACGAAGCTTCTAGAAAACGGGAATGACCTGCGCTTTTTCGTAGTCGTTAGTTTTGTTTCGATGATTCAGTAACTTACGATAAACTGCTGCTAGAAAAGGAAAAAGTTCTTTCGCAAGGCCTTTCTTTATGAATACCGGGTGAAATGGGGTACGCTGGGTCGCAATGAGTAAAGCGGAGCAACACATGTTAGTGCACTAAATCATAGCCACCTGGGTGACAGGAGAGATTAACACAACAACTGAGACGTATTTAGAAAGCGGTGACCTGCATGTTTTTCATCATTGTCATAAACAACACGAGAAATAAAAATTGTGACAATCGTTGGCAACAATTGCTATAAAAATGGTTCAAATGGGTCTGAGCACTATGGGACTTAACACCTGAGGTCATCAGTCCCCTAGAACATAGAACTAATTAAACCTAACTAAGGACATCACACACATCCATGCCCGAGGCAAGATTCGAACAATTACTATCAAGGGTGTCTTTATAGATTTGTGATTTCAACGACAACAAACTGTTCCGGCGCCGGCAGGTGAAAAGCTTAATCTACTTTTCATATGAACTGTATCAAAGGAATACAGTAGTTGTAGTGTATGTGGAACTCACGTTTTAGTATAGTTTTCCTTTTCATTATTGTGCCAAACATGGCTTTTTTGCAATTTCAGAGGAAAAGCTGATCATGCCTCGGAGATACATAAAAAAGCTTGGAGTAGAGGAAAGAAGATATTAGAATAAATGTTATTTGCGCGAAGCAATGAGGAAAGCAAAGAGCAACGGAATGCTTTGTGAAAAGCTTATGAAATACATTATGACATATGACACCATGTCCTCGTTTTCTTAAATACTAACAAATGGGAAGGAGGTTATGTACAAAAAATTATGGTGGCATATAAAGACACTGATTTGATTAAATTTTTAAGGAGAAAATATCACAAGATGGGCATTTTGTGTGTCCCGATGTTGCCGACATTCAAACAGTTTCCATATAAAACATAATTTGTTCAAAAATGGTTCGAATGGCTCTGAGCACTATGCGACTTAACTTCTGAGGTCATCAGTCGCCTAGAACTTAGAACTAATTAAACCTAACTAACCTAAGGACATCACACACATCCATGCCCGAGGCAGGATTCGAACATGCGACCGCAGCGGTCGCTCGGCTCCTGACTGTAGCGCCCAGAACCGCACGGCCACTCCGACCGGCACATTATTTGTAAGGTAAAAGTGAAAGAAATGATAATTAAATCGACACCCTCGCTGCAAACAGGCGTTGATGTACATAATTGGGGACATGTTGAAAATGTTTGCCCCGACCGGGACTCGAATCTGGGATCTCCTGGTAAAATGGCGGACGCTCTACCCATCCTTCTTTTTTTTTATCGTTGTGTTTGGTCGTTGGGGACGTCACATGACATCCGCTGATCCTTTCACGCAGTTTTCTATTAGAGAGGCCAACCAGTTGTCTGACCGAACACGCTGAGCTGCCGTGCCGGCATCCATGTGAGGCACAGAGGATAGTGCGCCTGCATGGACTTATCCCTTACACGCTCCGCGTGAGACCCACATTCCCAACATGTCCACACCACTACATTCTTAGGGCGCCTAATAGATGTTTGCCCACCACACTCATTACTCGTGGCAGAGTACCAAGTCCCGTACGAGTTGGGGTATAGCGTGTGCGAACGCACAAGTAGGTCAGTGGCCGGGTAACCATATTTTAACTATATATGAAGGTAGTCTCTGTTCCCGCAAGAGCAGATACCATTGATGACCGTGCAGTCGGGTTCGAGTCCCCGTCGGGGCACTCATTTCAACATGTCCTCCATGATGTACATAAACGCCTGTTTGCAGTTAGGGTATCGATGTAATTATCATTTCATTCTAGAGAAGCTGCACGGTCATCAATGGTATCTCTTCTTTCGGGAACAGATACTACCTTCATATATAGTTAAAAGTGAAAGATTTGAGGAGGGACCGATATGACGTCGCAGACATTAATATCAAAATGTGGAGTAGATAGCATTGGCATATGTGACATTAGTATGTTGTTGGTTTTGCGTTAAAGCTCCTAACGATATTGGCCGTTTAACTGTATTTTCAATTGTAATTTTAATGTTAAAGGTATTTTATGTAAAAATGTATCATTATTGCTTCTAAAAACGTCAGTGATCCATTTTCCACCTTAAATGAGGTACAGTGGTTTAAATACGAAAATATGTAGATCATCGGCTTTACTCCAAGCAGTAGGGTAAAGTGGATCAGAGTTTTAAAATTTTTGTGTTGGTAACCGTGTCCTCTGAAAATGTTAGCGGCACCTGGAAGATCATAAATTTAAAATACTAGGTAGTTCTTTTTATTTTTTATGTTTTTTTTATTTACTTTGCATCCACTTTACCCTAGTTTACAGTAAGAAAGAAGTATGTCTGATGTAAAACACTCTTCACCTGCAGTAAGCTTAAGACGGACAAAAATGTCAGTGATAATTGAAACTACAAACAGCTCTCCTGCTGGATGGGGAGAGACGAGGGACCTCTCACTTAGCCGCAGCTGCCCTGTGAGGTCGGCGCCCTGCTGAGGTAATAGGGCGGTCGCGAGCCGCCTAGACAGGCAGCTGATACCCGCGCCGGCTGGGATGAGCCGGGGTTAATGTGTTTTGCCGTCTCGTCTGGGCGCGTTATGCAGACGGTTACGTGTCCCCAGCTGGCTGTGCCTGCCCTGTCGCTATGCTACAGCCGGACCAAAGCCATCGACCTCGCCACGTTGGCTGCGCCGCTTCTCGGCCGATCGCCAGTGTTAAGCAGCGTCCGGCTCGGCTAGTATTTGGATGGGTGACCGACTGGTGTGACACGCAAGTTGCAAGAGACCGTTGCGCCATACGACAGCGTCATTATTATTCAGTCACACCCAACACTACAGAAAAGTTAATTAATTATTACAAGGTGTCTGGGCTGTGTACACAGTGAAACGCTTATAACGAAATAACTCGACACATTATGTCGCTGGGCAAATACGCACTCTCCAAGGTGTGTAATCCTCACCATTTCATGGACGGCACTGACGAGGGGAAGAAGGCAATTGCTATAACCCGAATACCCAGAAACTTCGCTTAACGGAAGAGGGATCAAAATAAGGAAACACATATCTCGGCTTATCCATTGATACTCGACCGCTTCTAACAGTTTCTTTCAGAGGAAATTCCACATATGAGCTGCGCGTCCAGAGATAAATCGGTGGATCAATGTACCAACATTTCTACACATAATGCGATCGTCGGCTGACTAATCTGTATTTTCTGAAATTTCTCATTGGTCGTTAACTTGTCTTTGTCCATGATATACTGTTTAGAATTCACGGCCGACGTGAGGTGAACGATGCGTACATGTCCCCTTCTGTCGAAGAGCCAGACTACATCTACACCTACATTTATACTCCGCAAGCCACCCAACGGTGTGTAACGGAGGGCACTTTACGTGCCACTGTCATTACCTCCCTTTCCTGTTCCGGTCGTGTATGGTTCGCGGGAAGAACAACTGCCGGAAAGCCTCCGTGCGCGCTCGAATCTCTCTAATTTTACATTCGTGATCTCCTCGGGAGGTATAAGTAGGGGGAAGCAATATATTCGATACCTCATCCACAAACGCACCCTCTCGAAACCTGGCGAGCAAGCTATACCGCGATACAGAGCGCCTCTCTTGCAGAGTCTGCCACTTGAGTTTGCTAAACGTCTCCGTAACGCTATCACGCTTACCAAAGAACCCTGTGACGAAACGCGCCGAACTTCTTTGGATCTTCTCTCTCTCTTCTGTCAACCCGACCTGGTACAGATCCCACACTGATGAGCAATTCTCAAGTAGAGGTCGAACGAGTGTTTTGTAAGCCACCTCCTTTGTTGATGGAATACATTTTCTAAGGACTCTCCCAATGAATCTCAACCTGGCACCCGCCTTACCAACAATTTATATGATCATTCCACTTCAAATCGTTCCGTACGCATACTCCCAGATATTTTACAGAAGTAACTGCTACCAGTGTTTGTTCCCCGCCATCATATA
The DNA here is from genome assembly GCF_021461395.2 of Schistocerca americana. Lineage (NCBI taxonomy): Eukaryota > Metazoa > Arthropoda > Insecta > Orthoptera > Acrididae > Schistocerca > Schistocerca americana. Next base: position 55,053,956 of record NC_060127.1, read on the forward strand.
ATCATACAATAAAGGATCCTTATTTCTATGTATTCGCAATACATTACATTTGTCTATGTTAAGGGTCAGTTGCCACTCCCTGCACCAAGTGCCTATCCGCTGCGGATCTTCCTGCATTTCGCAGCAACTTTCTAATGCTGCAACTTATCTGTATACTACAGCATCATCCGCGAAAAGCCGCATGAAACTTCCGACACTATCTACTAGGTCATTTACATATATTGTGAAAAGCAAAGGTCCCTTAACACTCGCCGGCCGGGGTGGCCGTGCGGTTCTAGGCGCTACAGTCTGGAACCGCGTGACCGCTACGGTCGCAGGTTCCAATCCTGCCTCGGGCATGTATATGTGTGATGTCATTAGGTTTAAGTAGTTCTAAGTCTAGCGCTTAGAGCCATTTGAACCGGAAACCTCGCTGGCCAAGGTACGGTTTAGCAAGTACAAAGACAAGCGGAAATTTATCCTGCTGAAATGTAAGCCCAGGATGGCTTGCCACGAAGGGCAACAAAACGAGGCATAGAATATCGTCGACGTACCGCTGTACTGGAAGGGTGCTGCAGAATACAAACGAAGGGCTCTTCCTGTGAAACGAAACAGCATCAAAGGCCATCACTCTGTCGGACTTTGTGGTGGATGACAGTCATGTTGATATCCCATGGCTGTCCCCAGTGTCGCCAGACGTGTATTCACTGGTCATTAGGACCTGGCATCTCGTTGACTGGAGTAGAACGGTCTTCAGTGACGAGTCCCGTCTCGAACTGAGCCCCGACGACCAGCGAAGCTGTCTCTGGAGATGACCGAGCCAGCACTAGGATACCAACCCAGACTGTCGCCCGCCGTACGGGCCGACAACCAGGAGCGATGCTGTGGGTCGCCATTTTCATTTCATTGCAGGACCCCTTTGGTTGTCATCTGCGGCATCCTTACAGCACAGGGGTACTTCGACGGTATTCTACTCCTCATACTTACAGGGTGTCCCACTCAAACCTCTCTAATTTCAAAGACCCAGGGCAAGAAACCACAGTAGATACAACAATGAAAAATGCACCACACTATACAGCATCTCAAAGAATTTATTTATTTATCATCGGTACACCTCTACTAATGAGCCATTTGTAGCACGAAGAATATCGAGTCTATGTCGCAATGTAGGAACATCGTCCACTTTGGTCGCATACACGTGGTCCTCTACGAAACCCCACATGAAGAAATCAAGCGGCGTAACGTCGGGTGAACGTGGTGGCCAGCCAATGGCTCCTCCGCATCCGATCCGACGGTTGGGAAATTTCCTATCCAGATACTTGCGAACAGCCGTTTACCAATGTGGCGGAGCTCTATCTTATTGAAAAGTGATGTTGGGTTGCAAGTCTCAAGGGTACACAAACTGCTCCAACATGTCCAGGTACACTGACCCATTCGCTGTTTGTTCCGCAAAGAAAAACGGCCCAACAATCCTGTCGTGCATTAGCCCGCATCAGACGTTTAGATTAGAGCTACCACGAACATGTTCAATGACAACGAGCGGATTTTGTGAACCCCAAATCCGAGCATTATGCCTATTAACCCTTCCTGAAAGATGAAAGGTTGCCTCATCTGAGACTAAACATTTTTCCAGGAAGCTGTCATCCATATAAATACGTTGCAGCATATCCGCAGCAAATTGTTGCCGGCGTGGTTTGTCGTTCGGCGTCAGATGTTGGAGAATTTGCACCTTGTAAGCACACATACGAAGACGCTGCCTAGATGCTTGACGAATTGACTAACGTGGGCTCCTGAGAAACGTTTGATGTCCTCCACTGTCGCTTCTGAAACTCGGTAACTTGCACCGGCAGTATGTTTCAGAACACTTCCTGTTGCCAGAAACTTCCTATACCACTTCTTCATTGTTTTGACATCAGGTGGATCACATTCATACAGACGAGGATAATTTCTTTCCACAGTAATCGGTGACATTGTTTCTGCAAACCACACTAGTGCTTGCGCGCACTGATGTGGAGTCGCCATTTTCACTTCATGCGACCATGCTGCACTCTGGCGACGATACTTGGCACTTCTGAAACGGGAATGTAAATTCTTTGAGATGCTCTACAATTTTGTGACCTCTACTTTTCAGCAAGATAGTGCCCGCTTGCTGACGGTGAGAGTTTGTACTGCGTGTCATCGCGCTTTTTCAGCTGACAACATTTGGGTCATTAAGGGAAGAACCCTACCAGCAGCTCGGGATCTTGAAGATGCAACTCGCATACTGGACGGAAATTGGCTCTGTATCCCTCAGGAGGACATCCGACAACTCTGTCAATGAATCCCAAGCCGAATAACTGCTTCCATGAGGGCCAGAGGTGGACCAACATGTTACTTGAAAGAATCATCCCTTTTCTGAAAAAGTAATCATTTGCTTGTCTGTACACCACATCTACAGAATTCCGCCTCATTCGGATAATTCCTTCCCTTTGTTTGGTGCATTTGCTGCCCATGTACTCAGATTCACTCTTGTTTCTTCCTTCTTAGCTGTGATGGCAATGTACTGGTGGTATGTCAGAGATTTTGGCAATGTAACCGTAAGAGATTTTTACTTATCATTCTCTTCTACTACGCCAAGAGGACCGAACAGTGGCGTGATCTTTGCTAATTCTGGACAGTTAGAGCTCTGTAAAAGACATACTTCTGGTTTAGAAAGTTAAGGTCTAAGTCACTTTGTCTTAAAATAATGGCAAATTTCAATGGGTCTGTTTGTCAGGCGATCTTCACATTGTTACAAGGTCTGCAATCACAGACGTTGATCCGTGTGCCACATGTAGCGAGTATACGCTCTGGGTCGCACATCGAACTGCCTATGTTGTGGGGGAAAACCAACCATTAGCAGTTGAAATGCTTGTGCCTATAATTGTATTGTCGTACGAGGTGCTGTGACGTGCTGGAGCTCGGTATCGGAGGCTGCAATCTCTCTACCACACCTAAACGTGCTCAACACGCAAACGATATGCAATCTAGTGTTAGCCATATATCTCATTTCCCACAAAATAGTTAATTAAAGTAATTGGAAATTTTCTGTGATTTCAAAACTACGTTGAATGCAAATGAGAGTAATTCTTATTAATCATTTGTGACGAAAATTAATTATATTTCCTACCACATAGGTACCTGAATGAAGTTCTGTGTTGGAGCTCCTGCTTCCGCCTGAACTGATTCTGTCGTAAATGAGACAAAGGAAAGAAAATCAACAGATTTTAATCTCTGACTTTATTTTCTCTTGTAATTAATACAAGAACAAGTGCTTGTCCGAGAAAGTCTACCAAATTACATACCACAATGAAATGCACGTTGAAGTACTCAAAAGTGCGTCCACTGACTGTTCTGCTGACAAATGGTGGATACCTCCAATTGAACAGAAGATTTCCATGGAACCGGGATCGGCTTTCCAAAACCAGTGCAGATCGCTGACATAAGCTAAAAACGGGTCAAGGATATAAATAATAAGAACACTGGAAAAGTAACACAAGTGGTGTAAGTGACCTCGCAAATTCTCATCCGCTCGGAGTACAGGCAGCGCTGATGCTCAGAAGTTACACTTACTTCAAGGACTATGCAAAGCTGCGCGAGATTACGACGAGACACCTCTCCACATCGTCTTCCATCGCCTGCACTTCCAGAAGCCCGCGGCTCGGAGGGGAGGATCCACAGCTTTCGCCACAGTGGCGACAAGAATTACTCTGAACACGCTAAAACGCTAGTGAAGACTGCCAAAACTTCTCCACTATCGCTTTATGCCCGTCCATTAACTGGCGAGAAGTTGGTGCACTATATACGCTGTACGGCCACTCATTAGTTCAGATATGCACGCCACAGCGCCTACCTATCTTTATGACCAGCCTCATGGGTCGACAACGTCTGAACGGTTAGATTATAGAATTTTCCTACGCTGTAAATGGCGACATGTATCTGCCGCCTTTAGGCGGGGCGGGTTAGTCTCTTACTATCCTTTCCACAATCAGTCCACCTACCTGGATACGCTCCAGGTTGTGTGGTGCTTCACTCAGCGACAGTAGATACACCCTATAATTACCATTGATGTCTCTCATCAGTTCATATGACCACAATGAACTGTTGGCTGTGGTATCTTTGAAAATATATATGGTTCGCACAACAGACGCATAAAATTTCTCTTGCGGTTTTCTCGAAATTGCCGGGGCAGTGCACATTACTATTTTCACATTTGTTGTTTTAATGGACTACTAAAGGCGAACAAAGTTCGATGTAAATCCGTGATACCAACGTCGTGACTTCCCCTTGTGAGGTGTGGGGGTGTTACTTCTACTGTCCCGTTCCCCAATGTTTGCAGTCGTGACTCTGCACTTGGGCCGGCCGTATACCCTAGTTTCCGACCTTTACGACTAATGAAATCGCCGGCGTCGACATGCATACGTACGGACCAGTCACGATGATTCAGTGTTTGATACACACTTTATCAGAGACAGTGGCAAACAAGATACCGACCCACGTCCGTGTGTGGACCCCGGTTTGTTTAGACTGGCCGAGGACACGCAGATGGTGACACACACACACTGCGGAACCACGTCAGCCCCTCACCACCTCCAGCGACTTGCTGGTGTGTGGCGCTGTACATCAGCAGGGTCTACGTCTGCACCTGCAGCCGCAGATACCCGTACTGCGTCCGCCTGCCTAGCTGGGTGGTAACGTGCTCGCCTCCCATGCAAGCGGGCCCAGGTTCGATTCTCGGCCGGGTTTGAGGTTTTCTCCGCTCGCGGACTGGGTGTTGTGTTGTCCCTCTCACCGGCGCGCAAGTCTCAAAATGGTTCAAATGGCTCTGAGCACTATGGGGCTCAACATCTGAGGTCATCAGTCCCCTAGAGTTACAACTACTTAAACCTAACTAACCTAAGGACATCACACACATCCATGCCCGAGGAAGGATTCGAAGCTGCGACCGTAGCAATCGCGCGGTTCCACACTGAAGTGCCTAGAACCGCTCGGCCACAGCGGCCGGCTGCGCAAGTCTCCCAATGTGGCGTCGAATGAAATAAAACTTGCACTTGGCGACTGAGGTTCCTTGAATATGTGCCTCCCGGCCAACGATGCCATTCACTCATCTCCATTTCCCGTACCGCGAGAGTCGCGCAAAGGAGGAACGGAGCTGTAATTCTCGTTACAGAGCTCGGTTGCCTCCCCTGAACCATTTAGAGAGGACGCAACGACGGTTCCATTGACAAAGATTTCCTCCATCTTTCTACAACAGAACTTAACGCTCCGCCCCCTTTAGATTGACTGTCTTCTATCGTTATGAATTAAGCGGGCGCTAGCTTAGTGTCCTGGCCAAAAATATCCGTTTTTTTATCTGCGTATTTGAATAAAGCAAAGATTATACTGGTCGGGAATAAAATAAGTTGATAAAAAACTCTACAGTATGAAATGATTTGTCTAAAAATGGTTCAAATGGTTCAAATGGCTCTGAGCACTATGGGACTCAACTGCTGTGGTCATAAGTCCTCTAGAACTTAGAACTACTTAAACCTAACTAACCTAAGGACATCACACACATCCATGTCCGAGGCAGGATTCGAGCCTGTGACCGTAGTGGTCGTGCGGTTCCAGACTGTAGCGCCTTTAACCGCTCGGCCACTCCGGCCGGCGATTTGTCTAAAAGAAAAAAGTAAAATAGACTAGAGAAGCATTTGATGCGTCCTTGAATTATACTCTAAGTCACGTACAGTATAAGGTACTGCACGGTCTACATAAACAGATAAAAATCGTCAGGCATTCTTTAAAATTCTAAGATTACAAGTTAAACATTGACTTCTAAATACTCAACTGAATTTCATGGTTTCTAGCACCATACAGGTTCAAATGGCTCTGAGCACTGTGGGACTTAACTTCTGAGGTCATCAGTCCCCTAGATCTTAGAACTACTTAAACCTAACTACCCTAAGGACGTCACACACATCCGTGCCCAAGGCAGGATTCGAACCTGCGTAGTCGCGCGGTTCCAGACTGTAGCGCCTAGAACCACTCGTCCACTCCGACCGGCACCATACAGATGCTTCAGATGGTTGTCTAATCAACAGTATATGATCAAAAGTATCAGGACACCTGGCTGAAAATGACTTACAAGTTCGTGGCGTCCTCCGTCGGTAATGCTGGAATTCAGTTTGGTGTTGGCCCACCCTTAGCCTTGATGACAGCTTCCACTCTCGCAGGCATACGTTCAATCAGGTGATGGAAGGTTTCTTGTGGAACGGCAGCCCATTCTTCACGGAGTGCTGTACTGAGGACAGGTACCGATGTAGGTCGGTGAAGCCCGGATCGAACTCGGCATTCCATAACTGCCCAAAGGTGTTCTACAGGAATCAGGACAGGACTCTGTACAGGCCAGTCCATTTGAGGGCTTATTGTCGTGTAACCACTCCACAACAGGCCTTGCATTATGAAGAGGTGCTCTATCGTGTTGAGAGATGCAATCGCATTCAACATTGGGAAGCAAGAAGGTGCTTAAAACATCAATTCCGGCCGCTGTGGCCGATCGGTTCTAGGCTCTTCAGTCCGGAACCGCGCGACTGCTACTGTCGCAAGTTCGAATCCTGCCTCTGGCATGGATGTGTGTGCTGTCCTTTGGTTAGTTAGTTTTAAATAATTCTAAGTTCTAGGGGACTGATGACCTCAAGATGTTGAATCCCACAGTACCCAGAGCCTTTTGAACCATTTTGTCTGTCTCTCTGACTGTTAAAACCCATTTTTCTCAGGCGTTGTAGCGGTATCAATTTGAAAATAATGTCACATAATAATATCTACGGTCACTTTCAGGTGTTAAACATTGATTTACGCCATATATTATGATACTCGCAAATTCACTCAGCAGAACTTGTAGGGTACTTCCTGCTGACCTGAAAGGGTTCACTCTACAGATAAAGAAACAATCCGTAAATTGTGAATTTGTAATAAAACCACACGAAAGAATTTATTTTGTCATTTGGTATGCCTGTCTGTCAAGACCAGTTTTTCTCGGGAACGGGTAGACGAATCAGGTTGAGATGTAGGTTACAGACTAATGTCAATAGTCCCTTGGTGGTGTAATAAATGTAAGCTTCTATGTCATTGCTGTCAAAAGATTCGCCCATTTATGTAGTAATTTTTTATAATCTGGGCCCACATTAACATATTTCTTTAACGTCAGTACCGCCATTAGACTGTTTTTTTTTTAATTTTATTTGCAGTGCACACGATCATGACTTCGGCTTTAAGTTTCCATTATCAAGTGTTTTAATGTTATACAGTGCCTAAGATGGCATACTGTCGTATTTAAATACACTATTAGACACATTGTCTAAGGGTCAATATTTCTTGGAAAAGGCCACTGCTTTCTTTTATCACTTAGACAAAGTGTCTAGTAGTGTATTTTAATTACGACAGTACGCCATCTTAGGCACTGTATCACATCAAAACACTTGATAATGGCAACTTAAAGCCGCAATCATGATCGTGCAAATATAACACTGCAAATAAAAAAAAAACAGTCTAATGGCAGTACTGACTTTAAAGAAGTCCATTTATGTGTCACATTTTTACACTCCCAAACCCACGCTTAAGAACCTGTAGGATACTTTTCATTGACATAGAATCATAAAATTTGGCAACAAGCAAGGTTTATCAGGAGAAGTAAAGGGAAAAAAAATATAATATCACGTGAAAACTAATTCTTTTTCCATTCGTTATCCGACTTCAGAATTGAAATTACAACATTCTTGAAAATCTTGGAAACCCGGGACCGATATCTTGCCGTTATGAATGTTAATAAAGTGCAAAAATTGTCGAGATTATCGATTCCTTGAGTGGATGATCTATCTGTTCCTGAATAAGTTTGTTCGGAACCACCTACTCGCTCCTGGGCAACTTAGTCCATTCTAACTTCCTGTCTACAAACCATCTAGGCCTTGATGATGTGGGCTTTTTGACTCCGTTAACACAGCTACCAGCAGTTTCTCGTGAAATATTTCAATTTTCCCTCGAATCACTAATAAAACTTTTCTTAATCACTCTGATTACTTTCAGTCAATAAAATATATTTTTGCCAAACTATACCTCATGCTGGTCAATTACCCCAGTTGTGCGTTTCCCAACCTTCGTTTTTCTCTGAAAATTCGGACAAATATCCATTCTGTGATTTCTGTGGAGTCTCGTTTTCATTCCTCTCTAACATTTGATCAAATAGTTGTTTCAAGCAAATATCTTCTATAGCTTTAGGGTTATCACTTGTTACATTTTGATTTTCGAGAAGGCGTGGCTCAAAAAAACTGTCTTCATCTTTGTCTTGATTCACAGAGTGAAGGTTGCTCAGTTTCCAGATTGAATGCCGGATCTTTGATTCTCCACATATTATTTCTGGATTCACGCACCGAATTATGGTCACTTCAGAATACAAATGAATGTCTCAGTGCCGTTATATGAGAAAACTATGCATCTGAATCTATATCCTATACTCTGCAATGTACTGGCAGAGGTTGCATAGCAGAGAGTACTTCCCATTACATAATTTTTTTCCTTGTAATAGACCTTATAGGAATTTGATATTGGTACTACATGAATTGTATTCTATCATGTTATTTGTGTAAAGGAGGTAGATAAAAATGACCATTTGTGCCAAAACAGTAGCGTTTATTTGGCGTGTTCTAGAACTGCTGCAATATTAGAAAGGCCTATTTCGTTTTATCTGGCGGACGGCGACAAAATAGACGTAATCAAATCGAGACACCACACCACTCTTGGGTACTATTCGTATTAACAGCTTTTTCAGTATTAGACAAGGATATTTTGATTTTTTATGTAGCAAAATGTTTGACGAACTTAGGTGGAGTAATAGAATCTTTCGCAGAAAGGAAAGCACGCCGTGTAAAGCTGTAGCCAGATTACAGAGAAAAAAATGCTGGGACAGTAGGATTGAAGCAGTGTGTACTGTCTTGCTTATCTCTTTGTTTTACTGGTTTTATGTTTGCTATATTTAATTTTATGTCACACAAAAGAAAGAGTAATTAACTAACTGGCAATAAAGAGTGCAAATTTGCTGAAGAGTTCTTATATTCCCGTTCACAAGTAAAACTACCCCGTATTAACTTACTGTGAGTTTTTTCTAAGGGGGTTAGGATGCCAAACCGGCCGATTGGGAGTAGGAGAGGCACCACAGGACGTTTTAGTTTCCTCTGTCCTGAATAGGTTTGATGTCTTCCATTACAAAATAAACACATAGCTAAATAAAGCGCCGTGCGGTAGAAGAATACTGTGTGAAGATGCGTGGCACTACACTTGCCGGCACGGTAGCTCAGCGCGTTCGGTCAGAGAGCTGGTTGGCCTCTGTAATAAAAAAACTGAGTGGAAGGATCAACAAAACGAACTTTAACGGATGTCAAATGACGCCCGCAACCACCAAACACAACGACCAACAACGAACAAAATACAAAAAAAAAAGAAAAAAAAGGTAGCTGAGTGGTCAGTGCGACAGAATGTCAATCCCAAGGGCCCGGGTTCGATTTCCGGCTGGGTCGGAGATTTTCTCCTCTCAGGGACTGGGTGTTGTGTTGTCCTAATCATCATCATTTCATCCCCATCAACGCGCAAGTCCCCGAAGAGGCGTCAAATCGAAAGACTTGCTTCCAGCGAACAGTCTACCCGACGGGAGGCCCTAGTCACACAATATTTACATTTTACATTTCCTCGGACATATATGTTTTATACATCAAACTCTTCAGAGAGATGTGCGCTACAAAATGAACATATCTTTGAAAAATGCGTTCAGAAATATCGTACATCCGGGTCTGAGTTGGCAGTGTCACTGAAGCTTGTACTGTTGCCGTTACGCGCCGCTTGTCTAACAAGGGATGACTTGCAGCAACTAAAGCAGAGAGACCTCTGTCCCCTTTGACCGAATGAGTCACCTTAGCACCCCCTGCCTTGCGCGGTCATCGCCTAACACGGCGACGCAAACAGGTCCCAAGACGCTGTTATCAGGGGCTAAGCGACTTCATTGAAAAACAAACGTCACGGGGCAGCCTCGGCACAGTAGAACCAGTTCTTGTGTTGCCATCAAGGGGCGACACTAGTTCAGCAGTAGGAGACATGCGATGATCCTGCAAATACAGTGAAGTAGTTTCCACCAGAGGGGTTAGAAAAAAAATGATCGCTCAATGGAACGAAACGGTATTAGTGACTCATAAATCGAGAATAATCTCAAATTTTCGCCATAATTGCGATCTCTCGTTATTACGTTCCGAAACAGGGGAGCGGCCACGTAAGTAAAAATCAGTATTCCATTTGAGTCCATAGACGTATCACTGCACTGTGCAGGGGCAGTTGAATTTAGTGAAACTAAACTTCTAATTGTTGTTGTTTATAGGTCCCCTAACTCTGACTTCAGAGAATTTATGCTCAAGCTACAGAGAGCTCTTGATTCACTTTATAGGAAGTTCCAGAAATTAGTTACATGTGGTGACTTCAATACTAATTTTGTATATGATGGTACAAGATAGAGGATATTGGTAGATCTCCTAAATTCATATAATCTGATGCAGACTGTATTTTTTCCAACTAGGATGCAGGGGAACAGTAGCACAGCCATAGACAATATTTTTATTCATTCTTCATTACTAGATGGGCATTCTGTTAGCAAACGGGATAATGGCCTTTCAGACCATTATGAACAAATTTTAACACTAAAGAAGTCATATATGCTTACAAACTATATAGGAAAGTTAATCCATCGGCAATAAGCAGTTTTTTAAAACTCGTTAAGAAACAAGAATGGCACTATGTTTATACTGCCGATAACATAGATGTTACATACACTAAGCAGATTCAGAAGGATGTAGGTTGCAGTAGGTACTGGGAGATGAAGAAGCTTGCACAGGATAGAGTAGCGTGGAGAGCTGCATCAAACCAGTCTCAGTACTGAAGACCACAACAACAACATAGATGACAAATATAATGCTTTCTGTAACACATTTCTCATGCTCTTTCAGGGCTGATTTTCTTTAGAACGTTCTAAACCGGTTACCAGCAGTAATAGGCAGCCTGGGTGGCTGACTAGTGGGATGAGGATATCATGCAGAGCAAAGTGGGAATTATATCAAAATGTTAGAAGTAGTCACAATCAAACTACTGTAGCCCATTACAGACAGTATTATAAGGTGCTTAAAAATGTTATTAGGAAGGCAAAGAGTATGTGGTACGCAAATAGTGTAGCTTAGTTCTCAGGTCAAAATTAAAACCATATGATCAGATTAAAACTGTGTGCCCGACCGAGACTCGAACTCGGGACCTTTGCCTTTCGTGGGCAAGTGCTCTACCATCTCAGCTACCGAAGCACGACTCACGCCCGGTACTCACAGCTTTACTTCTGCCAGTACCTCGTCTCCTACCTTCCAAACTTTACAGAAGCTCTCCTGCGGATCTTGCAGAACTAGCACTCCTGAAAGAAAGGATGTTGCGGAGACATGGCTTAGCCACAGCCTGGGGGATGTTTCCAGAATGCAAGATCCGCAGGAGAGCTTCTGTAAAGTTTGGAAGGTAGGAGACGAGGTACTGGCAGAAGTAAAGCTGTGAGTACCGGCCGTGAGTCGTGCTTCGGTAGCTCAGATGGTAGAGCACTTGCCCGCGAAAGGCAAAGTTCCCGAGTTCGAGTCTCGGTCGGGCACACAGTTTTAATCTGCCAGGAAGTTTCACCATATGACCAGTTATGAGGGAAGTGTCTGGTCAGCAGCAAAAGGTCGGCGATATAAAGTCAGTTCGTAATAAAAATATTTCTGTTCCTGATAAATCAGATATATGTACAGTATTTAACAATGATTTTCTGAGCATTGCTGGTGAATTAAATAAAAATTTAGTTTCTGTAGGGAATCATATAAGTCTCTTGGCAAATGCCATTCTGAGATTGACGACTTAAATACTCCTCTGTTATACAGACAAGGGGAAGATTGACTAAACAATTAAATCACTCAAAACTATCATGGATATGATGGAGTGCCTAGCAGAATATTAAAGTACTATGCTGTACATATTAGCCCTGTACTTACCTATATTTGTAATTTTTCCTTTAGGAATGGTCAGTTTCCTGAACGATTAAAGTACTCAGTAGTAAAACCGCTTTATAAAAAGGGAGGAAGGGATAATGTAACACTTTTAGACCTATTTCTATGCCATCAGTGTTTACTGAAGTTATTGAAAAGGCTGTACGTGTAAGGATAATTGATCATTTTATATCACATAATTTGCTATCAAATGTACTTTCGGATTTAGAAGAAGTCAACTGAAAATGCTATATTCTGTTCTCTCTGTGAGGTGTTGTATGGGTCAAACAAAAGCTTTCGAACCCTAAGCATAGTTTTTGATTTAACTAAGGCGTTTTACTGTGTCGATCACAAAATATTTCCCCAGAAGCTAGACCATCACAGAGTACGGGGAGTAGTTCACAATTGGTTAACCTCTTACTTTAACAACAGACAGCAAAAGGTCATTATTCACTGTGTTGAGAATGGCTGTGGTGCGGATTCTGAGTGGGGTACGGTCAAATGGGGGGAGGGGGGGGTGTCCCAGGGATCAGTGTTGGGGCCACTCCTGTTCCTTATATAATATAAATGATATGCCCTCTGTTACTACGGGTAACTCTAAAATATCTGTTTGCTGGTGACACTAGCTTGATAATAAAGGATGCTGTGGGTACTATGGCTCAGTTTCAAGTAGCACAGTTCCTGACATATGTTCATAGCTCGTAGAAAATAAACTAACGATAAATGACAGTAAGACTCAGTTTTTCAGTCTCTAACACACAATTCAACAAAATCCGACGAATTAATTTCACAGAATGGGCATATGATTAGTGAAACTGAACAATTAAAATTTCTAGCTTTCAGGTAGATAGTAAACGGTCGTGGAAAGCCCACATTCCGGATATTGTTCGAAGGCTTAATGGTGCTATTTTTACTATTAGAACGGTATCTGAAGTACGTGGTCGTTCGACACGAAAATTAGTCTACTTTGCTTATTTTCCTTTACTTTTGTCTTATGGTATTGTATTTTGGGGTAACTCGTCCCATCCTAAAAGGATATTTTTGGCTCAGAAACGGACAGTTCGGGCAATAAGCGGTGTAAGGTCGTGAACCTCTTGTCGACCCCTGTTCATCAGTCTGCATATTTTGACATTAGCCTCACAGTATATATATTCTTTACCGCCGTTTCTTGTTAATAATATCAGCTTATTTCCAAGAATTAGCAGCTTTCAGATGGTTAATACTCTTCAGAAAATTCAACCTGCGTTTGGATCGCACTTCCTTAAATCTTGTGCAGAAAGGTGTGCAGTGTACTGCTGCATCCATTTTTAATAAGCTACCACAAGTATTCAAAAATCTTAGCAGTAATCCACGCGCTTTCAAATCGAAACTGAAGAGTTCCCTCATGAGTCACACCTTCTGTTCTGTTGAGGAGTTTCTTGAAAAACTAAGCTGATTCTTATGTTATATTGTTGACTGCGTGTACTTAAACTTATTCCTTGACTTTTTTGGGTTCATAAACATTTTATTTTTATCTGTCTGTTGTTACTTTTATGTTGTAATTTCGTTAATTCCGACTTTCCATCTGGTAGTTTGTATCTGGGTCATAACAGAAGGTGGTGGACACACCTCGTACAAATGAATGTCCAGTTATACGTGTCCGGATACATTTGATCAGATAGCGTACTTGACGGAGAAAGACGTGAAATTAAAGCCTGATTCACCTTAGTCACTTGATTTATCTCCTAACGTCTTTTTTAAATTGGCTTCACATAAAGCCCATCGACAGTTATGAGACATAAGAGTGCAAACAGGAAAATCGTCTGACTTCATTACAAAACATGACACACCTCGCACTAAAAAAATTTAAAAAAAGTAAAGACAGGGAGAAGGAACAATTACTTGAGATAATTAATTAAAAATTACCTTAGTTTGAGTGCACCAGTAGGATAACAGACTTCAGATTTTAACATAAAATCTAATTACAAGTAATGAAATATAAGAAAAGTTCTTCTAATTTTAAGGTTCTCTTTTACAAAGAAGGATGTAATGGAAAATACATTTGGGAACTGACTGACCTATCCATGAAGCTCTGAGCTTCTCTAAAAGAAAAGTAATCCGCAATTTTTAAAATGAAGTACATTTTAATTGTTCTTGAATGATTTTATTTATCACGTTGTTTTAATACCAGCTATCTCCCGACTCCCTGTTTCTTAAAGAATCGAAGTCCCATGTATAAACCAGTATCAGAATGTCAGAATACTTGGAAAATTGGTTACTGTGTTAGTTAAAATCAAAACTGGCAAACCAAAAAAGTTGATAACTTATTTTTATGTTCACGTGATACCATCTTGGCAAATAGCGCGTAATTCAAATCGTTTATTTTAGGCTTCATTATAGAAAAAGTAAGTTATAAAAGCAAAGAGATTGAACTGCAATTTAATAAAATAATTTCGTGCAGTTACTACGGTTTCAGTTTTCCAGTTTTTTAATGTACATGATATGCATGTTACAAAATAGTTTCTCACGGATTTCAATGTTCATGACGTCATATCGCCTTTGCTATGTGTCGTACAATCATATAATCTTGCAATTGTATTCAGTGGTATATGTCGACACTACCTAAAAATGTGTTGCGGAAAGAGTTAGTACTACATAAGTAATAAATTAATACGTCATACCTATGCTGGAGTTTTACTTCATGAGCAGCCAAAATGTAGTAAGCAATAAACAACTTTTCCTTCATTATCTGGGAGGGAGGGTGGATATCATCGACCAAACGTTTCGAAAAGCTTTAAAATTTGTGTAAACTCTTTTTGGAAGCCGTTAAGTGCTCTCGTTTTCAAATACTGGTGGAATATAATGCGAGTAATTTGCGCGTCACCAGTTACAGTGGCTCAACACTTACAAAGTTTTTAACTTTAATTCTCGAATTGTGGTGTTAAATTTTAACGTAAGATTTTACGTCTTAATGAGCAGATTATGGCAACATTTAAAATTTTTAAAATCGATCGATAATTATGTGAAAAATAGTGGTACTAAAATTTTTGTTACCCCTGGTAGCTGTTGGATAGTCGACTTGCAACTGGTGCTGGGTGTTTGCAGCCGTCTAGTAATTACATATGTACAGTGACCTCCTCAGTAAGCCGGGAAATATAGCTAATTTTAACAAAAGTCTCGTTTTATTACTATTGATGTGGTCTGTAGTCAGTCTATTAACAATAACAATTTCTTTTGTCGCGAGCGCTGATTTGAGAAACCAAGGTTGCCGTACGTAATGATCTACTTCTATTCTACTATGTCAAACAAAACTTGCGTTGACAGCGATTTTCGTCACATGCAAAAGGAGCAGAATCCTTCCACAAACGTATTTGAGTTATACCTGCACCAGCATGGAAACTTCCTTTCTAAAGAACTGGTATGAAAACACCCAAAAATACTTACGTTTTAAAAACAAATATCGTGAAACCATAAATCGATGTGTGTCGAAAAAACGTCTTTCTTTCATTGTTATTGTAAAGTCTTAAAAGACGTCCCTCGCAATAATAGACATCTGTAAATGTGCGGTACATTGTATAAAACTTGGCGAAACAAGTTCCAGCTGTGTAAAGGTACTACTGTGCCTGCTTGCACCGAGAAGCCATTGACATCTAGGAGCATGAAAAAAGAAAAGAAAATTAACAAGAAATAAGAAAGCCTCAGATTAAGCAGATAGCGGATCCCTGTCTCTCAGAGAGTGCTGACCGCAAGTAGCACAATGGCCCTAGCACAATGGCGTCGCTGGTGTATACCACCTCAGCTTCAGTCCACCACGGGGCTGGAGGATTATTGCTTGAGGGTGCCTGCTACTCATGCTGGAGAAACGTCAGACTGTCAATCAATCGGGCGTTGCCCAAAGTACCAGAATCAGCCGCCTCCGGGCAGCCATTTGAGAAGTGGCGGCCACAGTGTCAATGAATGACGGCTGGTACGACATCGCCAAGCCTAGCGCTGACCCACGCGTCCAAGCAGCTGACATGCGGGAACGTTTGTTCTGTGAAACCTGCCTGAAGGCCCCACCATCTCTCTGTTTGCCAGACTGTTTGCTCCAGCAGTGCTGTACACTTTGGCGTCGTGTTTGGTCAGCTAGATACTTGGGCTGGCAGGCCTTGTATCTCTGCTCTGCTACAAAGCAGATAACGTCAGAGCCACCGATGTTTGTTCCTCCCCTGGTCACGTGGGACTTCCATAAGAGGACCGCGTCCACATGAAGGCAACGCACCAGTTGTTGGGCGGACCACCATCGGCGTATCGTGTCTTCACTAGTACTAGAAACCTCATCACGGACCGCCAGTGCAAGGTGGTAAGTCTTTCTGAGTCTCAGATTCACAAATCAGTGTTCCCTGTGTTAGTAGATGTAATTCATCCGACTTCGACTATTTGCAAAGTTACTTGGAGGAAAGTCGTTTAGTAAACAAAGCATGTCTAATAATGTCAATTACGTTCTGTTCCTGCTGGCCCACACACTATACAAAAAAGAAACTTTCAGTATTTTCTTCAGTTGAAACTTCAGGGCTGAGAGGCCCTGGTCTATGTATAAAATTTCCACCTAACGTCTCGTCTCCATCTGCGGGAGACATCTTCTGAGGTAGTCCGACTACTGCCCGACGGCCTCAGAAGATGTCCCCCACAGATGGAGACGAAACGTTAGGTGGAAATTTTATACATAGACCAGGGCCTCTCAGCCCTGAAGTTTCAACTGAAGACAACACCGGCCGTGAAAGCCTACATTGCATGATTTCAGTATTTTCTTTTAGCTTTTCTTGTGCTCAAATTATTTCCATTACCTGATAACGGGTTACTTTCCTTTCCTCAGACTAAATAGTTCCGATCAACTTGACTGTTTTCTACCTACTCGTGTACTTTCCGTCCTTTAGATCTCGTCGTGTTATCCGTGTTTCTTTCAGGCACTTGTCTGTTGCCATCCATTTTATTATCTCAGTTTTACCTTTACTTCGAATTTAATATAATTCCTCAAAGGAACCCAGAACTTGGTTTTATTATTATAGCATTCATAAAGTATTTTAGCCTTCGTTTCTTTACATCCGAATAAATATTGATATTCTTGTGAATTTCCTTATTAAACTCTAACGTTCCTTTTCGGTACGTTTTGGATCCAATGTTTTCCAGGGTACGTTTCATTCTCTCTTTTCGATTTTTTCAGTGCCTCTCTTTCTGTTTAATAAGAGTGTTCTAGCATTGTAAATACTTCTAGATTTGATTACCGTGCCATACTGTCCCTGTTTTCTGTATATTGATACGCATTTTTTTTTGTTGGAAATGTCTTTTGTACGTCTGAAAGCTGTTTCCATTTTGTGGCAACGACTTATAACCGCTTTCCTCTAAGGCAGTCGTTTGAAGGTTATCCCATAAATATTTGAAATCAGAAACTCTTTGATTTTCCCGTTTTCAGTCTCAGAATGTTGACTGACAAATTCTTGTTAGACATGTACTTTTTCCGTGAGATCTGAAGACCTACTCTTCCCACTTTATGTCTAAGAATTTCTGTGTGTGTTTATGATGTTCGAATGTCGTGACAGAGAATCACCTTCCCCTCCCCCCAGAGGTTCGAGTCCTCGCTCGGGCATGGGTGTGTGTGTTGTTCTTAGAATAAGTTAGTTTAAGTATTGTGTAGGTCTAGAGACCGATGACCTAAGCAGTTTGGTCCCCTAGGAATTCACACACATTTGAACAGAATCACCTCATCGTCTATAGAAGATAAGCAGTCTCCCCTAATATTAACAGTTCAAAGTTTGATTGGTTGGTATGTTTCATCATCCACTCTTGGATTACTAAGAAGCAACTGAAAGATAGTGGACAGTATCTTACTTCTGTCTCAATACTGTTTTAATCTGAAAGCGTTCCGCTATTTCTACGCTCAACACAGTTCAGATTTTTATATTATTTGTCGTGTTTCTGGCAACTGCAGTGTTTCAGAGTTTCGCTTCTTGTCTCAACTAAAGTTGAAGGAGAGACTTAAACACATTTTCACAAAACCAACTTTGTAATCCTAAGTACAATGGAAACACGTTACTATTTTATCCACCACGTTAACAACGAAAAACTGTCCTGGTAAGTAGGAATCGAGCTTTTACGGCTCGTAACAAACTTAATCATGTATGTAGAGATTTAACCCATTCCAGCAATACATAAACTCCACAATTTTTGCCTGTCATCGACATTGATACTAGCAACATATCGACCCCGGAGATTCACAGAATTTCGAGAATGTTTTAAATTTCAAGTCTGTGAAGTCGTATAACAAATGCAAAAAAAAATATGCCTTTCGTGTGACATAATTACAAACTGACATTTTTTCTGATTTTTTACCCTAATTTGTACTATGAAACCTTTCTTCTTTCCACGTGTTATGATTCTAGGCCCACAGGACGTATCCTATAGGTTTTGGCGAATGAGTTTGCGAGTATCAAAATGTGTGATATAAATAGCGGTATCTTTTGATTGCATTGACTTATGAGTTTACATACATTACACCGCCAAGGAACCACAGACCTTAGTATGTGACATAAATTTCAACTTGATACATCTAATCGTTCCTGAGAAATGATGCTTTTGACAGTCGGACAAAAAAGTGATCCTATAAGGGCTTCGTTCTTACCGATTGAGACACGGAACCATAAAAAAATCTAAGCTCAGTCGCTGTGGCCAGAGGCAGGCTAATGAGAACCGACGACCGCCGTGTCGTCCTCAGCCAGTGGCGCCATTTATACGCGGTATGAAGGAGCGTGCAGTCAGCGCACCACCCTCGCGGCCGTTGTCGGTTTTGCAGACATAGCGACAGCTACCTCTCATTACCATTTAGCAGCCCCTCAGTTGGCCCCACGAGACTGACTGAATCCCGCACCAGTCCTGCCAGCGAGGAAAATTCCCTGGCAGTACCGGGAACTGAATCCGGGTCCTCGGTTTGGCAGTCACCCCCGCTGACCAATCAGCTGCGGAAGAGGACACCTCTGAACAGTCATACACCAATAACAAGCTTAGCGCTCTCTGCTTCACTCGCGTGGATTGTACGGCCTGCAAACTTTTTTGTGTTTTTATTGAATAGAAATTTTATGTTGTTCGCAAATTGCAACACCTGCTAAACTTTCCACATTAATTAAGGTATATAACCATGGTCTTTCCCGAATGTTCATCTGTCGAAAAAGCGATTCTGATAGCTCGAGACCAAAGATTTTATTAATCACGCCTTTGCGTTCTTGTAGAGATATTTCGAGAGCAACTTTCATCCTCTAACAAATATTTCTTTATATCTAACCGAGGAGTGAAATAACAATTTTCATAAATTTAGCTTTAAAATTTTTTAATGTAACGAAATAATTTCTTAAAAATTTTCATACCCTGTTGCACTCCCTTAGGGGTTAAATTTCCAGGAACACTGAAACACGTTTTTTTATTTCTTTATTTTTTTATTTCTAACCAAGAAGTCAAATACTAATTGTCATATATATAACCTTAAATTCCTTAGTAAATCTATAGTAATTGTTTATTTTCAAAAAATCTTTCACCCGCTATTTTAAATCCATAATGGTAAATTTTCCAAAAATGTTGAAACACGTATTGTTTATTTTCTGACTGAGAAACCAAATGCCAGTTTTCGTATTTTTAGCTTCAGAGTTTCCTTAATAGCGATATACATTCAAAAAGCCTTTCTGCCCCTATTTCGCCCCCCTAGGAGTGTAATTTCGTACAATCTCTTCTTAAACGATGCCTACAGTATAAGACCCACACACTTTCCAAACTTCAAGTTTCTATCCTTAGGGGTTTCGGCTGGGTAACGATGGGTTAGAGGATCAGTCTGACCCTATTTCACCCCGTTAGGGTTGAAATTCTAAAAACAGTGAAACACGTATTTTTTCATTTCTAGCCGTGATGCAGAACGTCAGTTTTCAAAGATCCAGCTTTCAAAATGATTTTGCAATGAAATGTTTTCATAAAATGTTTCACTCCTTATTTCACTCCCTTAGGGGTTGAATTTCCAAAAATAGAGATATGCGTATGTCTTATTTCTAATAGAGAAGCCAAACACAAATTTTCATAGCTCTAGTTTCAAAAAATATATGCACAATGAAATATTTCCATAAAAACTTCCAACCCCCGTTTCACCTCCGTAGGGGTTGAATTTCCAAAAACAGGGAAACACGTATTTTTTTAAATTTCTAATTGAGAAGCCAAATTTAAGTTTTTATAGATTTAACTTTAAAAATGTTTTCATAATAAAATGTTTTCATAAAAAATCTCGTCCTTATTTCATACCCTTAGAGTTCAGTTTCCAAAACGCTGAAACATGTATTTCTTATTTGTTAAAGTTAAATATCAGTTATCATAGAAGTAGATTTAAAAGTAATTTAGTAGTTCTTTAATAATGATATATTTTCAAAAAAAGGTTGCATCCATTATTTCCCACCACAGGATTAAATTTCCCAAAATGTTGAAACACGCATTTCTTCATTTCTGACTGAGAAACCAAGTACCAGTTTTCTTGGGTCTAGCTTCAAAATTGCGCTAATAGCGACATTTTTGAGAAAATCCTTCATCCCCTATTTCAACCCTTTAGGGTTGGAATTACGAAAGATCTCTTCTTAATCGACGCCTCAGTATAAGATCCACTCCTTCTCCAAATTTAAAGTTACTATCCTTAGCGGTTTGGACTAGGCGATGGTGGGTCAGTCAGGGCATTGCTTTTTATATACAGAGACTCATCAAGACTCCAGTCACAGTTCAGTTGTGTCGTTATCATGCGGCATTCCAAGACGAGATACACAAAAGCCTAGATGTAACTCTTTACCGTCATGAACTACTTGCCTTCACCGTAATTATCATCATCGTACTTGTAGTGCACAGCGAGGTGGCTAAGGCAGTGGTTAGTACACTGGACTCGCATTCGGGAGCAGTGGTTTCTGTGCTTTACTATAATCGTTCAAGGCGAATGATAGGATGTCTCCTTTGATACAGACATGGCTGATGTCCCTCCCCGGTACTTCTCCAATCCGAATTTGTTCGCTGGAACTTTAAACTCTAATCCTTATTTGTCACTTTCATGATGGACCAAACATGGGATCTGTCCCGTTCAGAATGGACATCCAAGAGCATTTTGTTATCTGCTCTACCAGCGTCTAACGTCTCTCGTCTGCGATTCTGCGAGGTAATGCTTGTTTTCGCAGGGCCTTTGTCACTTGTGTCGTCATCCAGAACTTGGTGCTGTGGCTAACAGGAATTCACTGTAGAAATCTGCGGCTATGATGCGCTTACACACAAAATTTTTTCTGTCTATATCGCACGTATTATTCTAATTACTCGTTTCAGGCAGGCTACCGTCACCAGATTTTAGCTCTCGTGTGCTAGCTACACCTTAGAGGTTTCGTGTAGTTACGCTTCTTTCAAAAAACATGATCAATAACTGTGTAAAACAGGGTTTATTTAACCTGAACTTCATGAAGCTAGTCGTAATGTCCCTTTTTGCCTTGTAAAATGACATTAAGCCCTTTGCGGAAAGTCTAGGCACAAACGTGGTAGTAGGAAAGAGATTATCTTAACGTCTTAAGCCTAAATATACATAATTATAGCCAATTTCTAACCGATCGGATGCCTGTGGCAGAAATCGTTAAGTATTCAGACAGAGTCAGTCACAAAATGCGTAATTTAATGCGGATCTAGGTTTCGAGTATATTGTATTCATCATCGGTGCATTACCAAAGCGTCATGTGTCTCAGTTTTGTGTCTGCCGCGTAAAGGCTAGTGGCATTTTGCCATATGTCGTGGTCTGACACATCAGGGCCTACATGACCCTCTTTCAATGCACATATGATGATCATGTTACTGTCGAAATTTAGATCTGCATTAAATTTTGCGACTTACTGTGGTCCTTCCTTCAATCTGAATGTGTAATCATGGTTGTGCAGCGTACCCATTCTCACCTATTCACAAAGAATTATTAATGCACGTTCGTTGTTTTCGTTTACAACGAATATTTTACACTTTTCATTTAACTCTAGAGAGTCTCCAATATGACTGTATAGATTGTCCCTAAGCAGACTTGTATATGGGAGAACGACATGTTTTTGTTAATCTCATAAAATTTGTCTATGTAAAATATAAATCATCAAACCGATAAAGCACGTCATGAAAATTAGAAAGTATACCGACCAACACTAAGCGGCGTAATGCTGCTGAAAACACTGATAATCAGCGCTATGAAAATCTATAATGAAAGTATCGATAGCCAAGTTGCCATTATGTCAGACTGTTCATCATTACATGTTCAGGTATGGGCTTTATTTGACACGCACATCCTGCACTTCGACCGTTTCTGATATTTGGCTACAACGGAAGAGTGTCTGAGTAGTTTTTGGTGTATCAAATTCAGTTTTTCAGAAAATGGCTCTAAGCACTATGGGACTTGACATCTGAGGTCATCAGACCCCTAGACTTAGAACTATTTAAACCTAACTAACCTAAGGACATCACACACATCCATTCCCGAGGCAGGATTCGAGCTTGCGGCCGGACTGAAGTGCCTAGAACCGCTCGGCCACAGCAGTCGGCGTGCTCGGGGTCACAGCAGAAAGTTACAACACCTGATGATGGGCACGTAAGAGCCCGAACCGGTCATGTTTTATCTACTGAAAAACAAAAAGAACTTTACAACTGAAGTGGTATTTTGAACATCTGCTACAATTCCCCGTTGCGAATGTTCCTCCGGTAGGATTGTTTGTAACACCTGAGGATTACGTTTTATGTACTGGACTCTCCTCATATTGAATACCTCTCATATTCAATGCCTGCCAAGAAGTGAAGCATGCAGATGAGCTGGTCAGATGCCAGTGCAACTTCGTACCGATACACATCAACGGCAGGTATGTAAAAGTGATTAGAGTTGGAATTCTCTGCGACAGGTTTAGTGTTGGGAAAAGGTCTAGTAGCGTATGTAAGGGGTATGAACAGCGTCAGATGTGGGTGCTTACTGGGAAAGACACAGAGATGACGGTGAGATATCGTTATCAGCCCGTGACGGAATTTTAAAGGGTCCTCATTGTGATTCCATCTGGGCGGCTGGTCGAAATGCTTGGTACGCATATTACTGGGGCATTCGGATGTGACAGTGGCCCGGCTAGATGTTGGACAGCATGGGAACGTTAGGGTAGACGTTCTCATCGTCAAGGTTCCGGTCAACCACGTCACATCGCCACAAGAGAATACCGCCGTATTGTATTGTGCACCGACCACATCGTAACCCCTGCACGTCTGGCACCCGCCATCCGAGAGCAAGTAATGGACTCCCTTCAACATTCGATGTCATCCCAAACCACTGTGTGGTGCCTACCAGCAGCTAGGTTAGGATATTACAGTCCCATTTGTGGGCTGCCGTTAACATCTCATCAGAAGATGGCATGCTAACACACAGTCACAACATCGGCCATCCCCTGATCGGCAATACTGACCAGGTATGCCAGACACTCCCACAGCCGGCCAATAGGCCACAGCAGGGAAGCCGGCAAGCTCGCACACTAACGCACAGACAAACCAACACTACCCCACACTGTGAACCCGGTGTATGACCTGTCAGTCACTAACTGATGTGATGAACCCAACTGCTCATGCTGGTCGAGAAGTGAACGCAGGTAGCCAGCTGCAGCCGCCACACAACTTCAAATGCCTGCCTGATACGCACCACTAACTTATCTAACCCTTGCATGATCTGTCGCACATAGAAAGCAATCCACCACTGCTCTTAGTACCCGACACGACTATCTCAGAGTTTTTTCCCCCCTTCGCTCTTTCCTTGGCACTTTTTTTTCCCCTCTGCCCTTCAAACCGCTGCACTTCGTTCAACTTTCGACCCAATCTGTCGCCAGATGAGCGCATATTAAAGGTTAATCAGAATGAAATGTATGCAAACATCGCAATACCCACATCCTGCGAAGGCCTCACTTAGTGAAAACTAACCACTATGCGAGGAAGAGACCTATTGTATCATGCCGATGTGGGCTTGGAGGGGCTCCACCTTTAAAAAAATAAAAAATTAGAGTAAAATAAAGCAAAATCAAATCAAAAACACACACACACACACAAGTCAGAAATGCCTGCGTCTGGAATGGTGTCTTGAACGCGAAGCATGGACAGACAGCTGATGAATAGCGTCGCATTGTGTTTATCGATGAGCCACGATTGTTCGCCGACCCGGACGACCTTTTTCGGCCATGTTGGGGACCCGCGAAAGAGGCCCCATTGTCCCAATTTTTTGGAGGCGCACAGTGATGTCACAATTTTAGGTCACGGCTGATAGTGACTGACGGAAACCTCACAGCACGGTGCCACGTCACGGACCTTCTTCGTTCTCATGCATTGTCTCCCATGCGGTAGTATCGTGGTGCCATTTTTCAGCAGAACAACGCTCGTGCACACATGATATGTGTTTCTATGATCTGTTTTCGTGATGTTGAAGTAATCCTGTAGCCAACAAGTTTCCCAGGTCGCTCCACTATATGGCATGTGTCAGACCAGCTCGGATTGAATTTGGTCTCAGTGCCAGTATCCGGTAGGTCAAGGACCAGTTAGAACAGTTATGGGCCAGCTCGGCTCAGGGGAGGGCGCAACGGCTTCACCACCGAATCAGTGCATGCGGGCGCCAGAGGGGGATGCAGCGTCACACTGATAAGTGGGCTCGTACCGTCAAGTTCTTCGTAAACGCTACTCGATTTTGTATCACTGAAATAATATAACACACCCTCTCAACATGTGGAATTTTATATCGTTTCCTCCTCTCCTATGAGTGCTTCACATGTTTCGTCAGGCAGTGTATACTCACTGACTGCGGCGTTTCTTCATTGGTGGGGCTGAACCGCAACAGTTCTTTTATGGGGTGACGCAACTCTGTTTATTTTAATTTTGGAATATCTTCATAACTTTTAAACTCCTTTTGTCTTTTACATGGCCGATGTAGATCGAAAGCGGTCATTTCATTTTAAAGTATCGTGATTGTGCAGACAATAAAATATTTTTATGATTTCATTCCATTCGCAGATGTAAGCCTGGAGTTGCGGAACAGCCAAGCAGCAGTCGCTTCCTTGACGATGGTGTGCCATCTCTGAAACGACTGGGACGTCAGCAGAAGAAACGAGTGAGTACAGCCTGACTCTTCAGTCAAAACACTGTTCTGTTGTTTCCTGGAGTCGTCTCCAGCACCTCTGTCTCATCATCAGCTGATCGATATCAACAGTTGGGTGTATACCTCCTCTAGACTTTTCCACCCACTGCAGCCCCCACCTACAAGCACCCGTTTTGCTACTGTATGTCTTGACTTTCGCTGGGGATAGCAATTTATTACCTCCTTACTCTTGACAGTATTCGTGACACATTTTAAGACTCTATTCGCATAGAACACTGAATGTGCCCCAGCTATATCAGAAGATAATAAGTCATACACACTGACATGCGTGAAAAACTGTCAGATCGTCCACGACGTTTAAATTTAGTGGTTATTTGCCACCATTTCTGTTCGCAATACATTTCACAGACAGCGCCAACACAGGTCGCTGAGTGTATCTCCGAAATTATATCACTGTACGATTCATAGTTCAGGACTTATGACGTAATAAACATTGAGCTGCATGAAAACGAAACTGCAGGGTGAATTTCGATATAGCTACAGGCGAAATGTGTGTACGGATACGTGTGAAATACGTTAAACACATCTGAAATATATCTGACACGTGCGTACGCAGGCAAAGCCATGGCTAAAAAGCACCTCTTACACTTCTGAATGTTCAACAAAATATAGTATAGATACGTATGACTTACTGTCTAGAAGGAAGTACTATGGGATAAGAACGAGCAACCGCCCCTGTTAGGCTAGGGGTGGCAACGTAGAGAGGGAAGCGGTGAAGGTAGAGATGGATAGACAGGGAAGGGGAAGGAGAACATAAACACGGACAAGAGGGAGTGGAAGACGGACAGAGAGACGGGGAAGGACAAGATGGGCTAATAGTTGGTGGAGGAGACCAAACAGCGAGATCGTCGCTCTCATCGGATTAGGGAAGGAAGGCGGCCGTGCGCTTTGAAAGGAACCATCCCGGCATTTGCCTGAACTGATTTGGGGAAATAACGGAAAACGTAAATTAGGATGGCCGGACGCGGGATTCAACCGTCGTCCTCCCTAACGCGAGTCCGGTGGATAGGCTAATAGAGTTGAAATAAATACATACCCGGGGAACACTGGGCATTCAGGTAGAATATTCTCATATATGTGAGTGCCCGGACACTCAGTTATAGAGCCTAGTCCTTGACGGCGATTGTTCATCAGAGACAAGGAAATTGTCAAGAGTGCCCCAGGATCGCTCTTTTCTCTATATACATAAACGAGCTGACGGATAAGGTGAACAGCAACCTGCTGCTGTTTGTTGATGGCACTTTACTGTGTTGGAGACGTCGTTGAGTCACCGCGGTAGGACACAGAAAGACTCAGACATATTTTCATTCAAGGCAGCTTGCTATAATTGTAGAATAATGTAAGTGAAACCAAGAGCTGTTTCAGCGATATTTTCTATTTTGGTGTAAGGTGGTCTTTGATGGCTCGTTACAGAGTAATGACTTAATAACGAGTTGTAGAGAAAAACTGCCAAGCGTAAGGAAATACTGAGTTAATCGAAACCTCACAGGTTGCTCAGGGACATTTTCTGAATATTTTGGTGTAACAGATCCGCTGCACATTCGGCCAGAATCTTGACACCCTGGCCTAAATTTTGAAGTCCGTCCCAATATGGCGAAAATGGGTTTAAGAGGGTTTCTGACACTTCTGATAACGAGTTTCATATCAGAAGCGAAAAATTCAAAATGGTGGATCCAATGAGCGACAGAAGGCGCACAATAACACCGAAAGTCCTGCGGTGTGCGGAAATAGCTCAGCACGGAACCGCTGCTGCGCCACTCCCCCACTGCATTCAGTGAACCCATACGCGAACTGCACGCCCACCATCTCTTCATCAGTAAACCTACACGTATGTGTTTCGCATCACTGACAGCGGCTCACTAGAACCGCCGGCAGAAACTACGAGACAGGACCGAGAAGTGGTGGATGTAAGCTCGAGGTGGAAGAGTGAAGTGGTCGTTACTGCCGTCAGCAAAAAATTGGTTCAAATGGCTCTGAGCACTATGGGACTTAACATCTGTGGTCAGCAGTCCCCTAGAACTTAGAACTACTTAAAACTAACTAACCTAAGGACATCACACACATCCATGCCCGTAGCAGTCGAACGGTTCCGGACTGAGCGCCTAGAACCGCGAGACCACCGCGGCCGGCTGCCGTCAACAGAAGGTACCGTAGGTCAAGCTGCACTGTTGTGCGGATAATTTCAGTGGTATCTGATACAGAGATGTAAAATCAAATTAAATGCTATTAGTCTGTAACGAGCCACTGGACACAGCACACTTGGGTCAGAATCCCGAAAAAGTGGCCAAAAAATGAAAAAAAACGAAGTTCCGTTTAATAGGTTGGCTAAACGATGAGTTTGGCCTTAAGTAAGACAAAGGCACCTAAGAGGTAATTCTGACGTTGCGGTTGATAATGGTGGCAAGAGTAAAGAAAAATCAAGACTCGTTCATAGGATTTGTCGACCTGGATAATATTTTCGACAATGTAGAATTGTACAAGATGTTCGAAATTCTGAGAAAAAATAGGGATAAGCTATAGGGAGAGACGGGTAATATACAATATGTACATGAGCCAAGAGGGAATATGTAGTTCAAATGCCTCTGAGCTCTATGGGACTTAACTTCTGAGGTCATCAATCCCCTAGAACTTAGAACTACTTAAACCTAACATCACACACATCCATGCCCGAGGCAGGATTCGAAACTGCGACCGTAGCGGTCGCGCGGTTCCAGACTGAAGCGCCTAGAACCGCTCGGCCACCCCGGTCGGCAAGAGGGAATAATAAGAAAGAAGGACAAAGAACCAAGTTCTCGGATTGAAAAGGCTGTAAGACAAGCAATTATGGAAAAAAAAAGAAAGGTTCAGGAGTGGAATTAAAATTCATGGTGAAAGGATATCAATGATACGATTCGCTAATGACATTCCTATCCTGAGTGAATGTGAAGAAGAATTACAGGAGCTGTTGAATGGAATGAACAGTGTAATGAGTATAAAAATCGATGAAAGACGAAAGTACTGAGAAGTAGCAGAAATGAGAACAGCTTAACATCAGGATTGATAGCCACGAAGCAGATGAAGTTAAGGAATTCTACTGTCTAGGCAGCGAAACAGGCAATGATGGAAGAAGCAAGGATGACATCAAAAGCAGACCAGCAAAGGCCAAAAGGGCATTCCTGCCCAAGAGACTGGAGTGCAGACTGTGGGAAAACCTGAAAACAAGAGCATCGAAGCATTTTTGTTCAGAGAAGCAGACCGACTTTTCCTTAAAGTGAAGGCTACTCCAGAATGTATGTACTTAATTAAGAACACTTATTTCATTATTTAATCATGAGCTAACAGTTACTTTTTGCTTATTAACTTCTTACCGGAATGTAAGCAAAAACTTTGTAAAACGTGTACGAAATAAAGAGATAAGTTTTAGATTACATGACATTCCACCTTCTTTTTCATTCCGTCTGTAAGTATGTAATATTATCTTTGCGAATACGCCATAAAATCCAGCTAGTAGCCGCAACTATGACTTTGACACATGTTTTAAACGACAGTTTCAAAATGTCGTTATTACGCAGAGAAAATAGAAAATTTTACCGCACTGCAACAGCCAGACATTATGTCAGAGTGCTCGCGGTACAATATGGCAAGAGGGGTACATTTTTACCTATCGGTCAGCTGTCGGCAAATGCGCAGAAATCAACAAACAAGTCGATAATGCAATACCGCCTAAGCTATGCCCGAAAGTCATCTCGTGTGAAAATATGGGGGATGTGTTCTGGAGACTTCTGCCAATAACCCATGCCTACATTTCTTCTTTGCGGAAACCATTCACCGGGGAACTGAAAACTTTGTCGTCGGAAGCAACCGCCCGCTTGGAACCTGCTACAGAGGATAATGAAGAAGCAGATGATCCGGATGTTGAAGAGGATCAAAATGTTAGTGAGGAAGATGAAGAAGAAGGAAATGAAGATGGAGAACAACAATCATAAAAGGTAGCGGATTAGGAAAAATTTTAAAACTTTCAATTTTTATTGCTAATATATATTTTCTGTAATACAGATAGTAATAGTACCAGTTGTGTGATAAAGTTAACCATTAAAATTATAGTCACCGTAAACACTTTTTGTCCACTTCATTAATTTTTTCCAGATTCTTGTCGCCATATTGGATCCACCATTTTGAATGATTCGATCCTGATATAAAAATCGTTATCAGAAGTGTCAGAAATCCTCTTCGCCATATTGGGATAGACTAAAATTTTGGCCAGGTTTTCAAGATTCTGGCCCAATGTGCGGCAGAACCATTATGCCAAAATATTCAGAAAATGTCCCTGAGCAACCTGTGGGGTTTCGATTAACTCAATATTTCCTTACGCTTGGCGGTTTTTCCTTACATTAAGACTTTTGTGAAAGCTAATACTCGGCACAAGGTAGCGATCACCGCTTGCGCTTTTCTCGACGGAGTGATGCATTCCATTCCACAGTCGGCATACCTAGGTATCGCACGTTGCGTCAGCTGTTTGCCCTCACAGGCGGGCAGACTCAGAGTAGCGCCTGACTGCTACTAACGATGTTTACCAGCCCCTCACCTCGTTCGCTACCCGACGTGGCCGTATCAGACGAAAACAAATACTTCCACTTGTCGGAAGGCGACTCGGTAGTCTGTTTAGCTGTCTGCGATCCCCACACCGAGGCGACGCAGCCTCAAGGATATTTCCAATGTTAATGGCTGGCAGCTGGAAGCGCCCGACCAAAACCAAATCTGCGCAATACGCACCGGTCTTGGTTTCGTCCTCTTCTACGGCTACATACAAGCTCAGCAAGCCACGATACGGTGCTCGTCGGAGGGTACCTTACACCACTAATAATATTACCTTCCCTGTTCCACTGGTTTGTTGGTTCTGAGCACTATGGGACTTAACATCTTAGGTCATCAGTACCCTAGAACTTAGAACTACTTAAACCTAACTAGCCTAAGGATATCACATACATCCATGCCCGAGGCAGGATTCGAACCTGCGACCGTAGTGGCCACGCGGTTCCAAACTGAAGCGCTTAGAACCGCACGGCCACAGCGGCCGGCCCCTGTTCCACTTTCTTCCGTACAAGTCCAGATTTCTGTTATCTTGTCTTTGCAATCATTACACTAGATGTACGGCAGGCTTTCAATAAGTAACGCAACACATTTTTTTTTTCTGAAAGCAGGTTGGTTTTATTCGATATTCGAGTGCACGATACTATTGCCACTCATTCGCCTACAAACCTTATTTTTCAACATAACAATTTCCGTCCAGTGGGACTGCGTTACGCCGCTTTACCGGGAGGGCCTGTGTTCCCACATGGCACCACCCTACTGGTCAACATCGGAGCTGACGTCTGGCTGCATAAACAGCCCCCCCCCCCCCCCATGTCCAAGTAATGCTTCCCACTGACTCCATCCAAACAGATGACAGGCGGAATGTGCAAGACCCGGGTCTGTAGGGTGGGTGACTACTGTGACCTCCTGTCAGGAGCGCAGAGTTATGTGAGGCCCGGCCCGGCCCTGCCCGGCGATGTCACGCGCTGTTAACAGCCAACTGCCCAACACTACAATGGCAGACAACAACGCAAACTAGCCACAGACTGCACACAGCACAGCCAGTGATTGTCATACAGAGCGCTGCGTGGCGGTACCAATAAGAAAACATAAACAGCCTACTTACAATATTTCCACATTTAGAGCAAGATGCCATTAATCACTCCGAACAGAAATTCAGTCTAACTCATCCTACTATAACATTACAGGTCGCGATTGAGCTATGAGGTCTTGAATATTTTATTTGTATCTGTCAGTTGCTATGGAGAAACTGAGATTGGGGGAGATTTATTTATATAGTTTTGCGTGATTAAGTCCCGACGCTATGCAAAGCTGTCATTTATTTACGTGCGATTTGCGATGTGTTGCGTGTTACTTTCCGATAATAAAACATATTTTTTCTGATTACCGTTAAAATATAATAGCGATAAATGTTTGAGATCATTTGGAATAATATTTTAATAACTATGAAGATGACGTGACGTCATTCATTTACTCCTAGAAAAAAAAAAAAAACAGTGTTAATTCTGCGTTTATGAACGGTCAGTGTCGGGATCTGTAATTACGATTCCAGAAATAATTAATTGGACGAAGTTCAATTGTACACAGTCGCGTGGGACGAATTATGACCTAGAAATTTGTTGTACAAGGTGCATTCAAATTCTAAGGCCTCCGATTTTTTTTCTCCTGACTGGAAAGAGATAGAAACATGCGCATTGTTTTAAAATGAGGCCACGTTCATTGTCAGTACGTCCCAGAGATGGCAGCACCGTACGGCAGATGGAATTTTATCGCCAGCGGCGAGAATGAGAACTGTTTTAAATACTTAAAATGGCGACGTTTTCCTTACTTGAACAGAGTGCAATCATTCGTTTTCTGAATTTGCGTGGTGTAAAACCAATTGAAATTCATCGACAGTTGAAGGAGACATGTGGTGATGGAGTTATGGATGTGTCGAAAGTGCGTTCGTGGGTGCGACAGTTTAATGAAGGCAGAACATCGTGTGACAACAAACCGAAACAACCTCAGGCTCGCACAAGCCGGTCTGACGACATGATCGAGAAAGTGGAGAGAATTGTTTTGGGGGATCGCCGAATGACTGTTGAACAGATCGCCTCCAGAGTTGGCATTTCTGTGGGTTCTGTGCACACAATCCTGCATGACGACCTGAAAATGCGAAAAGTGTCATCCAGGTGGGTGCCACGAATGCTGACGGATGACCACACGGCTGCCCGTGTGGCATGTTGCCGAGCAATGTTGACGCGCAACGACAGCACGAATGGGACTTTCTTTTCGTCGGTTGTGACTATGGATGAGACGTGGATGCCATTTTTCAATCCAGAAACAAAGCGCCAGTCAGCTCAATGGAAGCACACAGATTCACCGCACCAAAAAAATTTCGGGTAACCGCCAGGGCTGAAAAAATGATGGTGTCCATGTTCTGGGACAGCGAGGGCGTAATCCTTACCCATTGCGTTCCAAAGGGCACTACGCTAACAGGCGCATCCAACGAAAATGTTTTGAAGAACAAATTCCTTCCTGTACTGCAACAAAAACGTCCGGGAAGGGCTGCGCGTGTGCTGTTTCACCAAGACAACGCACCCGCACATCGAGCTAACGTTACGCAACAGTTTCTTCGTGATAACAACTTTGAAGTGATTCCTCGTGCTCCCTACTCACCTCACCTGGCTCCTAGTGACTTTTGGCTTTTTCCAACAATGAAAGACACTCTCCGTGGCCGCACATTCACCAGCCGTGCTGCTATTGCCTCAGCGATTTTCCAGTGGTCAAAACAGACTCCTAAAGAAGCCTTCGCCGCTGCCACGGAATCATGGCGTCAGCGTTGTGAAAAATGTGTACGTCTGCAGGGCGATTACGTCGAGAAGTAACGCCAGTTTCATCGATTTTGGGTGAGTAGTTAATTAGAAAAAAAATCGGGGCCTTAGAAGTTGAATGCACCTCGTAGATGTATGCAGGTCAGTCAGTTTCGTGACAGGCTGGTAAGCATCACGAGTGTGTCGCGGTATCAAGACTGCTTTCGCGCCGCCGATGGTTTGCTTTAAACTCGCGAAAATACAATTTACTCGAATTCCTAACGCGAAAGGGTAGAATATTTGATGAGCCATTGTGGAGGACGTCAATTTGGATAGAAATATCATTTTCAAAATCCAATATGAATCCTGTTGATCGAAGTAGCCTAGCAACCCAAAATCTCATACGTGGTTATCAGCAGAAACAGTGTACTATTTTTCATGCACACGTTTGCACTCTACATCGAGGCCTGGATGATTTGTGGGCGCGAAATAAACATCTGAAAGTATTTGATTAAATAAAAAGGAAAAATATAAAGAAGTTAATTCGTATATTTTGTTATTTCATGAACAGTGATATTTTCTTATAGTGGTGTAGAGCCTTACGTATTATTAATATTGTGACATCGCTACGGTTGTAGGTTCGAATCCTGCCTCGGGCATAGATGCGTGTGATGTCCTTAGGTTGGTTAGGTTTAAGTAGTTCTAAGTTCTAGGGGACTGATGACCTCAGATGTTGGGTCCCATAGTGCTCAGAGCCATTTGAACCATTTTGTTTGAAGAAGAGATGACAACGACGACATACACGTATACATATGCAAACGGTATACGTAGCGCCTTACAATACAACAACACAACAGATGTCACGGTATACTCCATCCTTCTAACGTCACTCAACGACCGCACTTTCCCGTACATCATAACGTTACCAAAGAAACAGTCGCAGCTTTAAAGCGTTTATTTACGATTCTGTCGACAGTTGCAGTATTTGTATTTGCCTACTAGTTTACCTCACAGATTCATTTTACATTCTGGTCTACTGAGGCTGCACTCACAGTAGCCTATCATAATAATAAACATGACTAACGTAGAAGTAGATTTCCTCGGAGTAGTGAAGCAACTTAAATCACTTCATAAAAGCATGTCTTCCGGTCCAGACTGTATACCAATTAGGTTTCTCTCAGAGTATGCTAATGCAGTCGCTCTATACTTAACAATCATATACAGCCCCTCGTTCGACGAAAGATCGGTACCCAAAGACCGGAAAGTTGCACAGGTCACACCAATATTCAAAAAAGGCAATAGGAGCAATCCACTGAATTTCAGGCCCATGTCATAAACTTCGATGCATAGATTGAACAATAGGGGCGAAAGACTACATCCCTATTTTGCACTCTTTCTAATCCGAGTACTTCGTTCTTAGT
Organism: Schistocerca americana; assembly: GCF_021461395.2. Taxonomy (NCBI): domain Eukaryota; kingdom Metazoa; phylum Arthropoda; class Insecta; order Orthoptera; family Acrididae; genus Schistocerca; species Schistocerca americana. The sequence continues at coordinate 55,088,007 of NC_060127.1, forward strand.
CGTCCAGTGTTATTATTCCCTCTTGGCTCTTGAACGTGTTGTTAATATTAACCGCCTCTACCTGTAGCGTCTCCTATTTTTCTCAGTACATCGAATATCTTGCACCTCTCTACAGTGTTGAACGCTCGTTCCAGGACGACAGATGCTATGAACGTATCTGGTACTTGAATATTTCAAAAATTGGCTCTGAGCAGTATGAGACTTAACTTCTGAGGTCATCAGTCCCCTAGAACTTGGAACTACTTAAACCTAACCAACCTAAGGACATCACACACATCCATGCCCGAGGCAGGATTCGAACTTGCGACCGTAGCGGTCGCGCGGTTCCAGACTGTAGCGCCTAGAACCATTTCATAAATGTAAGTAATTGATTGTGTTTTAGTTAAAGAATATGTCGGGAACGCAAGAATGAAGACATGTGTGTCAGTGACCGCCCTATTACGATCACACAGCCTCGATCACAGCTGAAATTATGGCAAGGTTAACGGTTTCGAATCAAGTTTGCCACCATCGTATCTGTACTAAGAAGGAAAATTTCTGTAACTGATTACTTATGCTTACACAAATGAAGCTGTCATACAGAGCAACAGCTAAACAATTTGAAACCTTATTGCAGATCACTGATACAAAATTTAATCTGTAATTTATGCACAACTACCGTGTTGTTTCGCTCTCAGAATCTTGCGGATGTCTCAGGAGTAGAATTGAAAGCTGTGACACAGCCGCGAATATAAACAGTGGCCCAGGAAGTTTAAAATTTGTTCCTTTAATTTCAGTGTACTAATACAAGTGACTAACCAGATACGACTAATTGGCAATCCACATCTTGTAAAAAATAAATTATGAGATAGTGAAAAGCCGGCCACTGGGGCAGAGCGGTTCTAGGCGCTTCTGTCCGGGACCGCGCTACTGCTACGGTCGCAGGTTCGAATCCTGCCTCGGGCATGGATGTGTGTGATGTCCTTAGGTTAGTCAGGTTTAAGTAGTCTAGGGGACTGATGTTCTCAGATGTTAAGTCCCCTGTATCGAGACTGGTTTAATAAAAACTAGAGAAAAGTTAAGACTGTAGTTTTAATATTTCATATGTTCCAGATAGTGTCCCGCCAGCCGAATACAACACATAAAACGTTCATGCAGTAATGTGAAACAGACAGAAACGACCTTCTTTGGGATGGTGTTCATTTCGAGCGTCTCATTGGCTCGAATGTTGGTTCTATCGTCAAAGCGTTGACGCTTCACGTAAACTTTGCACTTTGTCGTTTTGTGACAAATTCGTATTAATAACCCCAAATTTCGTCACCCATGTTCATTTCTTCCAGAAAAGAATGACGCACATTTTGCAATTCAATCCAGTCACTACAGGCGTCCACATGTCATTTTTGTTGTTGTTCCGGAGTCAAAATTTTCGGGACAAACTTTGAGTACAACACTCTTTTCTCGTCTTCGAAACATTCTAAAAAAACAGTAGAACGAAAAACCAGTCCAAGTTCCAAATTTTTACTTTTGATTCGTTCGATGACTACTTTCGGACCGAGACCTGTTTTCAAATGACCATGTCAAAGTCGAAAACGGCATGGCCGAAGATGTCAAACACGTGCAATGAACATTTACAGTGCGTACAGATAACTGACGGTCACTGCACTTGCTTGACATCTCCGGAAAAGCCATTTTCGACTTTGATATGATGATTTGAAAATGGGTCTCGGTCCGAAAGTAGTTATCGAATGAATAAAAAATAAAAATTTCAACTTGGACTGGTTCATCGTTCTGCTGATTAACAGAAGTTGATAATCCAAGGTACTCCAACATGCTAGAATTTCGTAAATTGTAAAGAATATACTAAAAAATTAGAGATGTTGCCACACTGCGATCTGTGACGAAACACCGTAGACACACTACAAACTCAGATCCGCATTTAGCACTGTCTGCTGACAACTAACTGGCCGAACCCACATCCTGTTGTTTACGGTTGTTGGCCCTAGCTGCCACTGTAGCTACTGCGCTGATATTATTTATGCGCCTGGAAAACGTCTGTCTCGGAACTTTTAGGATGTAAAATGTATTTAGGAATTACAAAGTGTTACAGAAGAGTGCTGAAGATTAGGTGGGTAGACCACGTAACTGATGACGAGGTACTGACCAGAACTGGGGAGGAAAGAAATTTGTGACAAAACCTAACTAGGAGAAGAGATCGGTCGATATGACACATTCTGTGACATCAACGGATCACCAATTTAGTACTGGAGGGAATGTGACAGGTAAAAGTTGTAGAGGGAGACCAAGACGTGAATAAAGTACGCAGATTCGAAAGTGTGTAAGTTTCAGTAGTTATTCGGAGATGTAGAGGCTTGCTCTGGATAGAACAGCACGGAGAGCTGCATCAAACCAGTCTTCGGACTGAAAAACACAACAAAAGCAGAAGTTTTTGTGGTAATAAAATGCAATATATTAAAATCACAAAAGATGTTAATTTCTTTAATTGCCATAACGGAATTAAAATTAATACCCGATTCCACTCTCGCTTTATTGCACTAGGACATCTTTTTAACTGGTATATTACGCCACATATTTTGAAGCTCTTGTATTCTACATGTATGAAATTAGTATCTTTTCATTATGCCTAATTTATTGCTTACGAGATGAAAATTGTCCACAAACCGTATTTGGTTTCTCTTTTATCTGAAAAACTGAAGAAGGTCACTAAAGGCTGACATCAATATTCTGACGACAAACTTTGTGATCACAGAGGGTTCAAATGGTTCAAATGGCTCTGAGCACTACGGGACTTCATATCTGAGGTCATCAGTCCCTTAGAACTACTTAAACCTAACTAGCCTAAGGACATCACACACATTCATGTCCGAGGCAGGATTCGAACCTGCGACCGTAGCAGTCGCGCGGTTCCGGAGTGAAGCCCCTAGAACCACTCGGCTACCGCGGCCGGCTGTGATCACAGACTGGAATTAAAGAAACAAACTGGACGTGGACGTCATGAAGGACTGTTTTAAAAGTTTTTCAATGGAAAAAATCCTTTTTATGGTACTTGAGGAGCCCCATGACTTTATCGCATCAGTCTGAAACAGTCCGTACTGAACAGTGCAACTGGTCTCATTTTTGTTGGTCAGTCACGAATGACGGATAACATGGGTCGAGAACGTGACGCTCGGCCGTGCCAGATCTGGAGATGGCAATCCAGGTGCTCTCTTACGCGTCGCTGGCTGCACTGTGTACTGCGCATCTGCGACCAGACATTTAGCCTTATCAGAGGGCACTGGCAGTTATAGCCTTAACGCCTCACGGATGACGCCTTTCATGGCCCCAGACCCTCCCTAACGCCCCATTAAATACGGCGCGGTGCTCCTGCGCAAATGTCACGAGCCGAAACTCACTATTCACATGAAAGAACTCTGGCCGTGCCTAAAGAAAACACCGCAGACAGTCGTAATGGACGTTTACCGAATGCTTTAAGGATATTCGACTTTACTTGCTGTGGTTAAAACTGCACTGCTATACCTAGGAGCAGAGTGGTTCGAAAATAAGAACAGGGGGCAGAAAATTAGACTCCCCCATAGGACGCCACACTAGCAGCGTCAGTCACCGCCTTGGTAATTGTATCTGACAGCCAGCTAAAGCCCTTCATTAAAGAAAGCCCCTAGCTACCTCACTGCGCGGATGCTGATTACTACACGGTCTACTCGCAGTAATGTCACCACCTGTGAAAAGCCTCAATAACTACTTTTGCAGCCCGAGACGTGCAGGAAGACAGTCGGTAGCGTCTGTATGGTACCGACCGAGATGTGGAGTCATGTTGACTAAAGTACTATGGTCAGTTGCGCTGGGTTTTCTCGGTTGAGGATCCTTGGTGCTAACAGCCCGATCGAGGTGGTCACACAGAGTCTCGATTGGGTGTAAACCTTGGGAGTTTGGTGGCCAGGAGGGTACGGTAAACTCAATTTGGTACTCTTCTAGGTACATGAAGATAGTAACTGTTCCGAAAGAACAAATACCAATGATGACCATGCAGCTTCTGTAGAAAGAAATGATAATTAATCGAAACCCTGCCAACAGGTGCCGTTGATTTACCTCAGTGGGGACAGCTGAAAATGTGTGTCTCGACCGGGACACGAACCCGGGATCTCCTGCTTACATGGCAGATGCTCTATCCATCTGAGCCACCGAGGGCACAGAGGATAGCGCGACTGCAGGGACTTATGCCTTGCACGCTTCCCGTGAGACCCACATTCTCAACTGTCTACAACCTACATTCGTGATGTTCCCGGTCGGGGCACACATTTTCAGCTGTCCCCATTGAGGTATATCAATAACCCCTGAGCCGGCCGGAGTCGCCGTGCGGTTCTAGGCGCTACAGTCTGGAGCCGCGAGACCGCTACGGTCGCAGGTTCGAATCCTGCCTCGGGCGTGGATGTGTGTGATGTCGGTAGGTCAGTTAGGTTTAAGTAGTTCTAGGGGACTGATGACCTCAGATGTTAAGTCCCATAGTGCTCAGAGCCATTTGAACCATTTCAATAACCCCTGATGGCAGCTGAGGGTTTCGACTAATTACCATTGTTTCTAGAGAAGCTGCATGGTCATCATTGGTATCTGTTCTTTCAGAACAGTTACTATCTTCGTATAGTTAAAGGCTATCTGGCCACTGACCTTTTTCTGTGCGAATTCTCGCCCATTGCTCGAACTCTTACACGGATCGTCACCTTAGTTGGCGCGAGTAATGAGTGAATGGGGAAATATCCTTTAGGAACATTCCGAATGTAGGTCGTGGACAGTTGGGAATGTGGGTCTCACGGGAACCGTGCAAGGGATAAGTCCCTGCAGTCGCACTATCCTCTGTGCCCTCGGTGGCTCAGATGGATAGAGCGTCTGTCATGTAAGCAGGAGATCCCGGTCGGGGCACACATTTTCAAATGTCCCCATTGAGGTATATCAGCAACATCTGTTGGCAGCTGAGGGTTTCGATTAATTATCATCTAGGTACGCATGTACACTGCGAGCTGTGTGAGGCGTCGCGTTGTCCTGCTGGTAGACGCCATCGAGCCGACTAAAATACGAACAGTGGGAAGCGGTGGACGCGGTCCCCAATGATATATGCATACTTGTGTTGATCCGTTGTACCTTACAAAATGGAGAGAACACCCATGGAAACATTATAGAGACCTTATTGCTCTCTTCCCGTTGCAGGGTGTTTGCTTTCCGAGATTTCACGCCATTCACACCAACAGTCATCTACCCGATGGAGCATACAAAGTGTTTCATGTGGTTGCGGTGCTGGCGCGAAAATTCCTGCCCACGTCGCCGGTGAACAGCAGTCAGCGCGGGTGCATGAACCAAGCGCCTGCAACGTTCGCTGAACGCCCGTTCAGGAGTCCCTGTTGGTGGCAGTGCCGAATCTACTATATTTCCGAACGGGGACAAAAATTTGATAGTGGCGCCCTTCCCCCTTCCCTCGAGCGCTTGAGATCGGACGTCAAGAATTTAAAAAAAAAAATCCATTTTTCAAAAGCTGTTCATTTGGTAGCGCACATCCTTCTGAAGAAATGGTTCAAATGGCTCTGAGCACTGTGGGACTTAACATCTCAGGTCATCAGTCCCCTAGAACTTAGAACTACTTAAACCTAGCTGACCTAAGGACATAACACACATCCATGCCCGAGGCTGGATTCGAACCTGCGACCTTTGCAGCAGCGCGGTTCCAGACTGAAGCGCCTAGAACCGCTCGCCCACACTGGCCGGCCCTTCTGAAGAGTTTGATGTATAATACATATATCTTCGACTAAATATAAGACTGTCATTCGGTATTAAGTGTGCCAAAGTGCAGTGGCATGCCTAACCACGCAGTATTCTTCTATCGCACGTCGCTGTATTTCGCTGTGTGGAATTCAAACGTCTATATTTTGTAATGGAAGCCATCAAACCTATATGCAGGACAGTGGAAATTAAAATGTCCTGTGGTGCCTCTCCTGCTCCCAGTCGACAGGTTTGACATTCTACCCTCGTTAAAAAAAACTCACAATTAATGCTAGGTGGGATTATTTGTGACCGGGAAAATAAGAACTCTTCAGAATATTTGCACTTTTCATTGCCTATTTCTCTTTTGTGTGACGTAAAATTAAATATAGGAAACATGAAACCAGTGAAGACAAGAGACAAGCAACACAGGTCCATCTCTTGAGTCCTTAGATCCCAGCATTTGTTCTCTCTTATCTTGCTACAGCTTTATACGACGTGCTATCCTTTGTGCGAAAGAATCTATTACCTCATCAAAGTTCGTCAAACGTTTGGCTACATGAAAAATCAAGACGTCGCTTTCTAATACTGAAAATGCTGTTAGTAAGAATAGTAGCCAACGCTGGTATAGTTTTTCGATCTGATTACGTCTATTTTGTGACTCTCTGTCAGATACAACGAAATAGCTCTATCTAAAATTGCAGCAGTTGTACGAGGATTGACTGAAAGTAAGGCCTCCATCTTCGTAACTCTTCAACAGTTGGTAGCATTGGTATGCGGCAGGTACTGGCTTGCTCCGTAGCCTCTTCTCTACAGCTCCAGTTTGCGGGAAGCCTTAGAACTGAGCGGTTGTGTTGTTACATTGTAAAGTATGGAACCCTGCGCAGACGGTAGGTCAGTGCGAATTAAGCATCGTGCAGTCATTGAATTCTTGACAGCAGAAGGTGTCACCCAAAAGGAGATTCATCAGAGGATGAAAGCTGTTTATGGTGATTGTGTTGATGTGAGTACTGTACGTCGTTGGGCGAGAAAGTTTAAAGATGTTGTGGGAACATCTGACCTGTGTGACAAACAAAGACGTCCTCTGACAGCAACCACCGAGTTTCACAAGCAAAATGTTGACACATTGATTCACGACGATCGTCGTATCACTCAGAGAGAAATGGCATTTCACACCAACGTGTGGGTAACGTTATTGCTTTGCTTGGCTGTCGGAAGATCTGTGCACGATGGGTACTCCGGATGCTGACTGCTGAAATGAAAGCACACCTGAAGGTAACGCCTTTCTCCATTCAGTTGTGACAGGAGACGAAACGTGGGTACACCATTACGACCCGGAGACGGAAGGTCAGCGTATGGAACATCGACACAAAGACTCCGTAACGGCTTCATAAAACTTGTTCATCATTGGCACAAATGTATCCAATTGGGTGGTGATTATGTGGATAAGTGAATATTGGTAATTAAAGATCGCATTCTAAGGATTATTTCTGCGTTTGATTTACTAAAATATTCTCATCCAAACCCAATTAACGAAGGTGGAGGATTTACTTTTCATTCAACCCTCGTAATACACGCCAAATAAGCGAGATTATTTTCCAGAAATGGTCATTTTTCTCCACCTAATTTACATAAATAACGCGACAGAATACAGGGATATTTCCAAAAATTCGTATGTATTCATGGCCAATACCAATGAAAAGAGGAAATTTCAAAGTTTTTGGCGGGAGGGCGGTGATGGTGTGAGAAGCGGCCAGTAGAGTTCGCGCGGCAATAGGGCTGTCATTCCGTTTCACAGTCAGTCGTGAGTGAGATGGCGACTGTGGAGCACGAGGTTTACTGCGTTCTTGAGTTCGCGAAATGTGAGTCGCAAATATCAGTGCAGTGGGTATTTCGTACCAAATTCGGTATTCAGCCACCAAGTCGCAAAATCATTAGCCTTTGGTTTAAGCAATTTAAACAGATTGGGGGGGTGTGCAAAGCACCGGCCGACCGCGTGTGTCAGAGGATGATGTCCGACGGATTCAAGAAAGTTTTGTGCGGCGTTCCAGTGAGTCTACCAACAGAGCCAGTCTAGAACTTGGGATACCCCTACCAACTGTATGGAAAGTTCTGAGACGGCGTTTGCTGTACAAGCCCTACCGATTACAACTTGTGCAGGCTCTCAACCACAGTGACAAAGAGAACCGTCTCGCATTTTGTGGTTATGTGCTAGCAAAGATTGAGGGTGACGCGTTTCTACAGCGTGCAACTTTTAGCGATGAAGCGACGTTCCACCTTAGTGGAAAAGTGAACAGACACAATCTTCACATATGGAGTTTGGAAAATCCACATTCACCATTGCAAAGGATTATGGCTGTGGCCGAGCGGTTCTAGGCGCTTCAGTCCGGACCCACGCGGCTGCTACGATCGCAGGTTCGAATCCTGCCTCGGGCATGGATGTGTGTGACGTCCTTAGGTTAGTTAGGTTTAAGTAGCTCTAAGTCTTGGAGGCTGATGACCTCAGATGTTAAGTCCCATAGTGCCTAAGAGCCATTTGAACAAAGGTTTATGGATTATTTTTCTTTGGGGAAAGAACTGTAACAGGAATCACGTACCCAGACATGTTGGAACAATGGCTGTTCCCTCAAGTTAGGGAAGATTCCCACGACTTTACTTTCCAACAGGATGGAGCTCCGCCCCATTGGCACCGTAATGTACGAGGCTTTTTGAATCATTCCCTTCCTCGGCGCTGGATCGGTCGCAGGATCAAATCAAATGGCTCTAAGCACTATGGGACTTTTTTTTTAACATCTGAGGTAATCAGTCCTCTAGACTTAGACACCTGATGGAACAGTTTTGTGATGGCGAATCTCCCAAATATTTTAAGCTCCTGAGGCAACGTAGTCCACTCCCGATGCCTTGTTTTCACGTTCTGTGATGCGGCGTGGATGGCCGACACCTTGTCAGCCAATTTCCATAGATGCTTACGACAGCCGACCAGCTCCGCCGTTTCCAGTACGCTCGCTGTCAGGCTCCAGGCCGTAATAATCTGTCCTTCTCCAGAATAGATTACTCCAGTGGATTTCTCAGTTTGGCGGCCATGGTTACAATGAATTCGCTTTGGTATCTGCTGCGCTCGTACTGCCTGGTCAGAAATGGTGTTGAGGGATAGGTTGTGCTGAGGAATATCTAAGAAAAAAAGTTCGATACGTTGCACCGTTTCCGAGTTACTTAACATTGAAGTTAGCCAATCAGGCCGTTGCGCGCATAATGCTTAATTCAAGGTAATGGCACGTATTAAACAATCCGAGCCTTTCAAAACTTGGTGATAAATGCCTTCTCACCCATGCTTAATTCAGGAATATGGCGCACATTAAGCGATCCGAACCTTTCAAAAGGTGAATTCGAGCGGCCTGCCAGATACAATTAACTTCAGGTATTCTCATAGCGCAGATGATTGAGCACCAGACTTTTCAACCTTTGTCTCGGATTCGGTCCTTACTACCGTCTCATGCCCAGTCTTTGTTCGGTTTTAAGAAACAAAACGAAGAACGCGTTTGGCGACACCGTCTCTGGCGGGCTGCTTGAATAGCGCACCCAACGGCCTGATTGGCAAACTTCAGTGCTGATTAACTTGGAAACGGCTAACGTATAGAATTTTTTCTTCAATATTATTTCTCGGCACAACCTACCCTACAACACTCTTACGAGCATTTCCACCTGTTTCTGCCCACCCTGCGTACTTCCCTTACTGCGTCACGTACCCGGAACGCAGTAGGTGGGAGTCGACCTGTCGTGGCAGTTGCTCATAATACTTTTGGCTCATCATTGCATCACGGTTATGCATGCTTCAACAATTTTTCCATTTCTCCTCTAGCCATTTCCACTTTCGGTTTTGCACTTGAATCGCTGACTGCAGAAACAACACTTGTCCACTTTTTGGTTAAATTGAGTTAAGAGCTGATTTCCATGTTATGGCGCTCCCTCTATCGAATGAATGCAGAAACAACATTTGTCCATCGTTCTTAATGGGGCAAACAACATCCCGACGTTATGAGTGAGAGGAGAAAGAACACTTGTCCAGGACTAGTGCTATTTCTGCAGCCAACGTTGGCTAGCCTGTTGTGTAATATCGTCTCTGTGTTCGCACGGTTTTTCTTTTGTCAAGCACAGCAATGTTGAACAGGGGAGATATGGATGTACATGATGGTGGTGAAAGTAGAAAGAGGAAAAAAGGTGTAAAGAATGTTGAGTATCTGCGTGAAATCATAAAAAGGTCTCGAAATAAAGGTTTAGGGCACAAAAACTACAGTAGAAAGTTAGTTTCGAAGAAAAGCATTGGTGTGGACTGCAGGTAAGTAATGTTCTAATGCGGGAGGTTATACGTCAGTAAAATAGTAAACTAATGATTTACTGCGTGACTGAAATATCTGTGTAATTTTGTAGATGTCGTAGAAACTGCTTTGGAAGAATTCCTGAACAGGAAAGAAATTAAGTATTTTCACTTTTCTACAACATGACATCAAAGGGCGCACAAGATTCTTATCTCCAAGGGCTGATTACTGTAGGTAATATTTCCAGAAGACGAAGAAGAGTACCAGAAGGAGGCAACTGCAAACCAACATGCAACAATTTTCAGTATTTTATTAATTCCAGCACTGGACTATCAGAGTTACGCAAGAAACCTTTCTTAAGTATCCATGGTGTCACAAAGCAAAGGGTAAGGAAGATAAGCAATCTGCTTGCTTGTGGAAAGTCGCCTAGTGACCAGAGGGATAAAAATGCGCCGGGAACTTAAATCGGTGGAGCAGAAATAAGTTTGATAGTTGATCACGTAAATTCCTATCCCCAAAAAATTACTCACTATGGCGTAAGAGAACAGCGTTATTTAAATAGCCAACTTAATGTCAAAATCATGCATGAACAGTTCAGATTACGACATCCCCAAGCAAGTGATATTAAGTACGAATTTTATTTAAAAATATTCAAACAACGTTTTTCACATACATTTGGTTCAAATGGCTCTAAGCACTATGGGACTTAACATTTATGGTCATCAGTCCCCTAGAACTTAGAACTACTTAAACCTAACTTAACCTAAGGACATCACACAACACCCAGTCATCACGAGGCAGAGAAAATCCCTTTCCCCGCCGGGAATCGAACCCGGGAACCCGGGCGCGGGAAGCGAGAACGCTACCGCACGACCACGAGCTGCGGACTTACATTTGGTCGACCACAAGTTGACACATGTGGTACTTGTGAAGCGCTTCAAAATAAATTATGAAACAAAACACTGAATGAAAAGGCTAAGAGGGTTGCCGCTGCAGAAATGATGGTTCATAATCGCAGGGCTGCTAAGTTTTCTGCTCGTATTGGTGAAGTGCAAGTACTGTCTCAAAAAGACGAGGATGCTGCAGGTATTGCCATAGATTTTATGCGGAATCTATCCCTTCCTACCATTCCAGTTCAGGAAATTTTCTACCTTCGGCAACTCAGTGTCAATGTATTCAATATCCACAGCCTGAAAACAGGATACGCAACATTCTACATTTATCACGAAGGTGTAGCAAAGAAGGGTCCCGATGAAGTCTGCACGTTTCTGCTGGATTACATACGAAACGAGTTGCCACCAAACATAAAATACCTGCATATATTTTCAGATGGCTGCCCAGGGCAGAATAAGGATAATACTATGGTCAGGTTCCTCATGGCAGTTGCAGCATCCCAGCGTTTACTCAGAATTTATCATAATTTCCCGGTCAGAGGCCATTCATTCTTACCCTGTGACAGGGACTTTGCAGTGATTAAGAGGAAAATTCGAGCTGTCGATAGGATTTATAGCATCATGCAGGTTGTAGAACTTATTGTTGCTGCAAGTACCTTTAACAAATACCAGGTTAAAGTTGTTTCAACAGAGTTTGTACTGGCTTTCAAACAATGGTGGCCTAAATTTTATAAACGCAATGCCTTGACTCTGGAAACAATGAACAGCAAAGTGCTCACAAGGAATGAGAAACTATCATTCACCGTTTCAGAATTCATGGAATTTGAATACAACAGTGAGTGTAGTGGCAACGTCATTGCAAAACCATACATTGCAAGTCTGGTGACGCACACTTTTCGTTTACTTCTTGATTTAAAAACAACAGTAACTCTACCGACGGCTGCAGCATACGAAAAATGTGTACCACTAAGTGAGAAGAAAATAGCTGACCTCAAGAAATTGGAGCCATATATCCCTGAAGAGCACCTATCCTTTTACAGAGCTCTCTACAACTGGCCTTCAGTAGACAGCAGAGGACCTGACAGTGAATGATAGACATGGGTACTAGCAATATTTCACTAAGCTTGCTTTTTACCTGATTGTTATTTGTAGTTAAAAGTAGTTGTTCAGAATCTGTTATGTACACATAAAATAAGAATTTTGGTAATGAGAAATAATATAGCTGATCTTCAGAAACTGTTATGTAGCCTAATAATAACAATTTTTGTATTAACATAATAAATTTACAAATAAACTGCTGAATAACAGACTTACATTTCTGGCAACCAATTGATTTCAGAAACAGCACATGTTCACGAAATTTGCGTATGTAAATCATTATATAATCTAATAATTACATAATTGAAAATAGTGTCTGGACATCACCAGAAACTGTGCCGTTCAAAGTAAAATAGAGCTGTCAAAGAAAATAGAATTCTCAGGCCCACAAACTTCTTTTTCCGTTTTTCCCAAAATCAACATGCATAGACTAATGCTGTTTCTGCAACCAGTGATTCACTTTTTGTCAGTTCCATTTCTTATACGTCTTCATTTCCTAAATTCTTACAGGTATTTTCTGGTTTCGTCAGTTAAATTCAGTATCTTGTGAGTTATCTATAGATGTGTGTAGACGGCATGTGCCATTATCTGCTGGACCACAGCACAAGAGACGTCTTGGAGTAACGCCGTGTCGTCTTTCCGTTTTCAGGTGAGCTGCGATCAATCACGGAGTGCGACAAGACGGCTGCTGCCAGGAATCGAACGCGGACCCGTCGCCTTGCTGGAGATGTATGTGACGTGAAGCGGCCGAACACTGTCCGCCTCCTCAGGTGACACAAAGGTGAGACCACATGTACATAAAGTGTACACCGAGCTCCCGTTTAATGATCACAGCTAATGTAGATCCGGGACTGTAGGATAGCCGTGAAGCATGGACCGTCGAATATTGTTTTACCGGGATCTGCTATTCACTAGATTAAAAATAAAATAAAAGAAGCCCGCTAAATGTCACTCTTCAGAGGTTACAGCATTATTTATTTGTCACCAATAGGATGAGCAGTAACCTGCAACTGTTCTTCAATAACGCTGTATTAGACTGGAATATGCTGGCACTGAGTAACTGTAATGATGAATAGAATTTACGTGTGACGTAATGATTGAGAGATTGCTCTGGATCTGGAGAAATGTAATAATGGGGATGAGCAAGGAAAACACTCGTTAATGCTCAAACACAGTAATGGTTGCCCGATGCAGGAACACTCAGCTGAGGAAAATGGTGTGTCAGCACCCCACGTTGGCAACTCGTAAACCAGAACTATCATCTTTATTACGAATTTCAGGTGAAATCGTTCTCTTGAAAATGGGCACTTGTATACAGCGATGCACTATTGAATCGTTTACAGTCTTCTCGTTGGATGGGGTATCCCTAGTCGGCAGCGTAGGCCAAACGTACTCCGCTTATAGAAGTTGCCATGCAGAACTTACGGACGAGATACACGAAGTAACGGAACGTATTGAGAACTTGGTGGAAATAATTCGTGCAGTTCGTTAAGCGCCGACTTCATTGTTATGGATGACAGTTGCGATCTCATCGAACAGCGCACGTAAAGAAGCTGTTGGAACGAGAGGACCTTCGGTGAATATACTGGCCTTTCCTGGTTGAGAATGGAGTGAGACATGGTTGCAGCCTATCCCCGATGTTATTCAATCTGTATATTAAGCAAGCAGTAAAGGAAACAAAATAAAAATGTGGAGTAGCAATTAAAGTCCATGGAGAAGAAAAAAAAAACTTTGAGATTTGCCGATGACATTGTAATTCTGCCAGAGACAGCAAAGGACCTGGAAGAGCAGCTGAACGGAATGGACAGTGTCTTGAAAGGAGGATATAAGATAAACATTAACAAAAGGAAAACGAGGATAATTGAATGTAGTCGAGTGAAATCAGATGATGCTGAGGGAATTAGGTTAGGAAATGAGACACTTGCCGGCCGGGGTGGCCGAGCGGTTCTAGGCGCTTCAGTCTAGAACCGCGCGACCGCTACGGTCGCAGGTTCTAATCCTGCCTCGGGCATGGATGTGTGTGATGTCCTTAGGTTAGTTAGGTTTAAGTAGTTCTAACGGACTGATGACCTTAGCTGTTAAGTCCCATAGTGCTCAGAGCCAGTTTTGAAACAATTAAAGTAGTAGATCAGTGTTGCTATTTGGGGAGCAAAATAACTGGTGGTGGTAGAAGTAGAGAGAATATAAAATGTAGACTGGCAATGGCAAGGAAAGCGTGTTTGAAGAAGAGGAATTTGTTAACAGCGAGTATAGATTTAAGTGTATGGAAGTCGTTTCTGAAAGTATTTGTATGGAGCGTAGCCATGTGTGGAAGTGAAACATGGACGATAAATAGTTTAAACAAGAAGAGAAAAGAAGCTTTCGAAATCTGGTGCTACAGAAGAATGCTGAAGATCAGATGGATATATCACGTAACTACTGAGGAGGTACTGAGTAGAACTGGGGAAAAGAGGAATTTGTGACAGAACTTGACTAGAAGAAGGGATCGGTTGGTAGGACATGTCCTGAGGCATCAAGGGACCACCAATTTAGTATTGGAGGGCAGCGCGAACGGTAAAAATCGTAGAGGGAGACCAAGAGATGAATAAACTAAGCAGATTCAGAAGGATGTTAGATGCGGTAGTCACTTGGAGATGAAGAAGCTTGCACAGGATAGAGAAGCATGGAGAACTGCATCAAACCAGTCGCTGGATTGAAGACAACAACAACTGGCCTTAAGCATTTTCTGTGTTCATTAAAAAGGGTGACATCCGCGTCAGTCGTCCGAATATTTTTCGGGCCACTTTTTTGTTGCTCGATCTGTAGACGAGGCTGTGGATTTAGAAGTACGAGTATATGATACTTTGGTGCAGGAGAGAAAATGTGGTAGGCCACATGAAACCAGAAGATGATAACATAAAGCAAAGCTATTTCGCAGTGTCCGTGTGTTACAGTGTAATGTCCTTCAGATCTGCGTGCGTGCCTAAAGGTACAGACACTGATACGATATACAGCTGTCTGAAATAGCAGAAATGTATTCGCAATTGCGAATACGGTTAGACTTTAGCTGCAAAGTTTGTTAGTGGCATACGAAGATGTGTGCTGCACTGGGAGTTGAGTCCGAATTTCAGGTTCAAATGGTTCAAATGGCTCTGAGCACTACGAGACTTAACATCTGTGGTCATCAGTCGCCTAGAACTTAGAACTACTTAAACCTAACTAACCTAATTACATCACACACATCCATGCCCGAGGCAGGATTCGAACCTGCGACCGTAGCAGTCGCGCGGTTCCGGACTGCGCGCCTGAACCGCTAGACCACCGCGGGCGGCCAAATTTCAGGCTTTGCACGAGCAGTCCCCTTACCACTTCAAATATCCGAGTATGCCTCCCGGACTGAGCTACACCTCCATACGTCACCGTGTGTTCACGTCTTGCAACCTCACAGTTGCTGTGATTCCCGCACAGAAAGAGATTTATTTACACTGCCGCAAAAAAGTTGTATACCTGGAAAGATGACATCGAATTTGATCTGATGATGGCATATGCCACCTGAGGGATAGTAGCACTCCGTGTTCAGGCCACAAATGGCCCATCGGGACCATCCGACCGCCGTGTCAGCTGACGATGCGGATAGGAGGGGCGTGTGGTCAGCACACCGCTCTCCCGGCCGTATGGCAGTTTCAGAGACCGGAGTCGCTACTTCTCAGTCAAGTAGCTCCTCAGTTTGCCTCACAAGGGCTGAGTGCACCCCGCTTGCCAACAGCGCTCGGCAGACCGGATGGTCACCCATCCAAGTGAGACCCCAGCCCGACAGAGCTTAACTTCGGTGATCTGACGGGAACCGGTGTTAACACTGTGACAAGGCCGTTGGTCTACTCTCTAACTGGGAATGTCCAGAGCCAGAAGGCTTTGGTGCAAATGTGTGAAGCAAGCAGGCAACCATGCCACGGAGACGCAGTCGTGCTCCTATAGCCAACCGGACGAGTTTGAGTGGGGTCGAAATGCGGCCTTCCCAGTCGCGGGATGGTCCTTTCGAAGAACTGCCACACAAGTTTGACGTGCTCCGTCAGTCGTGCAACGCTGCTGGTGTCAGTGGTTACTTGAACACTCTTTCTCCTGTAGACGAGGTTCTGGACGTCCACACAGCGTAGACGCCCACCAGGGTCGTTGTAATGTAGCAGTGGCAGATCGTGCTAACTACCACAGCACAGATAAGAGGCCTTGCGAACCAGACGTGTCAACAGAAACTGTTGCGAACCGGCAATTAGCAGTGGGACTATAAGCGCGAACATCTCTAGCCTGTCTTCCACTCACGGCACAGCATCGACGTGCATGGCTCGACTGGTGCTGTCAGAGGATCATTTTGAATAGTCTTCAGCGATGGAAACAAATTCCACATGCATGCAAGTGATGGTCGTTTGTGCATGTGACATCGACCTAGTGAGTGTTGTCTCATAGAGTGCATTCATCCAAGACTTATTGGTCCGCTCCAGGCTTCATGGTCTGGCTGCGATAAGCCACCAATCTCGTTCACTTTTGGTGTTTCTGGAGGGTATGCTAACCAGCGCTCGGTACATGCAGAACAGCCGTTCCTTTGCCGTTCTTGCAACAGACAAGTGGTGTGTTGCTCCAGCAGGATAACGCTCGCCCACACACTGCCCGCGAAATTCAACTTCACTGGCCAGCACCATCTCCAGACTCGTCTCCAATCAAGCACGTGTGGATACGGTGGGACGAGAAGTGACTCATAACCTACAACTCTTACACAACTACGTGAACAAGTCAAGCAGACGTGGCACGACGTATCTCAGGACAGTATTTGCCATCTGCATCACTGACTGGATGCAATAGTCAAGGCCTACATTGCGCCCGTCGAGATTACGCCACTACAGATGTTTCAGCATGGGTCGATACCTGGCACCTCAGAACCGCTTATACTATTGATCTGTAAATTTAATCATTTTGTGTACTCCACATCCGCTGTTGCAACAAATCTTGAGTGAACTGGAAACGTCTGAAAGGGTATGCTAGTTTTTCCACCCAGTGTATTATTGTCACGGCCTGTCTATGCATGTAATAATTATTTTTCAGTGTCTGTGTTTCAGAGTGTACTAAGGAATGTCCTTCAGACATGCTTACGGACAAGCTGCGACAGTAATAAATAAGTCTCTTCCTGTGCGGGAATCGCATCAACTCTGCGAGTGCGTGACGTGTGGTCGTGTTTAGAGGTTTGTACATCTACGTCTAAGTGATTACTCTGCTATTCACAATAAAGTGCCTGGCAGAGGGTTCAATGAACCACCTTCCGGTGGCCGAGCGGTTCCAGGCGCTTCAGTCCGGAACCGCGCGACTGCTACGTTCGCAGATTCGAATCCTGCCTCGGGCATGGATGTGTGTGATGTCCTTCTGTTAGTTAGTTAAGTAGCTCTAAGCTATAGGGGACTGATGACCTCAGGCCTTTTGAATCTTTTGTTTTTGAACCACCTTCGAGCTGTCTCTCTACCGTTCCCCTCTCGAACGGCGCGCGAGAAGAAAGAGGGCTTACTTTTTTCTGTGCGAATCCTGATTTCTCCTATTTTATCATGATGATCGTTTCTACGTATGTAGGTGGGTGCCAGCAGAATGTTTTCGCAATCGGAGGAGAAAACTGGTGATTGAAGTTTCATGAGAAGATCCCGTCGCAACGAAAAAACGCCTTTGTTTTAATGATTGCCACTTCAATTCACGAATCATGTCTATGACACTATTTACCCTATAATACAAAACTAGCTGCCCTTATTTGTACTTTTTCGATGTCATCCTTCAGTCCCACCAGATGCGGATCCGACAACGGACAGCAATACTCCAGAATAGGGCGGACAAGCGTGGTGTAAGCAGTCTCTTTAATAGACCTGTTGCGCCTTCTAAGTGTTCTACCAATAAATCGCAGTCTCTGGTTTGCTCCACCCACAACATTATCTATGTGATCGTTCCAGTTTAGGTTATTTGTAATTGTAATCCCTAAGTAATTAGTTGAATTTACAGCCTTCACATTTGTGTTACTTATCGTGTAATCGAAATTTAGCTGATTTCTTTTAGTACTCTCAGGGTCAATTGCCACTTTTCGCACCATACAGATATTTTATGTAAATCATTTTACAATTCGTTTTAATTATCTGATGACTTAACAGGATGGTAAATGACAGTATCTACTGCAAGCATCGTAAGACGGCTTGATCACTATGTCATTAATAACGATCAGGAACAATAGAGGGCCTAAAACACTACATTGGGGAACGCCGGATATTACTTCTGTTTTACTCGATGACTATTCGCCTGTTACTACGAACTGTGACCTTTCTAACAGGAAATCACGAATCCAGTCGCACAACTGAGGCGATATTCCATAGGCACGCAGTTTGGTTAGAAGACGCTGGTGAGGAATGATCTCGAAAGCCTTCTGGAAATCTAAAGATATGGAATCAATTTCTCGTCCCCTGCCGATAGCACTTGTTACTTTATGAGAATAAAGAACTACTGGTGTTTCGCAAGAACGATATTTTCTGAACCTGTGCTGACTATCTGTCAATAAATAGTTTTCTTCGAGGCCCTTCATAGTGTTCGAATACAGTACATGTTGCAAAACCCTACTGCAAATCGACGTTAGTGATATGGGGCTGTGATTCAGCGGATTACTCCTACTTCCCTTTTTGGGTATTGTTATGACTTGAGCAATTTTCCAGTCCTTAGCTACGGATATTTCTGTGAGCGAGCGGTTGAATATAATTGTTAAATATGGAGCTATTTTATCAGCATACTCTGAGAGGAACCTGACTGGTATAAAATCTGGACCGGAGACCTTCGCTTTATTAAGTGATTTAAGCTGCTTTTTTACACCTAGGATAATTACTTCTATGTTTCTCATCTTGGCAGTTGCTCTTGGTTGGAATTCAGGAATATTTACTTCGTCTTCTTTGGTGAAGGAGTTTCGGAAAACCGTGTTTAATAACTCTGCTGGCACTATCATCAGTGACTTCACCATTGTTATCGCGCAGTTTAGGTCAGTCCCGAACGCGTGATCTTATAACCTAAGTGGTTAAGATGACCGTTCGCGTAATGCGGTAAATTACTGTTCGAGTCCCGGTCGGGTACAAACTTTCCTATTACATCTCCAACAATTGCACAGTTGAAGTGTAAGCGCATCCGTAACTGGGGATAAATTTCTTCCATAAGGAAGAGCGATTGGTGTCGTTATCACGGTATAAGTGTATATGTATGTATGTGGCCACTTTATCACTGTATATATGGGTATGTGTGTGGATGTGGGCACTTATCACCGGATCATTATATATTTTTATATTTATAATTATATAGTTTATGATTTTGGTTGGGGTGGCTTGAAATATTGTGGGCTAGCATGAGGCTTTTAATCAACTTATATCGCGGTAACACTGGTACGGACATTGGCTGCCCCGAAGTACGTACGATATAATATTTTTTAAACACAACGTGCGACTCACCGCCTTCTAATAAATAGTTCGCGTGAACGTTTCTATTTAGAAAAGAAAATATGCGTATTTTTACGCAAACTGTAATTATTAATATGGGTCTCAGGGGCTACTGGTTATTTATGTAACAAACTACACAAAGGTTAACTGAGATATTGCGGAATATAATGATTTTCAATATTTCTTGTTCATAATTTGCAAGGCAAAACTGGAGAGAATCTTATCTGCCGTTAAGAGGCCAAAACGAAACATATTGAACTCATTCAGTAGTCTAAATATTAATAAACGAAATGTATTTTTACTCTGTTAACTCTCAGACTATTGTAAGATCAAGGTAGAGGAACCTCTCACATTTACATTTCATATTATGACATGAAATATTAATTAGATAATACAGTCAGCGTAATGGCCGACTAAATCCTGCTAGGGGAGATGAACTCCCTGCACTACGAATTTCTGTAAAAATGTTGTTAATTATAATTAATGGTTGTGAGTATGAGAGGTGGCAACTAAGTCAATAATACACACTTTCTAATACCAATTATAAGTACATTTTACTAAATTACAACCAAACCTACATTAAATATTATCCAGTGCTACAATGGCGGCCTACCTCTAGACGAAACAGAACAGGGGAGCTCGTTCAATCAAAGCATTGTCTCCGATCTTCTTGGCCTATGTTGCACAGAGATTATACCAAAAGCCTGTGTTTTGTTAATTACATTCATATTTGTGTTTTGATAATAATAACTTACGCTCTTTACTATTTGTAATACATCGTGCAGACGTATTTAGTCTTTGGATAATTTATGATTCACAAATCGCACAACAAAAACTTCCTTTCCCTATTTCCAAACGTCCATTTATGTGACGTACCGTCACATCGTGGCCGGCACGGCAGCTATAACGTGACTCGAGGCCGTGCCCTGCGTTTGCTTTGCAAGGCTCTGGCTATCAAGAGAGCCGTTCACCGCATCGGGCTATTGTCTCGCTAACTGCCCGCTGGTGGCTGCGAAAATGGACAGCGGCCTGCCGCACGAAGCGCTTCTCGTTCTGCGGGAAACTCCGTCCTCTCGCCATTACTTCTCGAAATGTTCTTTTCACGCAACGCTCGAGCAGCGGTCGCCACAGCCTCCAACACGATAAAAGTCGCATAAATGCGGCGTACCGAAATTATTGTCCTTTGTTAAAACCGGGTAGAGTTTAAGACGCGCACCGGCTTATACCAGTTCTCTGTAAAAAACGCATTCTGGGAGGGCTGTCGTCTTTCATCAGCGCTGTTCAAAATACAGGTTGAAGTATGTACGACAAGCGATCCGTAATACACTACTGGCCGTCAAAATTGCTACACCACGAAGATGACGTGATACAGACGCGAAATTTAACCGACAGGAAGAAGATGCTGTGATATGTAAATGATTACCTTTTCAGAGCATTCACACAAGGATGGCGCCGGTGGCGACACCTACAACCTGCTGACATGAGGAATGTTTCCAACATTTCTCTTACACAGCAGTTGACCGGCGTTGCCTGGTGAAACGTTGTTGTGATGCCTCGTGTAAGGAGGAGAAATGCGTACCATCACTTTTCCGACTTTGATAAAGGTCGGATTGTAGCCTTTCGCGATTGCGGTTTATCGTATCGCGACATTGCTGCTCGCGTTGGTCGAGATCCAACGACGGTTACCAGAATATGGAATCGGAGGGTTCAGGAGGGTAATACGGAACGTCGTGTTGGATCCTAACGGCCTCGTATAACCAGCAGTCGAGATGACAGGCATCTTGTCCGTATGACTGTAACGGATCGTGCAACCACGTCACGATCCCCGAGTCAACAGATGGGGTCGTTTGCAAGACAATCACCATCTGCACGAACAGTTCGACGACGTTTGCAGCAGCACGGACAATCTGCTCGGAGACCGTGGCTGCGGTTACCCTTGACGCTGCATCACAGACAGGAGCGCCTGCGATGGTGTACTCAACGACGAACCTGGGTGCACGAATGGCAAAACGTTATTTTTTTCGGATGAATCCAGGTTCTGTTTACAGCATCATGATGGTAGCATCCGTGTTTCGCGACATCGCGGTGCACGCACATTCGAAGTGTGTGTTCGTCATCGCCATACTTGCGTATCACCCGGCGTGGTGGTATGGGGTGCCATTGGTTACACGTCTCGGTCACCTCTTGTTCGCATTGACGGCACTTTGAACAGTGGACGTTACATTTCAGGTGTGTTACGATCCGTGGCTCTACCCTTCATTCGATCCCTGCGAAACCCTACGTTTCAGCAGGATAATGCACAACCTCATGTTGCAGGTCCTGTACGGGCCTTTCTGCATACAGCAAATGTTCGACTGCTGCCCTGGCCAGCACATTCTCCAGACCTCTCACCAACTGAAAACGTCTGGTCAATGGTGGCCAAGCAACTGGCTCGTCACAATACGCCAGTCACTACTCTTGGTGAAGTGTTGAAGTTGCATGGGCAGCTGTACCTGTACACGCCATCCAAGCTCTGTTTGACTCAATGCCCAGGCGTAGCAAGGCCGTTATTACGACCAGAGGTGGTTGTTCTGGGTACTGATTTCTCAGTATCTATGCACCCAAATTGCGTGAAAATGTAATATATTTGTCCAATGAATACTCGTTTATCATCTGCATTTCTTCTCGGTGTAGCAATCTTAATGGCCAGTAGTGTATATTGGGAAAGGAATTAAGGTATCGCCGGCCGAAGTGGCCGTGCGGTTAAAGGCGCTGCAGTCTGGAACTGCGAGACCGCTACGGTCGCAGGTTTGAATCCTGCCTCGGGCATGGATGTTTGTGATGTCCTTAGGTTAGTTAGGTTTAACTAGTTCTAAGTTCTAGGGGACTAATGACCTCAGCAGTTGAGTCCCATAGTTCTCAGAGCCATTTGAAACATTTTTTTGAATTAAGGTATCGGTATGCAATTTCCGTTAAGTAAAGGTGGAAAAAGTGACGAAATTTTTTACGTGCGAAAGCTATTTTATAGGTACATGCTGTAGCTCCTACATTACATAGCGACTTAGCTTTTTATCCCTGTGGAGCTGGAAAGAGCCTTCGAAGGGAGCTTCAGGGGCATCATATGTGTGGGATTCGATCAAATAATATGAAGGTAACATTGCAACAAAGCGGTTGTCAGCAGAAGGAGTCGCACAAGTGACTGCCCTATTGTCCCAGATGTAAGGAAACGCGCAGCTCAGGCAAGGTTTGGGTGATTGTATTAATATGATTGTCGTATCACGTACTAAATGTATTGACCTCAAGCATTTATTATTATTATTTTAGGAGTTGTTTACAGGTTTTTAGGCCATTTTCTCACAGCCTCGTATCAGAGTCTCTCGATCCTTGCATAAATCTTTCAGATTTCTTATTTTGGACATCCTTCTCCACTTGATTTTTCCATTCTGTGCAGAGTCTGCTGTTGTATGAAGGATCCCAAAAGAATGGTTTTTCGGTCATTGTTTATCTTCTAATCTCATGACATGTTCATATCATTTTATGCCTTGCAAGACAAAGTACAAGAAGTGGTGGGGGGAGGGGGGGGGATACTTTATGCCTACTTTTTGAAAATAGCGAAGTCTAGTCAGGTACTTTATATTATAAAATTTTGAAAAAAATATTAACTGTTTTTAATGGAGTCTTTTATCAGATACCATAAATATTTTAAATTTTTCAGTTAAATGTAAAGTTTGAGTCTTAGAACTAGACACGACTTTTAACAACGAACGTCTCATTCAATGTTTTTGGTTTCAGGGCTCTGCTCATAGGTCAATGTCTCTTTAAAAAGTATGTTGTGAGTAAAAGTCAACAACTAACGAAAACGCACACAACTTTTTCTCAGATAATACATTCGGATAACTTAAAGTCTTCTTCTATGTTGTTTTGTCGTTTCCCAGAAGTCCACTCCATATAAACAAGTGCTTTATATCATTCGTGTAACATTCTTTATGTCTTTTTATTAAATTCAGCTGACGAAAGGGCGAAATTGAGCTTATTGATTGCTTGGTTAGCTTGTGTTGTCCAAAAGGATACGGAACAGAGAAGAAGAACCTGTTTTTCTTCTGAACTTATCACAGTGCAGGGCCGAGTTATTAAGCCTTCCACGTCTCTGGTGTTAATAACATTATATAACAAACACTTCGCAGTATTTTGCAAAATTATATTTATTTTGTCACGAATAGGCTTGCGGTTTTTAGGTCACAGTCAGGTAAGAGCTGAATGTCGCAGACACAGATGAAATGATGTGCGGATTACACAGATGCTATTTATCCAGAAGCTACGCAGAGTGTTTGCACAGGAAAATGTTGCCTTTTTTAGCAACACGCACAAATAGTTTCACTAACTTAAAAGGGAAATCCAAATAACTGACGAAAAATAAAATTGAAATTTCCATCTAGTATTTGCAACTGAAACTAATTTAACGTACGAGAAAAAGGAAGCTGTGGTCGGTCATTTAATACTATATCGCATGTTTACTGCTTTTCAGTATTTCCAACAGGTCATCTTTTTGCTTTTCTTAACAGAATGTAAAACTTTGCATTCTACATTTTATAAACAGTTTCCTGTTAAAAGATGATCGTCAAATTTTGAATCTTTCTTTCTTAATCTGCAGCTCGTCGCTGTTGCCACAGCTCTGATTGACTGTGGAAAAGTAGATGTTGGTTAGTTAAGCAATTAGGTTATATGAACATGACATGAGCTGCAGATTGAGAAACACAGATTCAAACTCTGGCGGTCATTTTTAACAGAAAACCATTCATATGATGCAGAATGCAAAGTTTTACTGTTAAGAAAAACAGAAAGATGATCCTACTAGAAACACCGGAAATGAAGAAACCCAAGACAGACGATGCCAGTTTAGTATTCAATGACCAAACGCATTTTCCTATCTCCTCCTCTGTTAAATTAAGTTTTAATAACACAAATACTAGGTGTAAATATAAATTCACTTTCTTCAGCAGTTGTTAAAGTCATATCGACATAAACTTTCATTCCCTTTTCGTTAATGTAACTGTTTCTGCGCTATATCTTTACTAAGCTATCACTTTACATGTCATAATTTTTGGATCTTCTGTATAAATACACTAGTGTGCAAAACTTAAAGACGAAAGTAACTTTCGCATGATGTGACACTGCCAAGGAACGTAGTTCGACGAAATGTCTCGGACCATACAAAGAAAGAACTTTTACAATCTAGTACAGAAGGTGACTGAAAGAAATACCGAATCAGACGAACGGAAACGAGACTTTTATTCAAAGACAGTAATTACACAGAATATAAATTTTGACAACGAAATCCACGGATGGCATCGACCTGATTTATATTTAAAAATGAACAGTCGAGATCGCAATAATATTTCTTTATTAACCGGTTTCGGCTTATCTACAAGCCAGAATTTTTTTGCCCTACAAGGGTAGCAACAGCAAAGTTACGAACTGTACTATTACATATGGCCTTGAAGCACTACACAGAAAATCTGTAGTAAAAATTACAGACAGTACTACTGCAAATGGCGGTAAAAATAGAGAAAGGTTGTAGCGTTTACCCCTAGGGCTGATGCTGGTGGCTTCTCGGATTTTCCGTGATACCACGATAGTAAACTGACTGATGGCTGTGGAGCCACTGGTTAAATAGCGTGCAAGTCGCGCGCCGACACTGGCTTACGTCATCACCAGCCAATGGCAAACGCTTCACAAGAGCTGTATCTAGTCTGCAAAGTAAGTTCACTTACCCACTTACGAGTACGCAAGATGTTAAAACATTATCAAGTAGTCATTTATGTTAAAATAAAATAAACAACCTTACAAAACAACAGAAGAAGCAGTGTCAAAAGACAAACACATCGTTCTTATTGATGTTTTGTCGATAAACGAATAAAGAAGAGAGTGGTAATTATATGCGCATAGATATTACATAAACAGATAATGTGAGGTAGAGATATATTAAAAGATATAACCGTTGAAATATATACATGTCGTGTATATTTAGTAGCCAGTCCCCTCTGATAGAAATTTGAAATGACACCGTTACCTAGACAACGTGAAGGTTGAGATGGCCGCCTTGATATAAAAGTGTGTACTGAAAAAGGACGCCGTTTTCATGGTAACGTAACGGCCGAATTGGTAGTCGAGAAACCAAAGAAGTACGCCGACTAAGATCAAGATATCAATTCAGGTCGATATCGTCAAAAACGTTTGTGCCGACGACTCATAAATAAACGCTGTAGAATAGTTAGTATTTTCCAGCGTCGCTATTGAAACCGAGTATGGTGACACATCAAGTACGAGAGCAGCCGCTGTAGTGACAGAGTGGGAGCCTTGCGTGGGCGTTTTCGTTGCATGGGCTTCTAAAAACTTGAATACATATACAGGGCGGTACAAAATGGTACGGCCAAACTTTCAGGAAACATCCCTCACACACAAAGAAAGAAAATATGTTATGTGGACATGTGTCCGGAAACGCTTACTTTCCATGTTAGAGCTCATTTTATTACTTCTCTTCAAATCACATTAATCATGGAATGGAAACACTCAGCAACAGAACGTACCAGCGTGACTTCAAACACTTCGTAACAGGAAATGTTCAAAATGTCCTCCGTTAGCGAGGATACATGCATCCACCCTCCGTCGCATGGAATCCCTGCTGCGCTGATGCAGCCCTGGAGAATGGCGTATTGTATCACAGCCCTCCACAATACGAGCACTAAGAGTCTCTACATTTGGTACCGGGGTTGCGTAGAAAAGAGCTTTCAAATGCCCCCATAAATGAAAGTCAAGAGGGTTGAGGTCAGGAGAGCGTGGAGGCCATGGAATTGGTCCGCCTCAACCAATCCATCGGTCACCGAATCTGTTGCTGAGAAGCGTACGAACACTTCGACTGAAATGTGCAGGAGCTCCATCGTGCATGAACCACATGTTCTGTCGTACTTGTAAAGGCACATGTTCTAGCAGCACAGGTAGAGTATCCCGTATGAAATCATAATAACGTACTCCATTGAGCGTAGGTGATAGAAAATGGGGCCCAGTCAAGACGTCACCAACAATGCCTGCCCAAACGTTCACAGAAAATCTGTGTTGATGACGTGATTGCACAATTGGGTGCGGATTCTCGTCAGCCCATACATGTTGAGTGTGAAAATTTACAATTTGATCACGATGGAATGAAGCCTCATCCGTAAAGAGAACATCTGCACTGAAATGAGGATTGACACATTGTTAGATGAACCATTCGCATAAGTGGAGGCCAATCAGCTGCTAATAGTGCCTGCACACGCTGTACATGGTACAGAAACAACTGGTTCTCCCGTAGCACTCTCCATACAGTGACGTGGTCAACGTTACCTTGTACAGCAGCAACTTCTCTGACGCTGACATTAGGGTTATCGTCAACTGCACGAAGAGTTGCCTCGTCCATTGCAGGTGTCCTCGTCGTTCTAGGTCTTCCCCAGTCGCGAGTCATAGGCTGGAATGTTCCGTGCTCCCTAAGACGACGCCGGCCGTGGTGGCCTTGCGATTCTAGGCGCTTCAGTCCGGAACCGCGGGACTGCTACGGTCGCAGGTTCGAATCCTGCCTCGGGCATGGATGTGTGTGGTGTCCTTAGGTTAGTTAGGTTTAAGTAGTTCTAAGCTCTAGAGGACTGATGACCTAAGATGTTAAGTCCCATAGTGCTCAGAGCCATTTGAACCATTTGAACCCTAAGACGACGATCAATTGCCTCGAACGTCTTCCTGTCGGGACACCTTCGTTCTGGAAATCTGTCTCGATACAAACGTACCGCGCCACGGCTATTGCCCCGTGCTAATCCATACATCAAACGGGCATCTGCCAACTCCGCATTTGTAAACATTGCACTGACTGCAAAACTACGTTCGTGATGAGCACTAACCTGTTGATGCTACGTACTGATATGCTTGATGCTAGTACTGTAGAGCAATGAGTCGCATGTCAACACAAGCACCGAAGTCAACATTGCCTTCCTTCAATTGGGCCAACTGGCGGTGAATCGAGGAAGTACAGTACATACTGACGAAACTAAAATGAGCTCTAACATGGAAATTAAGCGTTTCCGGACACATGTCCACATAACATCTTTTCTTTATTTGTGTGTGAGCAATGTTTCCTGAAGGTTTGGCGGTACCTTTTTGTAACACCCTGTATGAGATCGCGTCGTTAGTGATATCATAAAAGGCTGTACAGGTCTTAATAGCTTTAGGATACATTGATGTTATTCTATTAATTATATCGATCTCGACTGTTAATTTTTGAATTACACTTAAGTCCACACGGTTCGTGATGCTCCTGTGGGCATTATAAACGGCGGGACATGGTTCTTATTGGGGTATGTGATCACCTAGGATGGCAATGGATGATCTGGAGCATGCTCCTATGCTGGTCACAAGGTTAGTGATGGCCGTTGGTACACGTGTACCGGTATGTCTCCACACGTGCTCCATGGGAACGGGGAAGCCTGTCCATTCGTCGAATATCTTCTCGTTTCAGCAGCTCCTAGACCTGGGCTGTTCGATGCGATCGTGCATTTTCATCGATGAAAGCGAAGTCAAGGCCCGATGAACTACTGCAGCGACGCACCTGTACAAGGAGTACAGTATTACAATAACGTTCACCAGTGAGTATTCAATGTTCATTCTGCGAAACAGTCCTCCATCTTAGCTGAGTGGACAGCGTGCCGGCTTGTCATGCCGGGGGACCCAGGTTCGATTCCCAGATGGGTGTTTGTGTCATCTTCATCATCCTCATTTCATCCTCATCGACGCAGGAGTCACCGAAGTGGCGCCACCTCAAAAGTCTTCCACAAGACGATCAGGTCTACCCGCCGGGAGATCCTCGCCACACGATATTTCGTGTCATCATACCATATGGATCAGCAAAATTATGGTGTTCGACAATGTTTCTGCAACATTACGTGTACCCACCTTGCGCCATACGAGCGTACGTCAAGTATTTTTTGATCAAGTTTCACACATGTTAGGTCGTGAAGGCTCTCTCCGATGGCACAGAAAAAAGTACATAGTTCCATTAAGAAAACTTCACTATTATAATTCGATCGCCGTTAATCAGTTGCCTCCATCGCAAAAGTCAGAATAATTATTTGATATAACTTAGCGAAAACCGCAGGAAATATTTATACGTTCTGGACAGAAAAGAATGAAGCACATGGTCAGATGTGTTGTAAGTTCATACGTGTGTACACCATTGGGTGGTATGTAAATGATTAGAGGACCATTTTGTAACGTTCTTTGAAAAGATGAAATAACAAACTTTACGATTACGTTGAATGAAGTATGAACTGTGGAATGGATACAGAACTCGAGTTGTCGTGCTGGATGTTGTAAGTGCAAATTGTGTGCTTACTCTGTGTTATTGTTAGCAAAACTTTACGAATCGATTGAGCAATGCAACTCCCAATTTCAATAAAGAAATACAGTCACTGCAAAATACACTCAGCCTCGTAGGCACTGAATCATCTGGCCCTGTTCACATAACAAAAAAATTTAATTGCCTTACCTCTAAAGGAGCAACGGAGTAACGCGATGTATTCTGGGCTCCCACAAAAAATATGAATGCTAGTTATAGGCTCAGCAGCGTACAAGACTGGCCATGATACTTGAAATACACATGAAATTCATTTGGCTGATAAACAAGAACAATTAAGAAAATCCAACTTTTTTGAAAAATATATGACCTCGACTGAGAAGCGGTAATGATTTTGGTGAATTATTAACACTTAGTTTTCTTAGAAAAATTATATTGCATGTTAATTTCGCCTTTTCAAAACCATCTGAAGCTACATTATTCACAACTGATCCATAAACAATGAGATTTAAACAGCAAGTATTATAATTTCATTAATCCAACATAAATGCAAATCGTCAAATTACATACAGCTCTATTCACAAATCTTAAAAATATTAAAAAAATGAAATATTTAACTAGTCTTTTTCTCAAGACAGTTTACGTACATTCTAGAGTTACTTGACAGTTACAAATTAGCAGCCAACTCATCTACTAACGCGCTGGCAAAAACAGAAATCATAATTATTTAATATTTTTACCTTATTTCCATTAAGACTTCTGCTCCCATGTTCGACGATGTTGACATACCTACATTAATCTAACTGTTGTTGGCTTCACATGTCACAGCACAGAAACTGCCTACTCCGCCGTCTTTCCCTCACAGACAGCTACCTACGACTGTTCGTCCAGCGCTCTCTTAGTCCAGCGAAGAAGTACGGTATCTTTGGCTCTGCGGTCGTGCACTGTCAGCGAACCGCATTATCGAGCTTATCAGAGACATTCATCGTTTATAGTATACTAGTTTCATTTTAATTTATTAATATTCTTCTCTTATTCTGGTACCACATACAAGTGTGCCCCAGTACACTTCTTTCAATTTTTTTGTGGCAAGTGGAACGCCACCAGATTGCACTAGTGGTGTAGTGTCTACTGCTGTTACCAGGCACGGTAAGGTATACAAGGGGCATGAAGAGAGTCAGGTGTTGAGTGATCACCGTGAATGACACGGAGGTGACACGTACACATGTGAGACAGCGTTATCAGCAGTTGACAGAATTTGAAAGTGGCATCACTGCAGGCCTGCACTTGGTCGAATCGTGCAATCTGCAGATTTGATGGGCATCGAGTGTTGGACTGCATGGGAAGGTGAGGGCGGGCGATCTCATCGTCAGGATTCAAGTTGACCGCGACTGACCACCAGAAGGGAGGATCACCGTATTGTGCAACAAAAGCATTGTAACCCCTTAACATCTGCGCCTGACATTTGACAACAAGTAAAATATTCTGTGTCATCATCTGCCATTGGTTGGACATTAGCAGAAGTCAGACTGCAGAATTATTCCCATATCTACGCTGCTGTCGACACTACAATGTCAACTGCTGCGTATGGATTTGTACCATGACTGAGAAACACGGACTGCTGATGAATGGCATCACATTGCGTTCTGGGATGGACCGCCGTTTTGCACTGCTCTGGATGAAAACTGTCGGCAAGCATGGAGGCCCCTGGATAGAGGTCCCATTTTCCCATTGTGTAGGAGAGGCACAGCTGTGTTACTCCTGGCGTCTTGGTTTAGGAACTCATCGAGAACGTCTTGAGTTCATAACTGGTAGTGACTCAAAGAACTGTGACGGCAGAAAGGTACGTTATTGACGTCATGCAGGTTCATGTGTTACCACACATGTGACAATACCACAGTGCCAGTTTTGATGCTCTTCCCTATATGGCACGTCACTCCATGAACTTCCTGCATGGTGTTGAGGTTCCCCAGTGGTGAGCTAGATCCTCAGGCCTGTCCCCAGTAGAACACATGTGGGACCAGCTCAGATTTCATCCGAACGCCAGTATCCAGGATATGAAGGACCAATTACAACAATTGTGGGCCAGCTGACTCAAGAGAGACTACAATAGCTTCACGACGGCCTTCCCAATCGAATCAGTGTATGCATCAAGGCCAGAGGGAGTGCAGCATCGTACCGATTAGTGGACTCTTTGACGCCTCCTGTTTATGCCTACTGGAACTTCCACAATCAGCGAGAGTGTAGTGTCCTTTTTCCACGCCCAACCAGTATTATTAGCCTCATTGAGACACGTGAAAGCGAGGCGGCGCAACACTATCTGTTATTGCAGTGAATATTTGTTGATTAATAAGTTAAGATTGAAATTATTACCACCGGCTAGCTGCGTTGTTTAGCTGTTGCCGCCAAAGATGCTCATTAACTGTTACTAGGCGGCCGACTCGCATTTCAAAACGTATTAATATCTTTGATTTGCGTAGCACATGTACGCCCAATTAATTCCTTCAAAGATCACAGAGTTCACTTAACGCAGCACGATGTTTTGTCCGTTGAAAATTATTCCCTTAAATATTAATACGGAGTAAACTATTATTATTATTATTATTACTGTCCAGAGATAATCCAATATACAGTTCAGTTATCGTAATACTTATTTCGAAAGCGTAGGACGTTATAGTTTTTTCTTAACTCGATTTTTATTAACGCAAATTCTTTGATGTGGTTCACTACTACGAATGGTCTCACAAAGCCCGATAATTAATGTCCGAACTGGGTCTATAATCTAATGTCAAGTTGTGACGTGATATTTTAATTGGAACTTCGGCAACAACTGAAGTTCTGAAATTGGAATTAATGATATCAATTTTTTATCGATTGAGATGTTCGCTGGATGTTAGCGCTACCTCAGTTCTCTCAGTCTTCGTATTTTTGACAGTAAATTGGACGATCCGAAATTTACTTTTAATTAGCCTGGCTTCCAATGAAGTTAACTATTTCACAAAGCAACATGAACTTAAAGACGCGAATACCCGTGACTCAAACACCAAAAGCTGGGACACTATAATCTCGAACACAAAGACTCCCAGATGCTAGAAAATCCAAAACTCCAAAGACTCACAGACGCTAAAGACTCACAAACGCAAATACGTTAACAGTATTAGCGTCGGGTTTATATAGTAGTTGTGAAACAAAAGGGACGTTCATTAGAAACTCTTTTAATAAAGCCCCTTGGTATTTTGTATATAATACTTTATTCCACTGGCACTTATCATTCTTTTATTTAATTTGTCTGCTTTAAAACGGGAGTTCGTGATTCTATATGAAATACGGGAATTGCCCATGGCCAGTTCGAATAAATTTTTGTTTTAAAGAAGGCCAGGTATGTAATCAGGGGTTGCAACTCGTAGCGCCAAGTTCTTTGTAAATTTGACTACGTTTAATCGCTGCAATAATGACAAATATCCTCTCCACCTGTCAATTTACATTTCATTTTCTCTTACCAATCTGGATGCTTTACTATTTTTGTCAGGCAGTATATTTTGACACATCAGATGAATCAAAATACATACATTTTCTCTGACAACACATCTCATACCATACCCACTTCCGTAAGAGAAGAGAAGTTAGGACTTACACAGAACTTTTCGCAACAGGATTCTGCTACAAATAAAATTGGAAGAACAGCAATTCTGATACACTACCCTTCACCAAGGGCCACGGAACAGTAGCCATGAGTTGTCACAGGTGCTCAAAGTTGCTGGTGAATGTGAGGTTCATTCTATCTCACCATGGGACCTTAGAGAAGAAATGGGCATTAGCAATAAATCTCTGGCCAGAGAAGGACCAATCGAAGTATCATACATACTATGAAGACATGTTGTTCTTCTCACTGTAGCCAAGATGAGGTGCAACCCCAAGAGCCTGGTGCTCTTTTTATAGCTGGTATGAAGTGCTATGGCACATGATGTTAGTGTTGTTTTCACAGCTGCTTCGAAGTGCTACAGTACATAGTGTTTGGTGGTGTTTCTGCAGCTGGTATGAAGTGGTGCAGTACACAGTGTTTGGCATTGTTTTTGCAGATGTGATAAAATGCTGCAGTACACAGTTTTAGTGTTGTTTTTGCAGCTGGTTTGAATTGCTACAGAACACTGTGTTTGGTTTTGTTTTTGCAGCTGGCATGAAGTGCTACAGTACACAGTGCTTGGCGTTGTTTTTGCAGCTGGGATGAAGTGCCGAAGTTCACTGTGTTTGGTGTTGTTTTTGGAGCTGGATTTAAGTGCTGCAGTACACAGTGTTTGGCGCTGTTTTTGCAGCTGGGGTGAAGTGCTGCAGTTCATGGTGATTGCTTTTGTTTTTGGAGCTGGATTTAAGTGCTGCAGTACACAGTGTTTGGCGCTGTTTTTGCAGCTGGGGTGAAGTGCTGCAGTTCATGGTGATTGCTTTTGTTTTTGGAGCTGGATTTAAGTGCTGCAGTACACAGTGTTTGGCGCTGTTTTTGCAGCTGGGGTGAAGTGCTGCAGTTCATGGTGATTGCTTTTGTTTTTGGAGCTGGATTTAAGTGCTGCAGTACACAGTGTTTGGCGCTGTTTTTGCAGCTGGGGTGAAGTGCTGCAGTTCATGGTGATTGCTTTTGTTTTTGGAGCTGGATTTAAGTGCTGCAGTACACAGTGTTTGGCGCTGTTTTTGCAGCTGGGGTGAAGTGCTGCAGTTCATGGTGATTGCTTTTGTTTTTGGAGCTGGATTTAAGTGCTGCAGTACACAGTGTTTGGTGCTGTTTTTGCAGCTGGGGTGAAGTGCTGTAGTTCATGGTGATTGCTTTTGTTTTTGGAGCTGGATTTAAGTGCTGCAGTACACAGTGTTTGGTGCTGTTTTTGCAGCTGGGGTGAAGTGCTGCAGTTCATGGTGAT
This sequence comes from Schistocerca americana, assembly GCF_021461395.2. Classification (NCBI taxonomy): domain Eukaryota; kingdom Metazoa; phylum Arthropoda; class Insecta; order Orthoptera; family Acrididae; genus Schistocerca; species Schistocerca americana. The sequence goes on from NC_060127.1 coordinate 55,121,784, forward strand.
TGCTTTTGTTTTTGGAGCTGGATTTAAGTGCTGCAGTACACAGTGTTTGGCGCTGTTTTTGCAGCTGGGGTGAAGTGCTGCAGTTCATGGTGATTGCTTTTGTTTTTGGAGCTGGATTTAAGTGCTGCAGTACACAGTGTTTGGCGCTGTTTTTGCAGCTGGGGTGAAGTGCTGCAGTTCATGGTGATTGCTTTTGTTTTTGGAGCTGGATTTAAGTGCTGCAGTACACAGTGTTTGGCGCTGTTTTTGCAGCTGGGGTGAAGTGCTGCAGTTCATGGTGATTGCTTTTGTTTTTGGAGCTGGATTTAAGTGCTGCAGTACACAGTGTTTGGCACTGTTTTTGCAGCTGGGGTGAAGTGCTGCAGTTCATGGTGATTGCTTTTGCTTTTGGAGCTGGATTTAAGTGCTGCAGTACACAGTGTTTGGCGCTGTTTTTGCAGCTGGGGTGAAGTGCTGCAGTTCATGGTGATTGCTTTTGTTTTTGGAGCTGGATTTAAGTGCTGCAGTACACAGTGTTTGGTGCTGTTTTTGCAGCTGGGGTGAAGTGCTGCAGTTCATGGTGATTGCTTTTGTTTTTGGAGCTGGGATTAAGTGGTGCAGTACACAGTGTTTGGCGCTGTTTTTGCAGCTGGGGTGAAGTGCTGCAGTTCATGGTGATTGCTTTTGTTTTTGGAGCTGGATTTAAGTGCTGCAGTACACAGTGTTTGGCGCTGTTTTTGCAGCTGGGGTGAAGTGCTGCAGTTCATGGTGATTGCTTTTGTTTTTGGAGCTGGATTTAAGTGCTGCAGTACACAGTGTTTGGCGCTGTTTTTGCAGCTGGGGTGAAGTGCTGCAGTTCATGGTGATTGCTTTTGTTTTTGGAGCTGGATTTAAGTGCTGCAGTACACAGTGTTTGGCGCTGTTTTTGCAGCTGGGGTGAAGTGCTGCAGTTCATGGTGATTGCTTTTGTTTTTGGAGCTGGATTTAAGTGCTGCAGTACACAGTGTTTGGTGCTGTTTTTGCAGCTGGGGTGAAGTGCTGCAGTTCATGGTGATTGCTTTTGTTTTTGGAGCTGGGATTAAGTGCTGCAGTACACGGTGTTTGGTGTTGTTTTCGCAGCCACCGAGATGACGTGCTGCAACGGGCACACGGGCGGCACGCAGCGCTGCTACCGCACCTGCTGCGGCGCCACCAAGCCCGCCGCCGCCTTCCCCCCCGCCTCCGCCGCCCCCGCCGCCACCAACGTGGACGCAGAGTCCGCCACCAAGGCGAGGCCCGCCGCCTACCGCTGGAGGCAGCACGTCGCCGCCGTGCTCGGTAAGTCCGCCCACGAGCCTAGCACAACAAAATATCTCCTGTGTTGTTTCCAACTCGTTTGATTGTGTAGATCATGTCACTCTTCGAAAACACTTACGGTTTATGGAACTCATGACTTTATATACAACTGTTTTCAATCACACTTAACAAACGGAAGACGAAGCGTTGCGATGAAACTCGAACTATTTGAGAATTTTAGTGATTGGAGAGAAATCACGAAGCGAATCTCACAAGGTTCTATCTTGGAGCCATACCTATTCCTCATATATGTAGATGACCTTCCACTTAACGTTCATTAAGCAGAATTCGAACTTTTTGAAAACAATACTAAAGTTACAATAAAGTGTCTAAGCACTCAGTATTGCTTGGATATGTATTTTTTTTATTTGTACTAGACAACCTTCTCCCAGTTGTGATGTAACAAAATAAAAGTGATGTTGTTATTCAATGGAAAAGTTGTAAATTGAGATTTCGCTTACTGCTTTATCAATCACAATTGGCGAAAGAATCATCGATTGGCCATTGTCATAAACTATTGCATTATGAGATGTGAATAGTTTTTACTTGCAGTTTCGCGTGGCTTGAAGCACTCACAGCTATCGTGTTATTGATTAAGAAATTGCGTTATCGTCTTTCTAATTACTTCATGATCGTAGATACGATCATACCCGGTTGTGTAGTTATTGTTATGACAAAACAATTTCCTAAGAGACCAGAAAGTTCTTAAGGGCCCAAAAACAATTGTAACATCACACAAAAGGGAAATTCAATATTAAAGCTGATGCAAGAAGACGATCAAACAGTTTTCTTTTTGTCAATGTAACACGCACATTGGACTGCTGATCTTGGTGTCTGTAATCTTAGCAAGATGCATAATTAAAATGAAAATAATACTGAGGAGATGATAGGAATGAGCACTGCTAAATGATTCAATACTTCCAGAACAAATATTTATTATAACTGTCACATATATCGTACCTTATGCTTAGTACAATAATGATGGTCCATTTAGCGCTCTTTTATACAGTCATTGTCCTCTTGAGTCGCCCGTGCGTCGTCACGATAAGTTGTAACAGTTTTTCTTTTTTACGCTTCACTCAAATTTAGACGGAACACGTTTTTCTACATTTAGTAAAAAGTTAGATCAGACGGCCACAAATCTGCGTCCGTCTTACTTAAGAAAAACAGTACAAGAGTTTAGCGCTCAAAGCTTCATTTGTTCTCCAGCGAACAAAATAGTGAACGATCGCATATCGATCCGTATTCTTCTGTTTATGTTGCCGCACAAAGACGGCGAATTACATTATTTAGGAAATTCCACCGTCGCTATGCGACGTCTTATTATTCATTAATCATTGTTTATAAACAAGTATTCGCCTTCTGGCTGAAAGTGTTAACTATTTGCTGTTTTAATGAAGCCAAAAATAGCGAATATCACACAGTCCCTCTGTCCAGCTTCTCGTCCCTCTCTCTGTCCATCCCCTCTACCTTTCGTCGGCCGATTTCCTCCAACCCGACTCTCTGTCGATCTCTTTTCTCTTTCACATCTGTGTCATGTCCTCCTTCTCTCTCTCTGTCTGTCCATCTCTTCCTCCGTCTTCTCTCTCCACGTTATCACCTCCACCCCAATAGCAGGCTGGTGGTTCTTCCCTTCACTGTGTTTCATTCGAGATAGTAGTATGTGTATCAAGTTTGACTGAAAACGATTCAGGAGTTTAGGAGGAGCTTTTTACCCTTGGCTTTGGCCGTATACGCACATTTCACATACACACATAAAAAAGTTTAGCGTCACCTCGGTTCCGAAAGTTCCGGAACCTCTACAGAATATTGGAACAGAGATCAACATAAAAATCATTTCCACCCTTTTTATTGTTCATGAAAACCACACACTGCGTGTTGTACCACCATACAGCGAGACCTTCACGGGTGGTGGTCCAGATTGCTGTACACACCGGTATCTCTAATACCCAGTAGCACTTCCTCTTGCATTCATGCATGCCTGTACTCGTCGTGGCATACTGTCCACAAGTTCATCAAGCTACTGTTCGTCCAGATCGTCCCACTCCTCAACGATGATTTGGAGTAGATCCCTCAGAGTGGTTGGCGGGTCACACCGTCCACAAACAGCCCTTTTCAATCTATCCCAGGCATATTCGATAAGGTTCATGTCTGGAACACATGTTGACCACTCTAGTCGAACGATGTCGTTATCCTGAAGGAAGTCATTCACAAGATGTGTACGATTGGGGCGCTAATTGTCGTCCATGAAGACGAATGCCTCACCAATATGCTGCCGATATGGTTGCACTATCGGTCGGAGGATAGCATTCACGTATCGTAAAGCCGTTATGGCGCCTTCCATGACCACCAGCGGCATACGTCGGCCCCACATAATGCCAGCAGGGAACCTCCACCTTGCTGAACTCGCTGGACAGTGTGTCTAAACATGTCTGCGACGATTGTCTCATTGCAGGCATACGCGACACTCATTGGTGAAGAGAAAGTGATGCCAATCCTGAGCGGTCCATTCTGCACGTTGTTAGCCCATCTGTACCATCTCTACTTCATGTCATTTTCAATTAAAGGTGATCTGAAAATGACGTGAAGTACAGATGTTACAAATGTGCTTGACAGTGACACGTAGTCGAAAGTAGCTTATCGCAAGGTTAAATAAAAATCACATTACAGCCAACTACGGACCATTTTTACGTTTATTTAATTCATGAATGGCTGCAAATGGTCTCCGATGAGCTGAACGTAAGCACTTTCTGTTAGTGATCGATTCAGTTGGACCAGAAGACCCTGTCCATTCCATGTAAACACAGCCCACATCACTGTAGGGCCACACCAGCTTTCCCAGTGCTTTGTTGACAATTTTCCTCTATGGCTTCGTTGAGTCAGCGCCACACTCGAACAACTGAAATCGGAACTCGTCCGACCACCCCACGTTTTTCCAGTCGGCTAGGGTCGAAGCGATATGGTCACGAGTCGAGAAGAGGCGCTGTGGGCGACGTCGTGCTGTTAACAAAGGCACTAGCTTCAGTCGTCTCCTGCCACAGCCCATTAACGACACATTTCGCCCCACTGTCGTAACGAAAACGTTCGTCGTACGTCCCACATTGATTTCTCCACTTATTTCATGCAGTGTCGTTTGTCTGTTAGCACTGACAACTCTACACACACACCGCTGCTCTCGGTCGTTAAGTGAAGGCCGTTGGCCACTGCGTTGTCCGCAGTCAGGCAATGCCTGGAATCTGGCATTCTCAGCCCACTCCTGACACCTCGGAATATTGAATTTCCTAATGATGTTCTAAATGAAATGTCCCATGCGTCGAGCTCCAACTACCACTCCGCGTTCAAAGTCTGTTAATTGACGTCTTGCGGCCATAATCTCGTTGGAAACCTCACATAAATCAGCTGAGTACAAATGACAGCTGTTGCAATGCATTGCCTTTTTGTCCCATCTGTATATGTGCATATCGCTATCTCATGACTTTCGACTGAGCGAGGTGGTGCAGTTGTTAGCACACTGGACTCGCATTCTCTGGTATGACGGTTCAAACCCACGTCCGGCAATCGTGATTTAGGTTTTCTGTGTTTCCCTAAATCGCTTAAGGCAAATGCTGCGATGGTTCCTTTGAAAGATCACGGCTGACTTCCTTCCCCATCTTTCCTTAATCCGATGGGACTGATGGCCTTGTTGTTTGGTCCCCTCCCCCAAATCAACCAACCAACCAACCACGACCTACGTCATCTCAACGTCCACAGCTCGTGGTCCAGTGGCTAGGGTTGCTGCATACGGATCGCGGGGTCCCAGGATCAACTCCCGGCTGCGTTGAGGATTTTCTCTGCCCGGGGACTGGGTGTTTGTGGTGTCCTCACCATTTCATGATCACCACCACCATCATCATTCATGACTTCGGCTCCACTAGATCTCGTGAAAAATTGGACTGTGTAAAAATTAGGACTTTGTATGGGCGCTGATGACCGTGCAGTTGAGCACCCCACAAACCAAACATCATCAGTGTATGACATTACATATTTGTTTTGCTCGTGAGATACAATATGGAACGTCAAGGTCAAGTAGATACAACAGTCATGTGGGCACCAGGAGTGCCAGTGAGCGGTCTTACATGAGGTGTGCTTTCGCAGCGACGACGAGCACGCTGTCGGTGGGCTACGTGGACGGCTGGTCGAGCAACGCGCTGCCCTACCTGCAGTCGGGCAACGCGACGGCGGCGGCCGCGGCCGTGGGGGACTCCCCGGCGGCGCCGGCGCCGCTGGACGCGTACGTGTCGCGCCCGCTGACGGACGACGAGGCCTCCTGGCTGGGCTCCCTGGTGGCGCTGGGCGCCATGGCGGGCTCGCTGCCCGCCGGGCTCGTGGCCGACGCGCTGGGCCGCAAGCCGACGCTGCTGCTGCTCGTGCTGCCCTACCTCGCCTCCTGGGGCGCCGTGCTCGCCGCCGGCAGATCCGTAAGCAACACACACACTCACCAGCTACTCACTTCATTTGGCAGTAAGGTTCAGGTGCCATCCTACAAGGAACTAATTAGAAGTGGAGATTCAAAACGATCGATCTTACTTTTTCTCGCTTATTGCAACGAAGTACGAAACAAGGAGAGTCGGTACGGAAGAGAATGGTAGCAAGCTATCAGGCACTATCCCACTGCAAATTAATTACTTTTAGTGTTCCACAAGGATCCATATTAGGGCCCTTTCTTTCCTCCCGTTCCACAAGTATCCATCTTAGGGCTCTTCCTTTCTTCCTGTTCCAAAGGGATCCATCTTAGGGCCCTTTCTTTATTCTCTTCCACAAGGATCCATCTTAGGGCCCTTTCTTTTCTCCTATTCCACAAGGACACATCTTAGGGCCCTTCCTTTTTCTCTGTTCCACAAGGATCCATCTGAGCGCCCTTCCTTTCTTACTGCTCAGAAAGGATCCATCTTAGGGCCCTTCCATTTTTTCTGTTCCACAAGTATCCATCTTATGGCCCTTCCTTTCGTCCTGTTCCCAAAGGATCCATCTTAGGGCCCTTCCTTTATTCTGTTCCACAAGGATCGATCTTAAGGCCCCTTCTTTTCTCCTTTTCCACAAGGATCCATCTTAGCGCCCTTTCTTTTCTCCTGTACCACAATGATCCATCTTAGGGCCCTTCCTTTTTTCTGTTCCACAAGGATCCATCTTAGGACTGTTCCTTTTTCCCTGTTCCAAAAGGATCCATCTTAAGACCCTTCCTTTATTTTGTTCCACAAGGATCCATCTTAGGGCTCTTTCTTTTCTCCTGTTCCACAAGCACCCATGTAAGGGCCCTTGCTTTTTTTCTGCTTCACATGGATCCATCTTACAGCTCTTACTTTTTCTCATTTATGTGAAGGGCGTTTCACCATTGACATTAGCAAACGCCAAGTTTGTGTAACAGCAAATTTTCCATTATTGTTGAGATCTCTCTGACAGGAAACAAGAGGTGTCAATAGGAAAGAGTCCTATATTAAGCTACAGCCATTGTACTAATGCACACTAATTACATGCTGTAACCGACAATGGTCCACCTTAGGTCTCTTATAGGGTGACAATTATTGAACTTTGCACAGGATAAAGTTGTATGAAGAGCTGCGTCACCACTCTTTGCACTTAAGACTGGTACGAGCACGGGGCTCACAACCCGAACCACACGCCACTGTTAAGCACTAATGAAGTAGTGGGTCCCTTACTTCGATTGCTCATAATTCATTAAGGTCAATCCAACACATTTATTTCAAATAACATAAATTAAGTTACATTTGAATCTGACATTAAACAGGAATAAAAAACAATTTCAAAAACAGCTGATTTAATGCCAGAAGTGCGTGTTAAGCCAATAACCAGATAAACTGAACAATTTACCGTAATTCAAAGAAAGAGAAAAACAAAATTGAATCAATACACCCCATGAAAAATATACAAAAAACCTTACAATACTACTCAAAGAAAACACTGAAGTGGGGAGCAGTCGTTCACCCAACAACCCAATGTAACACTTCAAAATGGGTTCAATAACACAGCTGCGTGCCACAGAAAACAGAAAGACATAACATACACTTCATTTGACAAATACTCATTAATATTACTCCACTCCTGTTTGAACTGCAGTGTCCCAAAGAAACAGGCTCTTATTCTGAAAGAACAATTTTTTTATACAGGGTGTTACAAAAAGGTAGGGCCAAACATTCAGGAAACATTTCTCACACACAAAGAAAGAAAATATGTTGTGTGGACATGTGTCCGGAAACGCTTATGAAACGTCCCCTTTGAACAATTCTACATGACTGTGCTTAAACTGACACACAATATTTTGTTAGCGCAACGCAATCTGACTTTCAAAATTCCCTACAAAAGAATGGCCCTGACTAACATTAAACTATACCTTTCACAAATCACTTACCTCACAAAAATCTTCGCTGCTCAAGCTACTGCAATACAGCGAGCGCCACTACTGCCAGCTAAATAAAAGATTCAAACTATGGAAGGCACTAACTACTGATAGGGATAGTTAGCAAATGAAAGATATTAATAGAGAACAAACAATGTATTTACCTTGATATCATCGTATATAAATATAGCAGTTCATGACAAATTTCAAAACTCCGCCATCTCTCTCCCCACTGCTGGCGGCTCACCTCCAACTGCCAACGCTACGCGCTGTTCACATCCAGCTGCCGCTGCCCAACACTACAATGGCGAGTATTACAACAATGCAAAGCAGACACAGACTGCCCACAGCACAGCCAGTGATTTTCATACAGAGGTGGCGTTACCAATAAAAAAACCTAAACAGCCTACTTACACGCTTACTTTCCATGTTAGAGCTCATTTTATTACTTCTCTTCAAATCGCATTAATCATGGAATGGAAACACACAGCAACAGACCGTACCAGCATGACTTCAAACACTTTGTTACAGGAAATATTCAAAATGTCCTCCGTTAGCGAGGATACATGCATCCACCTTCCGTCGCATGGATGCGCTGATGCAGCCCTGGAGAATGGCGTATTGTATCACAACCGTCCACAATACGAGCACGAAGAGTCTCTACATTTGGTACCGGAGATGCGTAGACAAGAGCTTTCAAATGCCCCCATAAATGAAAATTAAGAGGGTTGAGGTCACGAGAGCGTGGAGGCCATGGAATTGGTCCGCTGCGGCTGGTCCCGGCGGAGGTTCGAGTTCTCCCTCGGGCATGGGTGTGTGTGTTTGTCCTTACGATAATTTAGGTTAAGTAGTTTGTAAGCTTAGGGACTGATGACCTTAGCAGTTAAGTCCCACAAGATTTGACACACACACAATTGGTCCGCCTATACTAATCCATCGGTCACCGAATCTGTTGTTGAGAAGCGTACGAACACTTCGACTGAAATGTGCAGGAGCTCCATCGTGCATGAACCACATGTTGTGTCGTACTTGTAAAGGAACATGTTCTAGCAGCACAGGTAGAGTATCCGGTATGAAATCATGGCGGTGAATCGAGGAAGTACAGTACATACTGACGAAACTAAAATGAGCTCTAACATGGAAATTAAGCGTTTCCGGACACATGTCCACATAACATCTTTTCTTTATTTGTGTTTGAGGAATGTTTCCTGAAAGTTTGGCCGTACCTTTTTGTAACACTGTATATACACTCCTGGAAATTGAAATAAGAACACCGTGAATTCATTGTTCCAGGAAGGGGAAACTTTATTGACACATTCCTGGGGTCAGATACATCACATGATCACACTGACAGAACCACAGGCACATAGACACAGGCAACAGAGCATGCACAATGTCGGCACTAGTACAGTGTATATCCACCTTTCGCAGCAATGCAGGCTGCTATTCTCCCATGGAGACGATCGTAGAGATGCTGGATGTAGTCCTGTGGAACGGCTTGCCATGCCATTTCCACCTGGCGCCTCAGTTGGACCAGCGTTCGTGCTGGACGTGCAGACCGCGTGAGACGACGCTTCATCCAGTCCCAAACATGCTCAATGGGGGACAGATCCGAAGATCTTGCTGGCCAGGGTAGTTGACTTACACCTTCTAGAGCACGTTGGGTGGCACGGGATACATGCGGACGTGCATTGTCCTGTTGGATCAGCAAGTTCCCTTGCCGGTCTAGGAATGGTAGAACGATGGCTTCGATGACGGTTTGGATGTACCGTGCACTATTCAGTGTCCCCTCGACGATCACCAGTGGTGTACGGCCAGTGTAGGAGATCGCTCCCCACACCATGATGCCGGGTGTTGGCCCTGTGTGCCTCGGTCGTATGCAGTCCTGACTGTGGCGCTCACCTGCACGGCGCCAAACACGCATACGTCCATCATTGGCACCAAGGCAGAAGCGACTCTCATCGCTGAAGACGACACGTCTCCATTCGTCCCTCCATTCACGCCTGTCGCGACACCACTGGAGGCGGGCTGCACGATACCCCAGGAGCAACAGTGTCCCTAATTTGCTGGGAAGTGGCGGTGCGGTCCCCTACGGCACTGCGTAGGATCCTACGGTCTTGGCGTGCATCCGTGCGTCGCTGCGGTCCGGTCCCAGGTCGACGGGCACGTGCACCTTCCGCCGACCACTGGCGACAACATCGATGTACTGTGGAGACCTCACGCCCCACGTGTTGAGCAATTCGGCGGTACGTCCACCCGGCCTCCCGCATGCCCACTATACGCCCTCGCTCAAAGTCCGTCAACTGCACATACGGTTCACGTCCACGCTGTCGCGGCATGCTACCAGTGTTAAAGACTGGGATGGAGTTCCGTATGCCACGGCAAACTGGCTGACACTGACGGCGGCGGTGCACAAATGCTGCGCAGCTAGCGCCATTCGACGGCCAACACCGCGGTTCCTGGTGTGTCCGCTGTGCCGTGCGTGTGATCATTGCTTGTACAGCCCTCTCGCAGTGTCCGGAGCAAGTATGGTGGGTCTGACACACCGGTGTCAATGTGTTCTTTTTTCCATTTCCAGGAGTGTATGTTTACATTACAGCATTAAGGAATTCCAAATCTTTCCCCTTTCTAGGCGGAGGCTGAGCCAGAAACACAGAATGCCACAGAAACACAGTTTTGCTGTGAAATCTTACAGGACACCCGGAAGCAGTAACAGACAAGGGGTCGGCACCCACATTAACACTGGCTAAGAGTCAGGCTGGGAGCACATCCTACGAGAACTTGTTCACACTATGCTCACCACAAACTGTAGACATTCCGGCCGAACATCCGCTTGCGGCGGCTGCCAGAAGGACGAAGCAACCGACAGGTGCACGCCATGCTTCTCACACAGGCACCTCAATTTGTACAAACATCTAGGCCAACACCAACTGCGGACTCCCCTCTCACTGCCAGGCTTGGCACATTTTATATCAAATGCCTTCCAGGCAACCAGTAACCGCTGCAGGAGTTTCACGATTAGCAAACAGGCCCAGCGTAACAGACGTCACACACGTGCTTACGCCCGAGCCACAACTCCGCCAGTCTCACCGGCCACCTAAAACCGACTGCCTCTCGCCGTCCCGCGCGCCCCAGCCGAAAACGCAAAGATGGTCATGCCCACGGACGCGCCAAATATAAGAAGCCGATCGCTGATGATCGACCAGCGATCTGTCTCAAAGACCACAACACAAAGGGAAGAAAACGTAAATTAGTTACCAACTACGGCGCGCGCACACTTTGTTCAACATGTAAACGTCACTACAGATGTATATTTTCAACTTTTCTCGGCGGAATGAGTAGCCACTTAAGTTTCGGGCATGCAGCCGGGCAAATAAAATTATTTCCACTAATACTTCGGCCGCGTACCGTCCGGTTATTCTCAGAGCAAAATGGTTCAAATGGCTCTGAGCACTATGGGTTATTCTCAGAGTCGAAGATGGTTCAAATGGCTCTGAGCACTATGGGACTTAACATCTGAGGTCATCAGTCCCCTAGAACTTAGAACTACCTAAACCTAACTAACCTAAGGACATCACACACATCCATGCCCGAGGCAGGATTCCAACCTGCGACCGTAGCGCTCGCGCGGTTCCAGACTGAAGCGCCTAGAACCGCTCGGCCACATCGACCGGCATTCTCAGAGTCTTGTGACTTACTCTGATGATAGCCGGACAATACGCGGCCGAAATATCAGTGGAAGAAATTTTATTTGCGAGGCTGCATGCCCAAAATTTAATGGACTAGTTACTACAGATATTCGAATTTAGCGTATTACATATTCGATATGCCTACCATCATTGGCGTTGATGTGGCGCAGACGAATTGAGAAATTCTGCTTGAGCCAGTAAGTGTCGGAACATCGATGCTGTCGATGACCTACTGAATGGCTGTTTTCAGCTCAGTAATGGAGTTATTGCTGTACACAATGTCATTAATATATCCCACAAAAAGGGTCGCAAGTGTTCAGATCCGGAGAATAGGGTGGCCAATCGAGCTCCATGCCAGTGGCGTCTGGGTCCCCAGAGCCAGAATGCGATCCCCAAAGCGCTCCTCCGGGACATCAAACACTCTCCTGCTTCGATAGAGTCGAACTCTGTCTTGTATGAACCACATCTTGTCGACACCAGGGTCGCTTTTGATAAATTGAATGGAATCATCTTCAAAACCCTTAACGTATCGTTCGGTAGTCACCGTGCCGACAAGGAACATCGCACCGATTATTCCATGACTGCGCATTGCACATCACACAGTCACGTGTCGAGGGTGAAGAGAATTCTCGATAACGAAATGCGGATTCTCAGTCCCCCGAATGCTCCAATTCTGCTTATTGACGAACCCATCCAAATGAAAGTGGGCTTCTTCGCTAAATCAAACCATACAGCACGTACTAATTCCCATCAAGTTCCGCGGCCAACCGCGCAGTTTGAACGTCCTAACACAAACCGTACAGAAGTTATGACGATTTTATTTCATATAGTTCAATAATTGTCACTGTTGTGACTGACAATTCGCAATTTTTCACAACACAACTTTTATTGATGTAAGTTCACAAGGTTGATGACTGAACATACAAACTAAAGGTAAAAATAACAAAAAAAAGTCTCCTAACGGAAGCAAACAGAAGTTTACTTCTTATTTTCCACAAATGTTCATGGTAACACACACACTAGTCCAATTCCGAGACGAAGACGTAATCTTCGACGGTTGCAGTACACGAGGTCGGCATCCGGCGTGAACTTCGGGGCTGGTTCTAGCCCTTAAATAGCTGTCTCCAGCCAATCAGATTTTGGCATAGTGATACTCCCTGCAGGCCGTGGCTCGAGCACCCCCTGCAGGAAGTTGTGCTCTGAATGTCTGTTTCCATTATCTTGTGTGTAAATAGCCGGTGTTTACCATCGTGATTTTGGGTACGCCTTTGTTCATAAACAACCTCGTCCTCTGTGGTGTTATGTGGGTTGCCGGCCCTCAGGGGCTACCTTGGCTCCGGTGTAACAGTGACCCTGTACTTTCTCTTCGGCATGTCAGCAACGTTTCGTCAGTGACATTACCAGGAGCCAATTTTACACAGCAGAGCGCTCGAAACACTACTGCACCCTCATTGGCTGTCGGAAAAGTGTGTGACATCAGGTGCATAGAAACACCCTGAAGTCGACTACTGTTGTACGTGACCCCAACTATACTTACAGGTGGTAATCCATCGGGTTTCATGTTAGATCCTTCTGTACACATGTACCTCGCCTATCGAGCCCTCATTAATCCGGATTTTCGGTTTATCTAGATTTTCTTTTCCTTTTCATTGTGGTATGGTGTACACCCTCGGAAAAAATTGCAACATCAAAAATAATTAATCTATGGTAATGAAATTTCGGGAATACGTTGGTCTATGTAACATATTTGAGAAATTAAACTTGTAAGATCACAGATTAATGTAAACACGAAACAAGCCATTGCAAAATTAATAACCAGTGTACTCAACAGAAAGTTGAATGCATCCATCCAAACGTGCATGCATTCTGTGGTACGGGTGAAAGATATCAGTTTGCGGGATGAAGTTCCATGCCAGTTGCACTTGGTCGGTCAATACAGGGACAGCTAATAATATATAGTTGAGAACTCTTCTCTCCACCCCCACCCTCCCCAGTAATAGCCTAAAATATGACGACTAGCAGATGGAAGAGGCTGATAGGGTTAAATTGTTGGGATGACCGACGGCAGGAACATACCGATATTTAAACTGCAACTCTATCTTTTCAGTGCATCTATTGTCAGACATGCATGATACAATTGTACACTGAGGTAACAAAGGTCACAGCGCATCTCCTATAACGTGTAGGACTTCCTTTTCCCTACATAGTACAACAACTGGACGTGGGCCGGTCGGAGTGGCCGAGCGGTTCTAGGCGCTACAGTCTGGAATCGCGCGACCACTGCGGTCGCGGGTTCGAATCCTGCCTCGGGCATGGATGTGTGTGATGTCCTTAGGTTAGTTAGGTTTAAGTAGTTCTAAGTTCTAGGGGACTCATGACCTCAGAAGTTAAGTCGCATAGTGCTCAGAGCCATTTTTTGAACTGGACGTGACATGGCCTCAACAAGTCGTTGGGAGTCCCCTTTACATATACTGAGCCATTCCTACTCTATAGCCGTCCACAATTGCGAAAGTGTTGCCAGTGCAGGATTTTGCGCACGAACTGACCTCTAGATTATAGATGGGATTCATGTCGGGCCATTTGGGTGGCCAAATTCTTTGCTCGAACTGTCTAAAATATTCGTCAAACCTATTACGCACAGTTGTTACCCGGCAACATTGCACATTGTTACAGCCGAACATAACCATTTCTAGTCAATGATCGGTTCATGTGTACCAGAGGAGCCTGTCTATCCCACGGAAGCACAGCAGACACCATTATGGAGCCACCACCAGCCTGTACAGTCCTTGACAACCTGGGTCCATGGCTTCGTAGGGTCTGTGCCACACTCGGACCCTACAATCAGCTCTTACCAACCGAAATGTGACTCATGTGACCAAGCCAGGGTTTTCCAGTCGTCTGGGGCCCAATCCATATGACCACGACCCCAAGAGACGCGCTGCATGCGATGTCGTGCTGTTAGCGAAGGCACTCGCTTTGGTCGTCTGCTGCCAAAGTCCACTGTCGTCACATTTCGCCGCACTGTCCTAAAGGACACGTTCGTCCCACATTGATCTTTGTGGTTTTTTCGTAGTGTTTCTTGTCTGTTAGCACCGAAACTCTGTGAGGGGCAATATCTGAAATTTTGTTGTCTCGCCACCCTTTTGACACTGTGGATCGCAAAATACAGAGCTCCCTAACGATTTCCGAAATGGAATGTACCATGCGTGTAGCTCCAAACTGCCATTCCGCGTTCGAAGTTTGTTAATTCCGGTCGTGCGGTCATAAGCACTTTGGAAACATTTTCACATGAATTCCGCGAGTACAAATGACATCTCTGGTTTTTTTTCCTTTATTGTATTTCGATTCCCCCCGAAGGGGGCGGGCTGGCAGCAGCTTATTACGCTGCTCTGCAGCCTACAGACTTCAAAAAGTCCTTGTTGAGAAACTGGGTCCATGGCTTCATAGGGTCTGTGCCACACTCGGACCCTACAATCAGCTCTTACCAACTGAAATGTGACTCATGTGAGTTTTAAAAAACGTAAGAAGAAGTTAAGAAACAAGAAAAGTAGGCGGGGACTTAAATTGAAAACGGCGGAAAATTGTGGAAAGTTAAAACATAAAGCAAAAGGGTTGGCAAAGCGAATAAAATACACAGGATGCAGACAGGTAACATAGTAGGCAGACAATTAAAAAACAAGGCGACAGTCTGGTTTCTGTACGCAAGAGATATAAAATCACACCCAGCGACAGTATGATGGTCGTTCGCAACACTTCAGAAAACAACTCTCAACACTCACTGTAAACACTGCACTAAAATGTCGGCACACACCATAGCCTAGGGCAGATGGGGGGGGGGGGGGGGGGGGAGGGGGTGGACCGGGACAGATGACGGGGAAAACAAGGAGGGAGGAAAAACGAAAGGGCGGGGACCCAAGGAGGGAGAGGACTCATAAGGGGGGGGGGGAGGGGCAGGGCAGATGCGAGAAGCAAAAGGACTCAGGGGAGAGAAGGGGAACAGAGAGAGGGTAGGTGGGGAAAAAAGAGGATGGAATGGGGGGAGAGGGAGCCCAAGAAAAGGATGGAGGAAAGGAGGGGGGAGGATCAGAAATGATAGGAGGGATAAATGGAGGGAGAGAGGGCATCATCAGGGAGGGGGAGTTGATGGAAGCCACCTTGGGAAAGGAGATGAAGGGCGTAGAGATGGAGGGTTGGGGGGACACAACAGTGAAGATGTGGCAGGGGGTGAGGATGGGAGAGGAGAGGAGCAACCAGAGGGTGAGGGGGATCAAGGCGGTGGGAGGTGTAGAGGATGCTGATATGTTCGAGGAATAGGAGCAGATGGGGGAAAGGAATGAAGTCATACAGGATCTGCGTGGGGGATGGGACGCATATACGGAAGGTGAGGCAGAGTGCATGACGCTCAAGGATCTGCAGGGACTTATAGAATTTGGGGGGGGGGGGCAGATATCCAGTTGGGACTGGCATAACAGAGGATGAGACGGATTAAGGATTTGTAGGTGTGGAGGATGGTAGAAGGGCGCAACCCCCATGTCCGGCCAGAGGAGTTTGAGGAGTCAGAGGCGGTTGTGGGCTTTGGATTGGATGGAGCGGAGATGAGGGATCCAGGTGAGGTGACGGTCAATGGTGAGGCCAAGGTAGGTGAGGGTGGGGGAGAGGCGGGCAGGACGGGCGCAGACAGTAAGGGAGAAATCCAGGAGCCGGAAGGAGCGAGTGGTACGACCTACGATGATTGCCTAGGTCTTGGAAGGATTGATTTTCAGGAGCCACTGGTTACACCATGCGGCAAAAAGGTCAAGGTGATTCTGGAGAAGGCGGACATCTCTGGCAATGCACTGCCATTTTATAGTTTGTGTACGCGATGCTACTGCCATCTGTATGTGTACATGTCGCTATCCCACGACTTTTGTCAGTTCAGTGTATATTATATTGGAAACTGAAAAAAAATTGTAGTTATGTTAGGAGTTGTATCAGACAAAGTGGAATTATTCCACGTTTCTACATTTCACAACGTTACATAGTGTCTCTGTTTGAACAAACCCAGCAGTCTAAGGAAGTTATTGCTCGACGATCCGCCGCGAGCGATACCGGTCCAGAGCAACAGCCATCTAGCGGTAGAAAGGGTGAAACTACGAAAATAAGCAGACACAGTATCTGGGCGCTAGAATAACTGCAGTCAATCCGCTCAAGCGCACAAGGCGTCGATAATTCACGTATGCGCAGATTGGGGTACTGCAGTGCTTTCGGCTTGCTATTTCCGTATTGTTAAGTGGCTGCTGGCTAATTTCTGATTTTTGTTTTAGGGTTTCCGCATTTTGTCAGTAAGTAGGTTTTCATAAATGCAATACTTTTTTCTTTGCCAGTAGACTTACTTTTACACTATGTGTTTGTGAAAGCACTCTTTCTATTGATTGCTTCGTATTCTAAAAATGGTATGAAGTAAAGAGGCGTTAAGCGTCTTAATTCAAGCAAACAGCGGAGAAAGGTGTCTGTATCACCTGCAAGACCCACTGTATCACAACAAGGTACGTCGGTAATCGTTTATTTCTGAGTAACATGCACGTTACGTAACACGGTCATGTTCGATTTGTATCGTAGTGCCTTAGATCACGAAAGTTGGTGTTTGGTTTGATTCCATCTCTTGCTTTAGTTCAACATGCCGGGAAAAAGAAACTGGCAGTGATAGGCGAGAAAGCCCGTGTAGTTTTGCCCAGTGTGACAGACGATGACTGCAAAACTCTGAGTTCCTATATGTTTAGTTTGACGTTGATACTACATCAGAATATTTTATGATCTGAAGATGGCAGTAGCCGAAACCGGTCATAGTGAAATTACACTACTGGCCATTAAAATTGCTACACCACAAAGTGCTTCAGTCGCGAAATCTAACCAACAGGAAGAAGATGGTGTGATATGCAAATGATTTGCTTTTCAAAGCATTCACACAAGGTTGGCGCCGGTGGCGACACCTATAACGTGCTGACATGAGGAATGTTTCCAACCGATTTCTCATACAAAAACAGCAGTTGACCGGCGTTGCCTGGTGAAACGTTGTTGTGATGCCTCGTGTAAGGAGGAGAAATGCGTACCATCACGTTTCCGACTTTGATAAAGGTCGGATTGTAGCCTATCGCGATTGCCGTTGATCGTATCGCGACATTGCTGCTCGCGTTGCTCGAGATTCAATGACTGTTAGCAGTATATGGAATCGGTGGGTTCAGGACGGTAATACGGAACGCCGTGCTGAATCCCAACGGTCTCGTATCACTAGCAGTCGAGATGACAGGCATCTTATCCGCATGGCTGTTACGGATCGTGCAGCCACGTCTCGATCCCTGAGGCAACAGATTGGAACATTTGCACGAACAGTTCGACGGCGTTTGCAGCAGCATGGACTATCAGCTCGGAGACCATGGTTGCGGTTACCCTTGACGCTGCATCACAAACAGGAGCGCCTGAGATGGTGTACTTAACAACGAGCCTGGGTGCATGAATAGCAAAACGGATCGGATGAATCCAGGTTCTGTTTACAGCATCATGATGGTCGCATCCGTGTTTGGCGACATCGCGGTGAACGCACATTGGAAGCGTGTATTAGTCATCGCCATACTGGCGTATCACCCAGTGTGATGGTATGGGGTGCTATTGGTTACACGTCTCGGTCACCTCTTATTCTCATTGACGGCACTTTGAACAGTGGACGTTACATTTCAGATGTGTTACGACCCGTGGCTCTACGCTTCATTCGCTCCCTGCGAAACCCTACATTTCAGCAGAATAATGTTGCAGGCCCTGTACGTGCCTTTCTGGATACAGAAAATGTTGGACTGCTGCCCTGGCCAGCACATTCTCCAGATCTCTCACCAATTGAAAACATCTGGTCAATGGTGGCCGAGCTACTGGCTCCTCACAATACGCCAGTCACTACTCTTGATGAACTGTGCCATCGTGTTGAAGCTGCATGGGTAGCTGTACCTGTACACGCCATCCAAGCTATGTTTGACTCAATGCCCAGGCGTATCAAGGCCGTTATTACGCCCAGAGGTGGTTGTTCTGGGTACTGATTTCTCAGGATCTATGCACCCAAATTGTGTGAAATTGTAATCATATGTCAGTTCTAGTATAATATATTTGTCCAATGAGTATCCGTTGATCATCTGCATTTCTTCTTGGTGCAGCAATTTTAATGGCCAGTAGTGTAAAAATTTATGTGATCAAGACGAACCTATAAAATAAAGTGCCGAAAATATGATCAAGCTTTACAATTGATAAAAAGCTCTGAGTGGCACACACACACACACACACACACACACACACAAACAAACTGGAAAAAATAACACGTGTATCCTTAAGTACAGGTCCTTTGAAGTGTAGCAAATTGCCAAATTGCAGTGCATACATCCACAGCAACTTTTGAAATGGTGGGCTGTACTGTTCTGAGGTTAAAACCTAGTAAAGATTCCCCAGTTGCCAGAAAACGTAATGTTACAACAAGCCTGCAACATAAGAGGTCGTGTAACGGCATTTGATCAGTGGCTAGGCTGGTGTGATAACAAAACGTACAAACACATGATTTAACTCTTACTTTCGAGAAGGTGACATAGCCTCTCTCATGAGTGAGTCACACTTTCTAGTTCCATCTTCTATCAATGACAGCAGTGACTCCAAACAGGCAATGTCCATTCTCACGAAGTTCCAAAATTCTTCCGGATCTTCGGGCCTCAGTTCTTTCATAAGCAGTTGATACATCTTCCTGCCTTCGTCCCTTCGTTTCAAGTGGGGTCGAACACAACAACGTCTGCATTTTCGTTTTCTGCCCTAATTCGAAGATGTACTGTCACTGTCGGTGCAATATCTCCAAAAACAAGTGCGTCCTCCATGTGCAAAATGCTGTATGAATGTAAATTTATATACGCACCAAGTGTCGTAATATAAAACTAACTGCTGAGTCTGTAATTCAAAACAGTAGTAACCTACACAAGAAAATAATAATTACGTAATGATGGAAGACACAGAAATAATTTGTGCGAATGACGTTCCAATACATCACACGTTCCCACTCGCGCGGTAGGACGAACGACTTTACTAGAGATCAGACAGTTCTACACTCCTGGAAATTGAAATAAGAACACCGTGAATTCATTGTCCCAGGAAGGGGAAACTTTATTGACACATTCCTGGGGTCAGATACATCACATGATCACACTGACAGAACCACAGGCACATAGACACAGGCAACAGAGCATGCACAATGTCGGCACTAGTATAGTGTATATCCACCTTTCGCAGCAATGCAGGCTGCTATTCTCCCATGGAGACGATCGTAGAGATGCTGGATGTAGCCCTGTGGAACGGCTTGCCATGCCATTTCCACCTGGCGCCTCAGTTGGACCAGTGTTCGTGCTGGACGTGCAGACCGCATGAGACGACGCTTCATCCAGTCCCAAACATGCTCAATGGGGGACAGATCCGGAGATCTTGCTGGCCAGGGTAGTTGACTTACACCTTCTAGACCACGTTGGGTGGCACGGGATACATGCGGACGTGCATTGTCCTGTTGGAACAGCAAGTTCCCTTGCCGGTCTAGGAATGGTAGAACGATGGGTTCGATGACGGTTTGGATGTACCGTGCACTATTCAGTGTCCCCTCGACGATCACCAGTGGTGTACGGCCAGTGTAGGAGATCGCTCCCCACACCATGATGCCGGGTGTTGGCCCTGTGTGCCTCGGTCGTATGCAGTCCTGATTGTGGCGCTCACCTGCACGGCGCCAAACACGCATATGACCATCATTGGCACCAAGGCAGAAGCGACTCTCATCGCTGAAGACGACACGTCTCCATTCGTCCCTCCATTCACGCCTGTCGCGACACCACTGGAGGCGGGCTGCACGATGTTGGGGCGTGAGCGGAAGACGGCCTAACGGTGTGCGGGACCGTAGCCCAGCTTCATGGAGACGGTTGCGAATGGTCCTCGCCGATACCCCAGGAGCAACAGTGTCCCTAATTTGCTGGGAAGTGGCGGTGCGGTCCCCTACGGCACTGCGTAGGATCCTACGGTCTTGGCGTGCATCCGTGCGTCGCTGCGGTCCGGTCCCAGGTCGACGGGCACGTGCACCTTCCGCCGACCACTGGCGACAACATCGATGTACTGTGGAGACCTCACGCCCCACGTGTTGAGCAATTCGGCGGTACGTCCACCCGGCCTCCCGCATGCCCACTATACGCCCTCGCTCAAAGTCCGTCAACTGCACATACGGTTCACGTCCACGCTGTCGCGGCATGCTACCAGTGTTAAAGACTGCGATGGAGCTCCGTATGCCACGGCAAACTGGCTGACACTGACGGCGGCGGTGCACAAATGCTGCGCAGCTAGCGCCATTCGACGGCCAACACCGCGGTTCCTGGTGTGTCCGCTGTGCCGTGCGTGTGATCATTGCTTGTACAGCCCTCTTGCAGTGTCCGGAGCAAGTATGGTGGGTCTGACACACCGGTGTCAATGTGTTCTTTTTTCCATTTCCAGGAGTGTATTTCCGTTTCCAGCACTATTACCGTCTACTGCGCACGTGCGCCAGGTAATCCCCGCCGATGTAGTTTGGGCTGAAGAGATCATCCTTGATGACTTATTCTTCTACGATGGGATGTAAGGATAAAAGGAAAACTATTTATTACACATTCAGTTAGGTTTGGGCACGCAGTGGGCCCTTTAGCCTGCTGTCTTTGGTGATGTCTATCTGCTGTGGAGGGTGAGATGTGTCTAGGCTGTTATGTGTGACTGCTTCCTCGTGTTATGATAGATCGCCTATGGGGGGGGGGGGGGGGGGGTTCGTAGAGCCTTGTTATGGACTTTATGTTTTATAGTGGTCTCTTGGAGTGCGGTGCGGATGTCGGCGTTTCTTGTCCACCATGGAGCTTCTGTGATCCATCGATAGCAAATGTTTTGCAGAGTTTGGAGTTTGTTGTAGTGGGAGACGCACGTAGTTCCCCATGAGATGGAGCCATATAGCATTGTGGGTTCCACCGCTGCGCGTAATAGGTCGACGTGTTACAGTCTGTAGTTACAGATGTGCACGCTTGGGGCGCTGATGTACAGGCGCATCGTGTAATACGGGCTTAAGGCCCACACTGCAGGAGAGTCCAGTTTTTTTTTTTTTTTTTGCTGAGCCAGTGACCCCCACGACAGGAGGCATCGTGTTGTTGTTGGACCCACCCACACAGGCGGTGTGCGTGACGCAGGTGGCGCTGCTGTACACGGGCCGCCTGCTCGCCGGCTTCGCCATGGGCGCCGCATGCGTCGTGTCGCCGCTCTACAACGAGGAGATCTCCGAGGTGGCGATCCGCGGCGCGCTCGGCGTCTACCAGAACCTCATGGTCACCGCCGGCGTCCTGCTCGCCTACGTCTCGGGCGCCCTGCTGCCCTACAACGGCACCATATTCATGGGGTGAGTCTCACAGCGAGCGGCCCGCACGCTCATTCGACAAGATTTCTTTTGTTTTTGTCTGCCCTGGGTTTTGGTGTCGTGAACACACAGTCTTATTCAACTCTAAGAAGGGGAGGCCACGACGTTTGGAACGCCGAACAAAATGTGTTGCATTACTTATTCAGAGCTCCTCATACATCGAAACTTCGATACCTTCGAGGGCTATTCGGAAAGTAAGGAACGATAGGTCGCGAAGTGGAAACCACAGGGAAAATCAAAACATTTTTATTTACAACAGTTAGCTACAGCTTCCAGCTGTTTACCTCCGTAGTCGCCGATCCGACTTAGGCGTTTCTCACAGCGTTGTACCAACTTTCCGATACCCTCGTTATAGAATGCAGCCGCCAGTGCTTTCCGCCAATTCTCAACGCTGCCTACAGTCCGTTGTGTGCCAAAATGTCTTCATAGCCAGCGCTTCGTGTGAGCAGACATGAAACTCAGAAGGAGACAATTACGGGCTCTATTGTGGGTAATCAAACATTTCCAATCGAAAACGATGCAGAAGGATCTTCATTGCCCCTGCACAATGCGGCTCAGAATTGTCTTGAAGAAGAAACCGCACGACAGTTATGTAATGTTGGCTGCATAGCTTCAGGCGAAATTTCTCACCAGGCCCTCGTACTCGCTGGGAATCTTTATGTGCTCCTTGCGTGCTCAGAACTGAAAAGAACGACGTAATGCGATCGACGGGCATACTAGAGACACTTCCCAACACACTTGTGCAAAACTTGATCGAATTTTCACTGTGGTTTCCATTTCGCGTCCAATCGTTCCTTTCTTTCCGAACAGCCCTTGTACTTAGACTGGCCATTTCTTTCCTTACAAGGGGAGGCCACGACGTTTGGAACGCGGATTTACTGGAAACTTCGTACACACGCAGTACTCCATGAGGACAACAAAATGTGTAAGCAGTAGCGTGTACTTCTCAAGCGTCATTGAGAAAATCGCTAGATAATTTCGGTCGTCAAATGTATACCTGTGTGTGGCCACTTTTACTATGAAGCGGCGGCAGCCGAGTGGTTAGCGTTCAAGCCCATTTCTTATCAAGTGCATTGCATCATGCATATGCGAAACAACTCTACACTTACTTTCACTTGTGAAGATGTGTGCGAGCTCCTCTTATTTCCCTCAATTGTCCATTTAGTGTCGCAATCGAGTTTCGATGATTCGCACACTGATCTCGTTCTTGCGTCTTACATGTTGTTCTAGCAAAAATAAGTCTTCATATAGAGTTAGCGGCAGGTGGTCAAATAGAATCAGTTCTCCACATATCTGTCTATATTGTTATATATATATATATATATATATATATATATATATATATATATATATATATATATATTAGGGGAAATACATATTAGGGGAAAAAAAGGAAATCCTGAGAGACAGTAACCTATATATATATATATATATAGAGGGCTGTACAAGCAATGATCACACGCACGGCACAGCGGACACACCAGGAACCGCGGTGTTGGCCGTCGAATGGCGCTAGCTGCGCAGCATTTGTGCACCGCCGCCGTCAGTGTCAGCCAGTTTGCCGTGGCATACGGAGCTCCATCGCAGTCTTTAACACTGGTAGCATGCCGCGACAGCGTGGACGTGAACCGTATGTGCAGTTGACGGACTTTGAGCGAGGGCGTATAGTGGGCATGCGGGAGGCCGGGTGGACGTACCGCCGAATTGCTCAACACGTGGGGCGTGAGGTCTCCACAGTACATCGATGTTGTCGCCAGTGGTCGGCGGAAGGTGCACGTGCCCGTCGACCTGGGACCGGACCGCAGCGACGCACGGATGCACGCCAAGACCGTAGGATCCTACGCAGTGCCGTAGGGGACCGCACCGCCACTTCCCAGCAAATTAGGGACACTGTTGCTCCTGGGGTATCGGCGAGGACCATTCGCAACCGTCTCCATGAAGCTGGGCTACGGTCCCGCACACCGTTAGGCCGTCTTCCGCTCACGCCCCAACATCGTGCAGCCCGCCTCCAGTGGTGTCGCGACAGGCGTGAATGGAGGGACGAATGGAGACGTGTCGTCTTCAGCGATGAGAGTCGCTTCTGCCTTGGTGCCAATGATGGTCGTATGCGTGTTTGGCGCCGTGCAGGTGAGTGCCACAATCAGGACTGCATACGACCGAGGCACACAGGGCCAACACCCGGCATCATGGTGTGGGGAGCGATCTCCTACACTGGCCGTACACCACTGGTGATCGTCGAGGGGACACTGAATAGTGCACGGTACATCCAGACCGTCATCGAACCCATCGTTCTACCATTCCTAGACCGGCAAGGGAACTTGCTGTTCCAACAGGACAATGCACGTCCGCATGTATCCCGTGCCACCCAACGTGGTCTAGAAGGTGTAAGTCAACTACCCTGGCCAGCAAGATCTCCGGATCTGTCCCCCATTGAGCATGTTTGGGACTGGATGAAGCGTCGTCGCACGCGGTCTGCACGTCCAGCACGAACGCTGGTCCAACTGAGGCGCCAGGTGGATATGGCATGGCAAGCCGTTCCACAGGACTACATCCAGCATCTCTACGATCGTCTCCATGGGAGAATAGCAGCCTACATTGCTGCGAAAGGTGGATATACACTGTACTAGTGCCGACATTGTGCATGCTCTGTTGCCTGTGTCTATGTGCCTGTGGATCTGGCAGTGTGATCATGTGATGTATCTGACCCCAAGGCCGGCCGAAGTGGCCGTGCGGTTAAAGGCGCTGCAGTCTGGAACCGCAAGACCGCTACGGTCGCAGGTTCGAATCCTGCCTCGGGCATGGATGTTTGTGATGTCCTTAGGTTAGTTAGGTTTGACTAGTTCTAAGTTCTAGGGGACTAATGACCTCAGCAGTTGAGTCCCATAGTGCTCAGAGCCGTTTGAGCCGTTTCTGACCCCAGGAATGTGTCAATAAAGTTTCCCCTTCCTGGGACAATGAATTCACGGTGTTCTTATTTCAATTTCCAGGAGTGTATATATATATTAGGGGAAATATATATTAGGGGAAAAAAAGGAAAGCCAGAGAGACAGTAACTGAGAAATAGGATGCGATTCCATTCCACTTGGAGAGTATAAAAAAAAGAAAGAGAAAAAACAAAATAAAAAAAGAAAAAAAATACACCGGTTCTCGTCCGATCACCGAAGTTAAGCAACATCGGGCCTAGTTAGTACTTGGATGAGTGACCGCCTGGGAACACTGTGTGCTGTTGGCTTTCATTTTCTCCTTTTCTCCTTTTTACGTCGCTACCCCTGCCAGCCCTCTTTTCATACTACTACGACTACTACTACTACTACTACTACTAATAATAATAATAATAATAAAAAGCCCCGTATTAACTGGATCGATGGATTGAGTCCCACTCGTCAGTTATTTTTTAATTTCTAACACAGTAATTTTCTTTACTATTTATATTACAGTTGATATAATGGGAAAAATTCGTGTAATCGGATGAACTTTCATTACATTTACAATTTCATTTGGCAGTCTACAAATTTTTACTATCACAAACAATACAATATTCATAACTGTCGCCGGCCAGGGTGGCCGAGCGGTTCTAGGCGCTACACTGTGGAACCGTGCGACCGCTACGTTCGCAGGTTCGAATCCTGCCTCGGGCATGGATGTGTCTGATGTCCTTAGGTTAGTTAGGTTTAAGAAGTTCTCATGGGACTGATGACTTCAGAAGTTGAGTCCCATAGTGCTCAGAGCCATTTGAACCATAACTGTCGACTAGTAAACGACCGAACGCATAAAGTGATAATGAAAATGTATGCTTGTCCATGTCTCCAAAATTGTTCGTATTTAATCAAAAGAGAACGAGAAATTGCGTCTCGTGAAGATGCTATTAAAATACAGTCGATACTGCATGACCAATTATCAGCCCCGATATTTAAGGAAATGCTGCGTTATGCACGGTTTGCTTCCAAATTAACGTCTGAAAGACAGATTTTCGAAAATGTTAACGACGTTTGTGTTTCCACGGCAAACCTCAAAAGACCTTGCGTATGCGGAAACACAGCATTTATTCAGCTGGTGCCGTTTATGTTTTCCATGTTTTTACGAAAAGCACCATCCTACAACTTGTACTCGTCATGTCGAAAGCGCCGAATAATTGTACATCTTTCGAAAGCAGTCTCTGCCGGTCAAAACTTGGAGGTAACAAGTGCCGAGCGGTTCTAGGCGCTACAGTCTGGAACCGCGTGACCGCTACGGTTGCAGGTTCGAATCCTGCCTCGGGCATCGATGTGTGTGATGTCCTTAGGTTAGTTAGGTTTAAGAAGTTCTCAGGGGACTGATGACTTCAGAAGTTAAGTCCCATAGTGCTCAGAGCCATCTGAACCATTTTTTGAGGTTACAAGTGGTTTAGGACTCCTTCCAGGTATAAGGGATTTCTCAAATCACAGACAAGCATACATTTTCAGTATAACTTTATGCGTTTGGTCCTTTACTAGTCGATAGTTATGATTATTATATTATTTCTGATAGTAAAAATTTGTAGGCTTCCAAAGAAAATTGTAAATTTAATAGAAGTTCATCCAATTATACGTATTTTTCCCATTATATCAAGTGTAATACAAATAGCAAAGAAAATTACTGTGTTAGAAATTAAAAAAAACTTACGAGCGGGACTCGATCCATCGATCCAGTAATTACGGGGCTTGAACGCGAACCACTTTTTTTTTTTTTTTTCCTTGTTGATCGTTCTGTTTGGTCATTGCGGACGTCAGCTGGTTTTCGTTCAAGTTCGTTTGATGATCCTTCCACTCAGTTTTTTTATTGCAGAGGCCAAGCAGCTCTCTGACCGAACACGCTGAGCTACCGTGCCGGCTATCACTCGGTTACGCCTCGTCGTAAAAGTGGCCACGCACACGTATATATTTGACGACCGAAATTATCTAGCGATTTTCTCAATGACGCTTGAGAAGTACGCGCTACTGCTTACACATTTTGTTGTCCTCATGGAGTACTGCGTGTGTACGAAGTTTTCAGTAAATTCGCGTTCCAAACGTCGTGGCCTCCCCTTGTAAGGAAAGAAATGGCCAGTCTAAGTACAAGGGCTGTTCGGAAAGAAACCAACGATCGGTCGCGAAATGGAAACCACAGTGAAAATTCGATGACGTTTTGCACAGGAGTGTTGGGCAGTGTCTCTAGTTTGCCCAACGATCGCGTTACGTCATTCGTTTTAGTACTAAGCACACAGGGAGCACATAAAGATTCCTAGAACAATAGTGTGTGCCGCCAAGTACGAGGGCCTGATAAGAAATTTCGCCTGAAGCTATGCAGCCAACATTACATAACTGTCATGCGGTTTCTTGTGCAAGACAATTCTCAGCCGCATTCTGCAGGGGCAATGAAGATGCTCCTGCATCGTTTTCAACTGGAAATGTTTGTTTACCCACAATACAGCCCGTAATTGTCTCCCTCTGAGTTCCATATCTGCTCACATGAACCGCTGGCTATGAAGACAACATTTTGGCACAGACAACGAGCTGCAGGCCAGCGTAGAGAATTGGCAGAAACCACTGGCGGCTGCGTTTTATAACGAGGGTATCGGATAGTTGGTACAACGCTACGACAAAGGTCTAAGTCGTATCGGCGACTAAGGAGGTAAGTAGCTGGAGGTTGTAGCTAACTGTTGCAAATAAAAATGTTTTGATTTTCGCTGTGGTTTCCATTTCGCGATCTATCGTTCCTTACTGTCCGAATAGCCCTCGTAGCTAACGAAGTTTCGATGTATGAGGAGCTCTCAATAAGTAATGCAACACGTATTTTTCCCGGCGAATTTCGGTTGAAAAAAAAAAGCGAAATTTGTTGAGTGACATCGTGGAATACTCCCGCTGCAGCCCCTACAGTTGGAGCGACTGTTTGGCGGCGTGTACAAGGGAGTCATCATCTTCAAACCTTGTTCCACAAAGAGAGTCTTTCAGTTTCCCAAAGAGATGATAGTCACATGGAGCCAGGTCAGGACTGTAAGGCGGGTGTTTCAGTGTTGTCCATCCGAGTTTTGTGATCGCTTTCATGGTTTTTTGACTGACATGTGGCCGTGCGTTGTCGTGCACCAGCAAAACATCCTGCTTTTGCCGATGTGGTCGAACACGACTCAGTCGAGCTTGAAGTTTCTTCAGTGTCGTCACATATGCATCAGAATTTATGCTGGTTCCACTTGTCATGATGTCCACAAGCAAGAGTCCTTCGGAATCGAAAAACACCGTAGCCACAACTTTTCCAGCAGGAGGTGTGGTTTTGAATTTTTTTTCTTTGGTGAATTTGCAATATGCCACTCCATTGATTGCCTCTTCGTCTCTGGTAAAAAATGATGGAGCCATGTTTCATCATCTGTCACAATTCTTCCAAGAAATTCATCTCCACCATTCTCGTACTGTTCCAAAAGCTCGCTGCATGCCGTTTTTCTTGTTTCTTTGTCAGCGACTGTCAACATCCTGGGATCCCACCTGGCACAAACCTTTTTTAACGCCATCACTTTCAGTATTCTGCAAACACTTCCTTCCCCTATCCCAACGTAGCGTGACAATTCGTTCGCTGTGATGCGTCTGTCAGCAGTCACCAATTCGTTAACTCTCTGCACATTGTCTGGAGTGTGTGCAGTAGGAGGCCTGCCATTGCGAGGACAATCCTCAATATTGCCGTGCCCGCTTTCATCACGTAACCTGCTTGCCCACCGACTAACTGTACTGCGGTCGACAGCAGCAACTCCATACACCATTTTCAACCTCTTGTGGATGTTTCCCACTGTATCGTTTTCACAGCACAGTGAAACCTTCCCGTCTCCTCTATATCTCAGTTTGTTACGCAATCTTCGCTTTTACAATAACCTATGAAACCTTCCCTTAGGATTTCTACCTCTCGCTTAATAATAACAAATGACATCTTCCATTTGAAATTAGTTCTCGTTCTCAATTTTAGCATAGAAATTTAAATGCTGCTTATTAAAAGTTATTTTCTGATTATTTCGATGAAACATAGAATGTGTCGTCGTCGTGTGACCCTCAGTCGTTACCTGCAATAACCCAAAATTGTTCCTTACCTTTTTTACTGTTACTGGACCGCCATCTGACTGCTACATCAAACTGCGACATGATTATACTTACTCTGTTTCACTATACTCTATTAGCTGCTGGTGGGCTTTCATAATAAGTGGCTGTATTTATTACCAAAGCTGACGTTATTCTTTAATTAATTTGACTGAAATTACGTAATTCATAGTTAAACTTTTTCTTGACAACAATAAAATTTTGCAAAGTTTTACGTTGATGATTTTTGAGATGGATTATAATCAGTAATGCAATATTGCTGGCAAAAATTAATTATATTCTGAATGAAATGATTTTACAAACGTTCAGATGGGACTTACTTTTTACAATAATCTTACAACTAGCAATGTGCAAACATACCTTCAGCAATCTTGAGTTTCTCAAAAAATTAATTCAATAATATTAGTTCCTCTTATGATAATAGTTAGCTGATGTATCTGTACATCCGGTTATAATCTCTTGTAAATCACAGCTGGTGGCTGGCAGGCGCACCGCTCCTCGCAACCTCTCGCTTCAGACCTGCTACCGACTCGCTCCACATCTCGCTTACTACTGACTTCCTACGAACGCTAAAGTGCGGTCTCTCTTGCCAACAATGCTTTGTGATGCAGACAATCCCTGCTACCATTACAAAACGTAGCAATGCGCGGTCTTTCCGCTCTTTTCTTAAAATGTATCCATATGCTGTCTCTCCCGCCCTTTTTAAAATTATATCAATGTGCGGTCTCTCTTGACAACAATACTTTGGTGCAGACATGCTCTGCTACCACAATTATTTCCAACATGACAAATATTATTTATTCCTACTTAATCCTATTAATAAAATATAAACATCTTTCATAAATTGTGGTTTGACAATAGAAATATACACGTTTTACAATAGGAATTCTACGACAGCACGTTGCTTCTGACGAGCGTCAAGTGTAGCGGTGATCTTGAAGACGTGCTGTGACGGCGCCACTCACGGGAACAGGTTGAACTAAGTTTGAAAACAAGCGGGAAGGATGTATCTACACACTGTAAAACTTTCACACATGCAGAATGAAAACTGTATTTTTACGAAACTTTTCTTGGTAGGTTTTGGTAAAGTTTTCAAGTCGAGACAATCTTTCGACCTACCAAGAAAATTAGTGAAAGTTTAAGATCGGTGAAAGACGCACGACACCCCTTAACTACCCCAGGTGTGTATAAAATTCTGTGTAGCTGTGGCATGGTTTATATTGGAACAACTAAAAGGAGTGTTAATACCCGCCTAACGGAACACAAAAGGAACTGTAGATTGGGACAGATTGAGAAATCTGCTGTAGCGGAACGCGTTTTCAAAGACGGTGATCACGAAATAAAATTTAGTGACACAAACGTGATAGCTAGGACCTCACATTATTATACTCGCATGTATAGAGAAGCTATAGAGATCTACAAGCACGGAAATAATTTTAATAGAAAAGAAGAAGGATTAAAACTAGACAAGATATGGCGTTCGCCTTTGTACCAACGAAGTGACAATCGATTACCTGTAATCGAGAGAGATGGCACTAGCCAGAGATAGTTTTAAAGTCGAAAGCACGTGACGAGTGGTGGCGCCATCTAAGCGCTCTATAGAAGTGGGACCACCAGCGCCCGGCAGCCAGTCGCCGACTCACCTCAGAGGATGTTGCCCGCAGCCGGCAACGAAACGTCAGGAAGGAGAAGTAGTTTTATATATGGACCACGGCAATTCAGCCCGGAAGTTTTAATTGATGAATGGATTCTACCTTAGCTACCGATTTCTGATCGAAGTCTATATTTATTAATAGTATCATCCCATTTACTGTGTGGAACTGTATATAGTATGTTTTGTGAAAGTTTAATGAGAGCCCATTTGCAGAGAACCACTTAATACGAGGTGCATTCTAGTTCTAAGGCCCCGATTTTTTTTCTCCGGACTGGAAAGAGATAGAAACATGTGCATTGTTTTAAAATGAGGCCGCGTTCATTGTCAATACGTCCAAGAGATGGCTGCACCGTACGGCAGATAGAATTTTACCGCCAGCGGCGAGAATTAGAACTGTTTTAAATACTTAAAGTCGGAATGTTTTCCTTACTTGAAGAGCGTGCAATCAACGTTTTCTGAATTTTCGTGGTGTGAAACGAATTGAAATTCATCGACAGTTGAAGGAGACATCTGGTGATGGAGTTATGGATGTGTCGAAAGTGCGTTCGTGGGTGCGACAGTTTAATGAAGGCAGAACATCGTGTGACAACAAACCGAAACAACCTCGGGCTCGCACAAGCCGGTCTGACGACATGGTCGAGAAAGTGGAGAGAATTGTTTTGGGGGATCGCCAAATGACTGTTGAACAGATCGCCTCCAGAGTTGGCATTTCTGTGGGTTCTGTGCACACAATCCTGCATGACGACCTGAAAATGCGAAAAGTGTCATCCAGGTGGGTGCCACGAATGCTGACGGACTACCACATGGCTGCCCGTGTGGCATGTTGCCAAGCAATGTTGACGCGCAACGACAGCACGTATGGGACTTTCTTTTCGTCGGTTGTGACAATGGATGAGACGTGGATGCCATTTTTCAATCCATAAACAAAGCGCCAGTCAGCTCAATGGAAGCACACAGATTCACCGCCACCAAAAAAATTTCGGGTAACCGCCAGTGCTGAAAAAATGATGGTGTCCATGTTCTGGGACAGCGAGGGCGTAATCCTTACCCATTGCGTTCCAAAGGGCACTACGGTAACAGGTGCATCCAACGAAAATGTTTTGAAGAACAAATTCCTTCCTGGACTGCAACAAAAACGTCCGGGAAGGGCTGCGCGTGTGCTGTTTCACCAAGACAACGCACCCGCACATCGAGCTAACGTTACGCAACAGTTTCTTCGTGATAACAATTTTGAAGTGATTCCTCATGCTCCCTACTCACCTGACCTGGCTCCTAGTGACTTTTGGCTTTTTCCAACAATGAAAGACACTCTCCGTGGCCGCTCATTCACCAGCCGTGCTGCTATTGCCTCACCGATTTTCCAGTGCTCAAAACAGACCCCTAAAGAAGCCTTCGCCGCTGCCATGGAATCATGGCGTCAGCATTGTGAAAAATGTGTACGTCTGCAGGGCGATTACGTCGAGAAGTAACGCCAGTTTCATCGATTTCGGGTGAGTAGTTAATTAGAAAAAAAATCGGAGACCTTAGAACTTGAATGCACCTCGTAATTTTCTGAAAAACATCGTTTACAATTTGACCAGTTAAGGGTCAGAATCGGAGTTTACTGTGGCAGCCTCAGAAGCGAGCGGTCCGCTTGGCGGCTGGCGCTGTCGGAGGCAGAGTGTGACGGCGGTGCGTGTGGGTGTGCGGCAGGTGCGTGCCGCCGCTGCTGCTGCTGGCGCTGTTCGTGTGGGCCCCCGAGTCGCCGGTGCTGCTGGTGGCCAAGGGGAAGGAGCTGCAGGCGCGCCGGGCGCTGCGCTGGCTGCGCGGCCCGCGCGCCGACGTGGACGGCGAGGTGGCCAAGATCAAGGTGCGTAGCTCAGCGCTGCCCACACCGACTCACAGGAAGGCCTCGCCGCTTGTTCGTGGCGTCACGTCAGCTAGTTGCAGGCATACTCATAATGGTGGTGTCTCTGACACAGGAAAATGTGAAACTATTGGCGGTAGTTGACCAACACACATTGTTCTGACAGATTTCTTGTGGTGTGCGTACTGTAAGACCTTCCGTACACACACCATCAGATCATTTGACGTGTCGCTCTAACGAAGTAGGCGAGTGTCAGCAATATGTCTCGTGGTCTTATTGTGCCGTGTTTATCTTGTGCCGTTAGGTCAGACGATGGAAATGCCACTTGCACGCTTAGAGTAGCAGACTGACGGTGACCAACTTTAAACAGAACTTGAGTAATTTTCACACACATTTATTAAAATAATAACAAATATAAACATTACGTAACTTGATTCTGGATGCTGTTTACATTTGACAATCTGAAGTTCCTTTGGTCTTGGTATGTTGATCTTATTCTCAGTTATCTCTGATACTTGACAAAGTGTCTATTCATTTATCTTGGTGGCTATGTACAGGAATATGATAATCTTATTAGGTGCAGATTGAAACTTGACTATAGACTGGTACAGACTAATGCAGACAAATGCAGACTGACTAATCGGAGGTCTGTACACTCGTTATAATACCTCGCGCGTTCAGGTATCACTGTGTGAGTGTGAGAGTGAGATCTGCGAGGAAAAAAGGTTCTACGTTAGCAGCAATCTCATTGGCGGCGTTACATATTAATACGCGGATCGGCAGAAGCAGAATTTGGTCCGTATCTAAGGCAGCGCCATCTCGTAGTGCGGAGACGGACGAGTGCTGCGCCTGCGCTGTTGTACTTAGTGGGGCGCGCTCTAGTGGGAAAGTTGTGCACGCGATGACTATGCGGAACTATGTACACAACATTTCTGCAATCAATTAATTGTGCAATTCATTACACTTCTTAACAAATAGTATACTCCTGAACTTCAATTTCCACCTGTTTTAAGGATTGACATACGAAAACAACTTCATGGTCCAGCAGCAACAGAATTCGTGCTTCTTTACCTTATTTTTAAATCTGTGGAAGCTACGTTTGTACTGGGTTGCTTTTACAAGAAACTGTGAGCATATTGGTGCTCTTCTTTAGGTATCTCGGTTGACTACGGGATGAGGAGCACAGAATGTCAATGAAATATCTTGCGATTGTACACGTTGGGGGAGGGAGTGGGGGACAGAAGAAGCTTTTTAGTTTATAAAGTTTCTCCTTTCAGTTGCAAGAGGGAAAATATTTATCTTTTCTAATGTGCATGTTTAAAAAAGTTTAAGCTCTGCAGTGATTTCGATGTATGAAGCTATTTTGTTTCCTGTTTAGAATTCCTTTCGTTGAAAACGACTGTAATCTAATGACTGGCAACAGTTGGACATTTAAACATGTAAATTAGTTTACCTTTCCAGTGACGATTTCAAACGAAAATAAATAAATAAATAAAAGAAACGAGTTCATTGTAAGGGGGTTGTGGTAAGTTTCGATAGCAAAATGGATCAAGTAAATATAGTTACTTGAATGTAAAATTTCCAAAGCTTGCAATGGGGCAAAGCATCTCCTAATATTGATCTACGTTTGTTTCCACAGATTCAGTAATACAGAACTATGATCTTCATTTGTAGCTTTACGATAGTAAGAAAATCTTTCATCTAATTAAAACTGCAGAATCCAAAACAACACCAAACGTTTTGTCCAAAAATAAGAGATTTATAGTGATAAGCACGCCCAGGCGTTTCTGCCTGCAACAGACCTGGCGTTCGCCGTTGCTAGCTGACGTGACGTCACGAACAAGCGCCGAGGCCTTCCTTTGAGTCGGTGTTGGCGCTGCCGCAGTCTGGCACCCCTTCCCGCTCGGGAAGCAGCGCGTTACACCGCACGGTGTTCAAAAAGTCTCTCCGCAGTGCCGTATGATCGTTAGCCGCGCGTGACGCATTATTGTTCGCCTTCCTGGGTTACTTCCCTTCAAGTGGACTCTCCCATTCCACTGTCTCATTTATCTCAGCCAGTGTCGGTAGTACGTTACTGTGTGTCGTTACGTCTTGACGTGGACGTTTGAATTTAGTTCCTTTGTCCATTTGTTTCGTTTTTGTCACTGTTACAATGCTAACCACTTATCTTAGAAAATAGATTAAGGAAAGACAAACCTACGTTTCTAGCTTTCGTAGACTTAGAGAAAGCTTTTGACAATGTTGACTGGAATATTCTCTTTCAAATTCTGAAAGTGGCAGGGGTAAAATACAGGGCTCGAAAGGCTATTTACAATTTGTACAGAAACCAGATGGTAGTTATAAGAGTCGTGGGGCAGGAAAG
Source organism: Schistocerca americana (assembly GCF_021461395.2). NCBI lineage: Eukaryota > Metazoa > Arthropoda > Insecta > Orthoptera > Acrididae > Schistocerca > Schistocerca americana. Next base: position 55,156,575 of record NC_060127.1, read on the forward strand.
GGAAGCAGTGGTTGGGAAGGGAGTGAGACAGTGTTGTAGCCTATCCCCAATGCTATTCAATCTGTATTTTGAGCAAGCAGTAAAGGAAACAAAAGAAAAATTCGGAGTAGGTATTAAAATCCATGGAGAAGAAATAAAAACTTTGAGGTTCGTCGATGACATTGTAATTCTGCCAGAGACAGCACAGGACTCGGAAGAGCAGTTGAACGGAATGGACAGTGTCTTCAAAGGAGGATGGATCTAAGATGAACATCAACAAAAGCAAAACGAGGATAATGGAATGTAGTCGAATAAAGTCGGGTGATGCTGAGGGAATTAGATTAGGAAATGAGACACTTAAAGTAGTAAAGGAGTTTTGCTATTTGGGGAGCAAAATAACTGATGATGGTCGAAGTAGAGAAGATATAAAATGTAGACTGGCAATGGCAAGGAAAGCGTGTGTGAAGAAGAGAAATTTGTTAACATCGAGTATAGATTTAAGTGTCAGGAAGTCGTTTCTGAAAATATTTGTATGGAGTATAGCCATGTATGGAAGTGAAACATGGACGATAAATAGCTTGGACAGGAAGAGAATAGAAGCTTTAGAAATGTGGTGCTACAGAAGAATGCTGAAGATAAGGTGGGTAGATCACGTAACTAATGAGGAGGTATTGAATAGGATTGGGGAGAAGAGAAGTTTGTGGCACAACTTGACGAGAAGAAGGGACCGGTTGGTAGAACATGTTCTGAGGCATCAAGGGATCACAAATTTAGCATTGGAGGGCAGCGTGGAGGGTAAAAATCGTATAGGGAAACCAAGAGATGAATACACTAAGCAGATTCAGAAGGATGTAGGTTGCAGTAGGTACTGGGAGATGAAGAAACTTGCACAGGATAGGGTAGGATGGAGAGCTGCATCAAACCAGTCTCAGGGCTGAAGACCACAACAACAACAACACATGAACTTGCAAAATTCTCGTATGCGGAGTACTGCATATCCATCGTGTATTCATGAGGAACCACTTCATTCTGTCAAAATAGGAGTTTGGATTGCAATTGATAGACGTCGGATTGTGGGTCCCATATTTTTCAACGAAACAATAAACGCAGAACGATACTGCAATGATATTCTGTACCCATTCGTAGACTCTCAACAAGATGGTGCAACCGCGCATACAGCTCGCGTTTCAGTGTTACTCTCGCTGTTGTTTTTGGTGATCTCATAATTTCACCGAGACTTTGGCCTCCGCGATCGCCTGACCTAACACCACCTGACATTTTCTTTTGGGTTGCAGCGAAAGCAACTGTCTACAAAAACCGTCAAAAATCCATCGATGAATTGAAAACTATAATTTCCACTTTCACTGCTCCTGTTACAGAAGAAATGTCACAGCTCGTGTTTGGAAACATGATTAGGTGAATTGAATTCTGTATTCAACAACAGGTGGGACACTTTCAACATTTAATGTGAAAATTTGTAAGTAAAAATGAATATTCAATGAACTAATAACTCGTATTTCATTGAGCTTCTTTTCGCTATATTCACTGTGGCATACGGAACGCGCGGCTAACAATCATACGGCACTGCGGAGTGACTTTTTGAACACCCTGTAGTAGAGTCTACTTTACTTACGTTTTTCGGTAACAGGATAAGAAGTGACAGCCAACAACATTTTTTTACGTTTTCTGCTGCACTCATTCATGAAAAAAAAAACGGATTTGCAATAAATACGATAAGCGATTTGGACAACCTGCTTGTCCGTTATTATTCTCATATCTCTTTATTAACCATCCTGCGTTTTATAGACAAGTGAAATATCTGTAATATTTTTTCTCCATCTCATCGGAAAAGTAAAACCATACATTGTGCATACAAAATAAAAAAAAAAAAACAGATTAATGGTCGAATTTTGGGATAGTAAAAGAAGTGACACGCAGCAATTTTTTAGGTTTTCTATTAGATTGAATCATATTGTCAAATTACATTATAATAACAATGTATAGGAAACAGTATCACGCACAAATACTTAGATACATACCTGCACAATTTGGAGAAATTAACCAGACCGTCGTGTATAAAATTTATCTTTATATAAACGTAGCACAAATATGTACACACTAACTGCCAGTATATTCAGACACACTTTCAAGTTTATCTAGCACTTGTTTCGTAAACACATGGCTATTAAATCGCAGAAATTACTTCTATAATACAAGGCTTTACAATACCGTGTTCTCGACATTATTCTGCGTATAAAGTGCTTCATATCAATATGAGATTTACATTTATATACTTATTGTGCAATCCTATGAAAAGCAGCTGGTGTTCGTTTCACATACTTTTATTTACCGGATGTAGAAGTATGAAATCGGAATTTGGTTGCAATAATTACGTGTCTGTTGTTTGAAACTGATAAACAATAATTTACTCAAAATAATCTCCATTGCTATTTATACATTTCTCCCACCTCTCCAGCAGGGTATTATGCCACGCCAAAAACAACAGTTCTTCTTTTAAAGCGAACCAGTCAGCGAGACATTTTGTTACATTTTCATACGAACTGAAGCGTTGTTCAGCGAGAGCGTGTCCCAGAGATGCAAATAGATGATAATCGGACGGAGCCAAGTCTGGAGAATAAGCCGCATGCCCTATCATTTCCTAACTGATCGCCTCGATCGTTTTCTTGGCCAGTTTTCCTGTGTGTGATGGGGCGTTATCATGGAGCAATATGACTTTGTGATGCCTTTTTCCATATTCCGGTCGTTTTCCACATAATGCTCGTTTTAAATCGACCATTTGCTGTTGGTTTCACCAGGTCTTAGCAGCTCATAATAGATGACACCCTTCTGATTCCACCAAACACAGGTCTTGCAGTGGATGTCGATAGTTTGCCTGGATCACCCATGATTTACGACGCTTAGGATTGTCAAAATATATCCATTCTTCATCACCTGTCACTATTGGACGGCGAAACGACTCCTTTTTTATCTGGCTAGCAGCATTTCGCAAGTGGTCTTTCGAATTGCTTGCTGTCTTTCATTCAGTTCGTGAGGAACATATTTTCCAACTTTCTGCACCTCTCCCATAGCTTTTAACCGCGGAGAAACGGCTTTCTGTGTCACATTCATTTTATTTATTGATTATTCCGTCGCTTCTTGATAGAACAATTCCATATTCAGGGTTGAATAACAAGCAGTTTTTTGTTCTACTGATTTTTATTTGTATGAACTAGTTTTCGGCTTATTAGGCCAACTTCAGATAACTACTAGCTATTGTTTACAACAAGAAAGCTACATCTAAACAGTAGCCAGTGGTTATCTGAAGTTGGCTTAATAAGCCGAAAACTAGTTCATACAAATAAAAATCAGTAGAACAAAAAACCGCCTTATTCAACTCACAGTCATTTGTTCCGCGAGTTCCTGTTGAGTCTGAGTATCATCTTTATCCGATAAGGCCTGCAATTCGTTGTCTTCGAACGTTTCGGGTAGTTTCCTGCTCTCGTCGTTTCTCACGTCAAAATCACCACTTTTGAATTTTTTGAACCACTCGAAACACTGCGTTTTTCCAAGAGCATGTTCGCCGAAAGCTTCGACAAGCATTCTATGCGATTCTGCAGCAGCTTTCTTCAAATGATAACAGAAAACAAATGCTGTCTCCAAATCGTAGCTCGTAGGCACAAAATTCGATATGTTTACAGGTTTGAAACAGATACCGACGAATGGAATTTGGGTAAGTGTGTGTTGACGTTCGTCGTCAGCCGTTACAGGAAACAGATGGCGCTGCGGGTGCGGTCTGACGGGCGCTACACTGCCGGCTGGCACCACCTATAGGGAAATTCCGGTTTCATACTTCTACACCTGGTACATCCGCAGCAACAATAGCGCACCATAGCCGTTGCTAAAGCTCCAACGTGCAGAGACGTGCCATATAAAACAAGGCGAATACAAGTAAAACCAAAGTTACGCTATTAGCACAAATTAGAGGCCAGCAGCGTGGTCCCAAAATCAGGTGACTAACCTGGTTAGAACACGTGCTGTACACTACGTTCACTCCACAGATATACACTACTGGCCATTAAAATTGCTACATCACTAAGATGACGTGCTACAGACTCGAAATTTAAACGACAGGTAGAAGATGCTGTGATACGCAAATGATTAGCTTTTCAAAGCATTCACACAAGGTTGGCGCCGGTGGCGACACCTACAACATGCTGACATGAGGGAAGTTTACAACCGATTTCTCATACACAAGCAGCAGTTGACCGGCGTTGCCTGGTGAAACGTTGTGATGCCTCGTGTAAGGAGGAGAAATGCGTACCATCACGTTTCCGACTTTGATGAAGGTCGGATTGTAGCCTATCGCGATTGCGGTTTATCGTATCGCGACATTGCTGCTCGCGTTGGTCGACATCCAACGACTGTTAGCAGAATATGGAATCAGTGGGTTCGGGAGGGTAATACGGAACGCCGTGCTGGATCCCAACGGCCTCGTATCACTAGCAGTCGAGGTGACAGGCATCTTATCCGGATGGCTGTAACGGATCGTGCAGCCACATCTCGATCCCTGAGTCAACAGATGGGGTCGTTTGCAAGACAACAACCATGTGAACGAACAGTTCGACGACGTTTGCAGCAACATGGACTATCAGCTCGGAGACCATGGCTGCGGTTATCTTTGACGCTGCATCACAGACAGGAGCGCCTGCGACGGTGTACTAGACGACGAACCTGGGTGCACGAATGGAAAAACGTCATTTTTTCGGATGAATCCAGGCTATGTTGACAGCATCATGATCATCGCATCCGTGTTTGGCGACATCGCGGTGAACGCACATTGGAAGCGTGTATTCGTCATCGCTATACTGCCGTATCACCCGGCGTTATGGTATGGGGTGCCATTGGTTACGCGTCTCGGTCACCTCTTGTTAGCATTGACGGCACTTTGAACAGTGGACGTTAGATTTCAGATGTGTTACGAACCGTGGCTCTACCCTTCATTCGATCCCTGCGAAACCCTACATTTCAGCAGGATAATGCACGACCGCTTGTTGCAGTTCCTGTACGGGTCTTTCTGGATACAGAAAATGTTCCACTGCTGCCCTGGCCAGCACGTTCTCCAGATCTCTCACCAACTGAAAACGTCTGGGCAATGGTGGCCGAGCAACTGGCTCGTTACAATACTCTTAATGAACTGTGGTATCGTCTTGAAGCTGCATGGGAAGCTGTATATGTACGATCCATCCAAGCTCTGTTTGACTCAATGCCCAGGCGTATCAAGGCCGTTATTACGGCCAGAGGTGGTTGTTCTGGGTACTGATTTCTCAGGATCTATGCAGACAAATTGCCTGAAAATGTAATCACATGTCAGTTCTAGTATAATATATTTGTCCAATGAATACCCGTTTATCATCTGCACTTCTTCTTGATGTAGCAATTTTAATGGCCAGTAGTGTACATGTCCTATGGGGTGTGCGAATACTTTTAATCAGGCTGTGTACCTCATATTCGCGACTGAACCATAACCAGAAAGCCTTTTTTGTTTTCCGCGCCAGAATTCTTTTCAGTTTTCGCCCAGGCTGGGAATCACTGTGCGATTGTCCGTGCACAGCGAGTGATGTGAAACGTGAACGACCGGCAGGAGCTGGTGGCGGAGTCGGCCTCGCGGGACGGCCACCAGGGGTCTCTGCTGTCGTCGGCCAAGGCGCTGCTGCGGCGCATGGCGGAGGCCCGGCGCGACGTGCGCGCCCTCGCCATCGTCTTCGGCCTGATGTGCTTCCGCCAGGTGATCGGCATCAACGCCGTCGTCTTCTACACCGTCGACATCTTCGCCGTCGCCGACGCCGACCTGTCGCCCTCCGCCGAGACCATCATCGTCGGCATGGTGCAGGTCTGTGTCCGATCTTTACTCCCAGAAGCCACTAGGCCGCGGGCCAATAAATCTACCGATCCATACTGCAAGCCAGCTTTGACAGAACACTGGCAATGTCTAATTTGCTTCTATCATTATTTGAGCATATGTTCGACCCGTTTTTGTTTTCATGTTGTTATTCCGGTTGCTATGGATTTTTTTTATCGATTGTCACTTTTTATTTTTAATTCACTGTCGCCATTTGAGATGACAATTGCCATTTTCTCATCCGGAGATAGTGAATGGAGCTGTGCATTCTAGATAATGGAGTGCCAAGTGGAGTTACCAGAACGTTTCCAACTTATTCTTCTGTTTTGAGTTCAGTAGAGGGGTGACAGCAGCGAAGGCAGCTAGGAACATTTGTGTCATGTATGCGGATTATGCCATTGGATGGAGCACAGTAAGAAAATGGTTTTTCTCGTTGTAACGGGATGACCGGAGCGGGTGACATGGTCAGGGTTGTAGGGTGTGGCTGGGTAGAAGGAGCAATCTTCCTCTTTATTGTTGGTTCTCCCAACACATTTTCTCGTAGCTCAGCCCCACTACTTGTGTCGTGGTGGAGACAAGCTGATGCACGCAGTCTGGAGAACGCGACGCCGCACTCGGTCAGTGGCTGCGCAGGCAGTAGGAGATTGGCAGCATGAGGCCCAGCCCAGGTCACAGACATGGCGGCTCGTGACGACAGCGGGAGTCGCCGGTGCAGCAGCGGGCAACGCCCTCCGGCGGCCGGTCCTCAGGGACAGCGTCACTGATGACGACGACGTAACAGCAACCGAACGCCAAATCGGTCGAACTGAACGCCGGCGCCCACCTCTGATGCTCTTAAATAGTGCAGACTGCTGCTGAACCCGCCGGTTACGCAGCGCTGTGGGTAATAGAAGGTTCTCGATGAGTTGGCTAACGCAAGTGTGTCACACACGACCCTCGCCTGCGTAATTCTGCTAATGCTGCGTTATGATGGCTGCCGTGCACGTACACACATACCGACGCTCGTTGCAAAACTGTCACCTGCATAATGCGCCGGCCAGCCTTCGTCCGCCGTCTGCCGTGAGACTGGCGCTTCTCTCACTGAAACACACTAAATCACAATTTCGCACCATATCTCGTAAAAATAACCCCTTGTCCTCTACATCGTTTTAATAAGGATCGTTTTGACGTTAGTGACTTTCCATCTGCAGGAAGACATTTGGGTTTCATAAGATCGTTTAAACGCATTAATTCACAATGACCCACATCAGCTTACTCGAGAACTGACAAATGTGATGAACTGTGATCATTGCACCATCGCGCAACATTTCCATGCAGTGGGGAAGGTTCAAAAATCGGGTGTATAGGTAGCGCATGCTCCAAATGGAATCACAAAAAACCGCGGGTGGCCAAATGTACATCTCTGCTTGCTCGTCATCTACAGGCTTGTGGGCCACACCGACCATTCCTATCTTGTATCGTTATTGCTGACGAGAAATGATGTGTTTATGCTAACGTAAGGAAAAGAAAGAAATGGCTGAGCCGAAACAAAGCAGAAACTCCCTGTACAAAGACCTGCATATATCCATAAGAGATGTTATGCATCTGGTGGAACAGCGATTGCCGGCCGCTGTGACCGAGTGGTTCTAGGAACTTCAGTCCGGAACCATGCGGTTGCTATGGTCGCAAGTTCGAATCCTGCCTCGGGCATGGATGTGTGTGATGTCCTCAGGTTAGTTAGGTTTAAGTAGTTCTATGCTCTAGGGGACTGATGACCTCAGATATTAAGTCCCATAGTGCTCAGAGCCATTTTGAACCATACAGGGGAGACTTTTAAATTGAATGTAGCTTGCCTAGTATCAGTGGGTAAATACGATATTGCAGGGCCTGTGTTGTTCAGAGTCACGATGGCAAGTTTCTTTGGGTATGCATGTTTATCCGTGTGTCCACGCACCTTCTGTTGGGACAGATAAATAGCCGGGAGGGAGTGGACTAGTTGCTTGGCTGGTTGGTTTTGGGAAAGGGGCCAAACAGCGAGGTCATCGATGCCATCGGGTTAGGGCAGGACTGGGAAGGAAGTTGACCATGCTCTTTCAAAGGAACCATCCCAGCATTTACCTGAAGTGATTTAGAGAAATCGCGGAAAACGTGAAATCGTGGGTATGAACCGTCGTCCTCCAGAATGCGAGTCCAGTGTGCTAACCACTGCGTCACCTCGCTCGGTTCAGCACGTCCGAAGGAACTTTGCATCGTACTTCTGAACAACACAGCCACTATCATATCGCACGTAATGAATACTCTGAATTGTCGAAGCACACAGTATCGTGTTTCCACTTTTGAGATCGCTGTATAGGCATGTACCGAAATCCAACAATTAAAAAAAAAATAGCTGTCAGTGGTTCGGAAAGGAGTCCAGTATACGACGAAAAATATCATTTGCGTAAAATGTTTACATAAAACGTATGACAAGTAACACAGCACATTTTAAAATTAACCTTAAATTACGTCTTGGACAAGTCCTCCTATTCCATGCAAAAATTTCTGTTTAAAAACCGGTAACGCTAATCGTGTAAACTGATTCATTCCACATGGTTTCGATGAAAGAATCGTTCAAACATGTACTGTCAAACATCGTCTAGGTAACTAACTGATTATAATGTGTGTGTAAGCGTAGTCTTCCGCAGCAGTTGTCAGACTCAATAAAATTCTTCAGGGTATCTGACCGCATTGTCAATTTGTACAGGGTGACGCAAATGCACTAATTCACGGAGTAATGCAGGTAGAGAGATAAAACTTGACACACATGCCTGAAATATCAGGAGTTTTACTGGAACCTTGGGGAGATCATCTCTGCGCGGTGAGGTCAGCGCACGTCGCACTAGTATTTCACGGACTACTGTTTGGAGAGCACTAAGGAGTATCCTTCAGTGCTGTCCGTACAAAATCCAGCGTCATCATTAACTGTTATCTTTGCTTCTGTATCATATGAGGCGCCTTCTCTTGGCCATTTTGTACTCTTTTTTTTATTGTTTCAACAAATCCCCGTGTCATTTCAAACATGTGTTTCAATTTTTGCTTATCTACCTACATTATGCAGTGAAGTGTTGAATTTTCGAATGTTAAAGGATTTTTGGGATATCTTGTACACTGAGGTTCAAAAATGTTCAAATGTGTGTGAAATCTTATGGAACTTGACTGCTAAGGTCATCAGTCCCTAAGCTTACACACTACTCAACCTAAATGATCCTAAGGACAAACACACACACCCATGCCCGAGGGAGGACTCGAACCTCTGCCGGGACCAACCACACAGTCCATGACCGAAGCGCCTCAGACCGCTCGGCTAATCCCGCACGGCTACACTGAGGTGACGAAAGTCGTGGAATAGGGATACACACAGATACAGATGGTGGTAGTGTCGCGTACACAAGGTATGAAAGGACGGTGCATTGGCGGAGTTGCGCTCTTATTGCTCAAACCTAACAAACCCCCCTTTCGTCACCTCTTCCTATCGTCCCATCTGCCTCACCTCCATCTTCAGTATCCATCAGCACCTTAATCAACACCACGTCCTCCCCCTTACTCAGTGGGCTTCCAGCCCTCCCTCCCTGCCGAAGACCAACTCCTTAACGTCGTCCACTCCCGTCGCTCCGCCATTTTTATTTCCCTCGCCCTGCCTATCAGTTTCGTCCATGTGGTCGCTTCCTTCCTCTCACGCCGTCCTTCCTATGTCACCCTCCACAACACCAACTTCTGTATCTTTTATCCCACTGCTGGCATCCCCCAGGGCTCCGTCCTCTCCCCTCTCCTCTATCTCCTGTACACTGCTGATATACCCAAGCCACCCCCACCTGTCCACCTTCTCCATTATGCTGATGACACCGCCATCCTGGCTCTCTATCCTACCCTTCAACGGTCCCAATGCACCCTCCAAACCCACCTTCACCAGTTCACCACTTGATGTAACCAGCGGCTCCTTCATCTCAACCCCTCCTAAACACATGCAATCATTATAGGCTGCACCACTGCACCACCCGCTCCTTCCACGACTTCTATATCACCCTTTATGGTTATACCATCCAGCTCACCCCCACCCTGAGATACCTTGGCCTCATCCTTGACCGCCACCCCACCTGAACCCCTCACCTCCTGACATTCGGCAGGAAGCCCATTCATGCCTCCACCTCCTGCAACTCCTCTCTGGCCAGACATGGGGATTACATCCTTCTACCATCCTCCACACCTCCAAATCCCTCATCCATCCCATCCTCTGTTATGCCAGCACCCACCCACTTTTACAAGGCCCTTCAAATCATCAAACGACATGCACTCCGCCTTGCCTTCTGTATCCACCTTCCTTCCTTCACATGGCTCCTGTACGACCTCATCCCCTTCCCTCACCTCCTCCTTTTTCTCCAACATCTTCACATCCTTGACACTGTCCACAGGCTTGATCCTCCCCACCCCCTGGTTTCCTCCTTCCTCTCTACCCCCCATCTGTTGCTGTGCCTCTATCGCTGCATCCCTCCCTCTCTCCACCTCCACACCTCCTTCATCAGGGCAATTTCCAGCACCTCCGCCTCCTGGACCTTGAACTTTGCCATGACATCTACCCTTCCATCCAACTGTAACATGGTCTTGTCCCCCCCCCATCCCCAGGACCCCCTCTCCCCTCCTTCTCCTGGAGTGGATTTTCCTCCTCCCCTCCCTGAGTCCCTGCACCCCCTGCTCGGCTGTTTTCCTCACCCATCTCTTCCCTCCCAGGCCTTCAGCGCCCCCCCCCCACCTCATCCCCCTTTCTCTCCCTTCCTCCTCGCCTCCTTTTTCCCTTTTCCCTTTTCCCTTGTCCCCCCCTCCCCAGCAGATCCTCCTAGGTTTTTATATGTTATCAGTGTGCTGCGTTAGTGTTGTGTTTTGGTGCCATTATACAGTGTCCTCTAGTGACATGGTTTTAATTGTGTGCTCCACCTGTTTTTCGTCCATGACTATTCCATGCTACACTGTCCATCCTGTGAATGTTTTCATCGTTCTACAACTTTTATTCTCTGGCCATAATTTGCTTGGTGCCTTTTAATCTAGTGTGTGTTTTTGTGTAACATTTCTTTTTTAGATTTTTATCTCCGATTTAGAGTCACTGCTTTGTATGCTTTCTTTACTTCTGTTCCGCCTTTTTTGTTTTTATATTTCGCCATGTTTTCTTGTTTATATTGCTTTACATGTCTTCCTGTCTGTTTATGTCTCTTGGCTGAAGAGCAGTGCTTTTGCTGCTACCAGCCCACCCATGATGGGGAATGGAAATTACAATAAACGGAAAAAAAGCAGAGCTGGGATTTGTACCTACGTGAAAAGTTGTCCGATGTGATTATGGCCGCATGACAGGAACCACCAGACTTCAAACACGGATTGGTACTTGGAGCTAGATGCATGGTACATTCCCTTTCGGAAATCGTTAGGGACTTCAGTATTCCGAGATCGACAGTGTCAAGATAGTGCCGAGAATTACCTCTCACCACGGACAACGCATTGACCAACGGCCTTCACTTAACGACCGAGAGCACCTGCTTCTGCGCGGAGTTGTCAGTGCTAACACACAAGGAACACTGCGTGAAATAGTCGCAAATATCGATGAGGGACGTACAACGAACGTGTCCTTTAAGGGAGTGCGGTGAAATCTGGCATTAATGGGCTGTGGCAGCAGACAAACGCCGCGAATCCCATTGCTAAAAGTATATCGCCAGCTGCGCCTCTCTTGGGCTGGTAACCATATCGGTTGGTCCCTAGACGACTGGAAACCTGTGGCCTGATAAGATGCGTCCCACTTTCAGTTGGTAAGACCTGATGGTAGGATCCGACTGTGGCGTACACCTAAAGAAGCCATGGACTCAGGTTGCCAACAAAACACTGTGCAAACTGGTGATGGGCTGTATTTACAGAGAATGTGCTGCGGCCTCTGGCCCAACTGAACCGATCATGGACTGGAAAGGGTTATGTTCGGCTACTTGGAGACCATTTGCAGAAATTCATGGACTTAATATTCCCAAGGAACGATGGAATTTTTAGTGGTGATAGTGCACCATGTCACTGCGCCAAAGTTATTCGCGAGTGGTTTGAAGAAGATTGTTGACATTTCGAGCGAGTGGTTTGTCCGCCTACACCGCCCGACATGAATCCCATTGAAAATTTACAGGCATACTCGAGAGGTCAGTTCGTACAGAAAGTCCTCCAAAGCTTTCGTACCGAGCGAGGTGGCGCAGTGGTTAGACACTGGACTCGCATTCGGGAGGACGACGGTTCAATCCCGGGTCCGGCCATCCTGATTTAGGTTTTCCGTGATTTCCCTAAATCACTCCAGGCAAATGCTGGGATGGTTCCTCTGAAAGGGCACGGCCGACTTCCTTCCCCATCCTTCCCTAATCCGATGAGACCGATGACCATGCTGTCTGGTCTCCTTCCCCAAAACAACCAACCAAGCAAGCTTTCGTAATTAGGGACGGCAGTAGAGGTAGCATGGCTCAGTATTTCTGCAGGGGAATTCAAACTACTTATTCAGTCCATGCCACGTCTAGTTGTTGCAAATGGAGGTCCGACACGTGCTAGGAGGTGTTCCATGACTTTTGCCATCTCAGTGTTCACAGACAAGACGGTCACATAACCTGAATAATTTTACTTACCGATTATACTGTAATTTATCCTACTGATTATTGATTTGACAATACTGAAATGATTAGAAGTACAGAATGGTACATGCCATTTGACTGTGAGAATTCAGTAGGGTGTGAAGTTATCGTACGTGCTGCAATCAAAGATTCTGGACATGGTGACATGGAAGCAAAGAGAGCCTGGATATGTTGCTGTCGAACACAGTGTCACGCAGCTTGTATACGCGTCCACAAAGCGCGACAATGGTTTCAGGAAGATCAGAAAGAACAAGTTGCTAACCGACCAAAGCCCAGAGATGTTCGACTGGCGCCATACGAGGCGAACATAGAGACAGCGGAGATGTTGTACCCGTCGTTTTCCCAAGAAGGCTTTCACATTCCTCACCACCTGCGGCCGGGCGTTGTCCTGCTGAAACATGGCATGTGGAATGGCTGCAAGGAGGACGGTGCCTCGGGCTGTAAGACCTCTCTGGCATAATAGTTCAGATTGCCATCAATACGAAGGATCGTCAGTGGTAGCCCAGATCATCACATTTTCCTTTTGTCCGCTATGTCGCTCAACAATGAAGTCTGTCGCATTGTGTTCACCACGGCTGTGGTTGAAGTGGTATTCGTCTGAAAACACTACATTCAGCAACTCATCACGCCAGTGGCAGCATTCACGTGCCCACTGCATTCTGAAGCGTTGGTGGTTTCTAGTGAATTACAGTCGATGCAGCGGCATGCATTCCACCAGTCCACCGCTGAGCAGTTCTCCAACGTCGTGCCACCATTGCAGATGATACAGTTCTGTTCGTTGCCGGCAGGCGTACGAGATGGCGGTCATCTTGCTATGTGGTTCCACTGTGAGGTCCAGTACCCACTCGTCACTGTGTTCGACCCTCCTTTACGGAATGGTGCCACACACGCAGCACTACCGAAGCAGCGTGCCCGTACAAGCCGCAATGTCACGAAAGCACAAATTCGTTTCCCAGAGTCCAATCACTCTGCTCCGTGCGAACTCACCACACGCTATTATTGCATCCTTTGACGTCGACAAGGCGTATCAGCACTTGCAGGTTTCCACTTGCTCTGACGGCAGTGCAGCGTCTGAGTGTGCGCAACAATGGCCTTTTCGGTCACACAACAGAGGGCGCTGGTAGGCCTACTGCAAGCCATCTCTCTGCAGTTTTAATCAGTTACTTTGGTTCCATTGTTCTACATATCCTCTGATCTCAGTTATTCCAACCGTTCCTTCTTCGTCTTGCAATTTTCACAAACAGTAGTTTAATTTTCGGAATGTTGGTTGTAGTGGCAGTGTTATCTAAAGGTACATCGATGTCTAGGTTAGGTTTAAATATGAATGTGGACTTGTAAGGTGGCGAAACCAGTCAATGAGATGTGGTTTAACAAGAATTACTATAATTATTGTTGTGGCACTCATTTTACACATATTGAATTTCATTAAATATTTTATATCTACACTACCGGCCATTAAAATTTGCTACACCAAGAAGAAATGCAGATGATAAACGGGCATTCATTGGACACATATATTATACTAGAACTGACATGTGATTACATTTTCACGCAATTTGGGTGCATAAATCCTGAGAACTCAGTACCCAGAACAACCACCTCTGCCGTAATAACGGCCTTGATACGCCTGGGCATTGTGTCAAACAGAGCTTGGATGCCCATACAGCTTCAACACGATACCACAGTTCATCAAGAGTAGTGACTGGCGTATTGTGACGAGCCAGTTGCTCGGCCACGTTTTCAGTTAGTGAGAGATCTGGTGAATGAGCTGGCCAGGGCAGCAGTCGAACATTTTCTGTATCCAGAAAGGCCCGTACAGGACCTGCAACATGCGGTCGTGCATTATCCTGCTGAAATGTAGGGTTTCACAGGGATCGAATGAAGGGTAGAGCCACGGGTCGTAACACATGCAAAATGTAACGTCCACTGTCCAAAGTGCCGTCAATGAGAACAAGAGGTGACCGAGACGTGTAACCTATGGCACCCCATACCATCACGCCGGGTGATACACCAGTATGGCGATGACGAATACACGCTTCCAATGTGCGTTCACCGCGATGTCGTCAAACACGGATGCGACCATCATGATGCTGTAAACAGAACCTGGATTGATCCGAAAAAATGACGTTTTGCCATTCGTGCACGCAGATTCGTCGTTGTGTACACCATAGCAGGCGCTCCTGTTTGTGATGCAGCTTCAAGGTTAACCGCAACCATGGTCTCCGAGCTGATAGTCCATGCTGCTGCAAACGTCGTCGAACTGTTCGTGCAGATGGTTGTTGTCTTGCAAACGTCCCCATCTGTTGACTCAGGGATCGAGACGTGGCTGCACGATCCGTTACAGCCATGCGGATAAGATGCCTGTCATCTTGAGTGCTAATGATACGAGGCCGTTGGGATCCAGCACGGCGTTCCGCATTACCCTCCTGAACCCACCGATTCCATGTTCTGCTAACAGTCATTGGATCTCGACCAACGCGAGAAGCAATGTCGCGATATGATAAACCGCAGTCGCGATAGCTACAATCCGTCCTCTATCAAAGTCGGAAACGTGATGGTACGCATTTCTCCTTCTTACACGAGGCATCACAACAACGTTTCACCAAACACCGCCGGTCAACTGCTGTTTGTGTATGAGAAGTCGGTTGGAAACTTTCCTCATGTCAGCAAGTTGTAGGTGTCGCCACCGGCGCCAACCTTGTGTGAATGCTCTGAAAAGCAAATCATTTGCATATCACAGCATCTTCTTCCTGTCGGTTAAATTTCGCGTCTGTATCACGTCATCTTCGTGGTGTAGCAATTTTAATGGCCAGTAGTGTACTATTTCGATTATACTGAGGGACAAAGCAGGAGGGTGGATAGGTAGATTCAATTGTTATTCAACTTCTGTATGTTAATGCACAAATTCTTCTACAGTCATTAAGGATCTCCTTCATGCTAAAATTTACGTACCGAAATGGGTGAACGAATTATCGAATAAAAAAGGCTGTACTTCCCTTGTAAACAATCAGTGCAAAACGAGGCGACAGAGGAAGACCCAATGGAGGAATAACTGTCCACATAAAACCGCAATCAACGACAGAAACTGCAACTATCAAACAGGAATATACAATTCTGACACATACGAAAGACATTACAATAATATCAGTATACTTCCAACCGAAAAAAAGCAACGATTGATATAACAGATGAAATAGACCAGCTAATCACTCAGAGTAAACATAATAAGCCACTAATTATTGCTGGAGACTTAAACTGCAGAATGGATATACAAAACTGCAAAGCAAAAGTAATAGTGGAAAAGTTGCAGCAAGAAGGCTTTATCCGATTAAACAGTCCCAATATACCTACATATATGTCCCACAATGGCAAAAGTACGATATTGATTGTATTCATAAGGGGAGGAACCAGGGGTAATATATCACCTCTCTGGACTGCAGACAACACACCACTTCGGAAACATATCCCTCTGGAAATAAATATCCAAGGAGCATGGTGAAAAGCGCAAGAAAAAGAGGAAGAAGTTCTTTCGAGAACGACAGACATAGGGAAAGTGGAAGCAAACTCAGACGTGATAAAACACATCGAATGCTAATAGACAATTCGCGACCAGAGAAAGCAACCGAAGCGATAGGAGAACTCCTAAGACAACCCGCCAATCCCAGGTACAAAATTGTTCGACACAGAGTGTTACAGTGTAAGAAAAGATATACTCCAAAGCCTACATCAACTAAAACAGTGCCCAGAGAACCCTGTACTCCTCAGGAGTTACGCCAGAAAACGAAATATCTATAAATATTGAACGTGGGAGGACTAAGCTGGAGACAGAGGGCAGAGTGGATACAATACCACAAACAACCATGGAATGGGTCCCATTGGCCACAGAAGAGATCAAAGATGCCATTAACAGCAGCAAGAACAAATATATGCAGGCACTGACTGACTGTACAGCGAATATTTTAAAGACACTGTGGAAATACTAACGCCAACGTGGACAAAATTCAACAATAAGTGCACAGGAACAGCCTCCGTTCCAGAACAGTGGGGACAGTCAATAGTAAAAGTGCTATATTTAATTGAAAGCAGACTCAAGGACAATAGCAAATATAGACTTATAGCCGTAGAAGGCTTACCTTTCGAAGTGTTCACAAAAACAATAATAGAAAGAATAAAGAAAACAATAGACGATCACCTCCCCTAAAGCCAAATGGGATCTAAGAGGGGAAGATCAACTCTGACTGCAATTGAACTTCCGCTAAAGAGCGTATGGGCAGCCCCTGAAGACAGAGAAAAATGTTATGTGTACTTATATTCACAAAGGCCTTTGACTTCATAAACAGAAAATTAATGACTAAAAAACTAGTGGAAACCCTAGGAGAAAACAATATACGGACGCAAATCATAAGCGCAATACTGCGATGGAACGAAATAAGGATCTCAGACAACCTCTCACTATCGGAGCCGACACTCAAACGGAGTACTACAGGGAGACCCAGTGATTTCTCTGCTGCGGGAAAAATTGTAAAAATACCCCAAAGGGAGGGTGTAATCTCATACGCAAATGGAGACGGTTTTGTAATAGGCGCAAAGGACATTGCAACGTTACAAGAAGCGATAAACAATATGGAAGATTGGTGTGTCCACACGACTTCGAAATAAATGTGGTGAAAACAGACATGATGGTACTCAAAAATGGATGAAGGGCACCTGCATCGGCTGAGATCTTCGAACGGGAGAGAAAACTGAAAACTGTACCAGTCTTAAAGTACCTAGGGGTTACAATACAAACAAGCGCAAAATTTTTCACAAAACGTGTAACAAAGCAATGCAAGTAATAATGGCAATCCATGAAATAGTGGGGCTATTCGGAAAGTAAGTTCCGACTGATCACGAAATGGAAGCCACTGTGAAAATCAGAAATATTTTATCTCCAACAGTTAGCTACAGCTTCCAGCCACTGCTCTACATAGTCACCATTCCGACTTAGACATGTGTCGTAGCATTGTCCCAACTTTCCAATACCCTCGTTATAGAAGACAGCCGCTTCTACTTGCCGCCAATTCTCTACGCTGATCTACAGCTCGTTGTTCGCTCGAAAATGTTGTCTTCATAACCAGTAGTTAATGTGAGCAGAGATGAAACACAGAGGGAGCCAATTACGGGCTGTAGGGCGGGTGATCAAACAGTTCCCATCAAAAACGCTGCAGGAGCATTTTCATTGCCGCTGCAGATTGCGTCCGAGGATTGTCACCCGTATGACAGTTCTGTAATGGGAGCTGCATAACATCAGGCGAAATCTCTCACCAGGACCTCATACTTGGCGGGAGACACTATTTTCTACGCATGGTTATGTGCTCACCAAGCGCTCAGAACTGAAAAGAGCGAAGTGATGCAATCGACAGGCATACTGTAGACACTGTCGAACACATATGTGGAAAGCTTTATTAGATTTTCACAGTGCTTTCCATTTCTTGACCGATCGGAACTTACTTTCAGAATATCCCTCGTACAATACATCTCATCCCTTAGCTTAGGAGTAGCACTATTCAGAGCCAAAATCTTTCCGGCGTAGAAATTATCGAACGTCATCTTATAGTGAAAAACCGAACGACGCTAGAAAGAGTGAAGGCGATTTATATAAACAAAGCAATAGGAGTGTGCTAAGCAACATGATCCAGACTTGTATACCTACTGGCAAGGAAACCCTTCCTCGTTGAAGACCTACGGACAAACCTGATGCTACCCAACAGCAGCGCTTTGGAAAGACTACTTATAACTTGAAGTAAAAAATAGAAGACGTACCTCCAGAATTCTATAGCACAGGCGGCATGATTGACCGAACATGGACAAAGGAAAACTTCGAAATGAGACACGTGACCACCAGAATGGCAGTCTATGGTTTCTAGCATCTTATCTGCAATAACACGTCATATCATGAACCAAATGCAATGCGTGAGTGTAAACTGTGTCATCAAATATGCAACTGTTATTATATAGAACTCTGTACCAAAAGGACACGGTCAATAAGTGACTATCCAAATCACAATATGTAAAATTTCTAATTTCGTTTATTATTATCGTTGTGGGCAACGGCCTTGCCACAGTGGATACACCGGTTCTCGTGATATCACCGAAGTTAAGCGTGCTTGGCACTTGGATGGGTGACCATCCAGGCCACCATGCACTGTTGCCATTTTTCGGGGTGCAGTCAGCCTCGTGATGCCAATTGAGGAGCTACTCGACCGCACAGTACTTGCTTCGCTCAAGAATACCATCATAACGACCGGGAGAGCGGTGTGCTGACCCCATGGCCATCCTATCTGCATCATCCTCGGAGGATGACACGGTGGTCAGATGGGCCCGATGGCCACTTGTGGCCTGTAGACAGAATGGTTTTTTATTATCATTGTGCTTTGAATTTGAAGGGCTATTTGGCTGCAATAACCTTATTAGATCGTGGTGGTAGAGGGTATTCGTAGTCAGAGCACCTGAAGGCGTGGCTTAGCAAGCACGCATCATTGGATCCGCAGGGTCCCCGCGCAACCACTGTCGGCGTTCATCAGAAACGTGCGTTTCCATTGCCAACTATGCGTTGCCGGTGAGGGTGGTATTGATCTACGACTCCACAGGTTTTTGAACTAGAGTTAGTCCCAGGTATTTTAGTGAGGCCCAATGGTATATTTGGGGACAGGAAGGTGGGCTATGGGATTGAATACTTTGGTGGTATCGTTTGGGCTGGGGGGGGGGGGGGGGGACTGGGGTGCAGACGCCCCCGTGTTGACGGCCGGCCGCGCCGCCTGCCCGCAGATGGTGTCGACGTGCGCGTCGTCGCGGCTGGCGGACCGCGCGGGCCGTCGCACGCTGCTGCTGGTGTCGGCGGCGGGCACTGCCGCCTGCCACGCCGTGCTCACCGCCTTCTTCGCGCTGCACCGCTCGCTCGACCACGACGTGTCGGCGCTCAGCTGGCTGCCGCTGGTGGCGCTGGCGCTCTTCATGGTGCTGTTCGCGGCCGGCTTCGGCCCGCTGCCCTGGCTCATGATCGCCGAGCTGCTGCCCTCCCAGCACAAGCGCTGGGCCGCGGGGGTCAGTACACGGTCCACTACTTTTCATTACAACTCTCTTTCCAACATGTGTCCAACTCGTGGCTCTCATTATCCTGTAACCTAACGATTCTTCAGCGCCAGCCGGTGTGGCCGAGCGGTTCTAGGCACTACAGTCTGGAACCGCGCGACGACTACGGTCGCAGGTTCGAACCCTGTCTCGGGCATGGATGTGTGTGATGTACTTAGGTTTAAGTAGTTTTAAGTTCGAGGGGACTTATGACAGAAGTTAAGTCCCACAGTGCTCAGAGCCATTTGAACCATTTTTTTGATTCTTCTGCTTCTTCTTCTCGAATGGGGCAACTAAGCACAACACGCCATTTCCATTTATGTTTCGTTGTTCTTTCCTTTTCTTCCAGTAATCCTTCATCTTCGAAAAGGATAGAAGCTCAAGGAATGAATTAAATTTGTGCTGCAGCTGCGACTCAAACCTGGGTCTTCTGCCTACGCCAGATGCGGTAACCACTACACCAAAATAACACTGTGGGGATCACACCTGCGCAGACAGACCAATGCCCTGTCTAACACAAACTTCACACCTTCAGCCCATTTTCCCCTCTCTGATATTGGAACAGCATCTCAGCTTTGCACATAATGGGGAAATCCTGTCTGTACCTCTGGCATTGACCTGATGAAATTACATTTTCCTGGAGACATACGAGTCTCAACTTTGATAAGGGTGAAAGCTGAAGCGATGAATTAAAATTTGTGCTATGGGCAGGACTTGAACCGAGGTCTCCTACATATTAGGCAGATGTGCAAACCACTACACCACCATAGCACTGTGACAACACTGCGGTGGCACAAATTTCATTGCTTCAACTTGTAACCTCCCAACAGAAAAAATATAACATTCATATTCAGTGTAACCTCCCAGCAGTTTATTTCCGTAACCTCGTAATAAAAGTGTGACTAACCTCTCAATAAAAATGTGGCTAACATATAACATTTCAATAATTAACTGTGAATTTAAATTTGTAAATTTTGGACGTCAGCAGTGCTGCATCATGGTCCTGAAAGATCATTATGAATAAATTGAAAATTCTTACCTCAATGAAGTCGCCATATAACGCGTATATATCTGCTCCTATAAGAAATTTTTCTGGCACAGCCCAGTGCAATCCTGGCTGCTACATTTGTCATGCATAAAAAGAAACAACTGATTTTTCTTTACGATAATCGGGATGACCGTGGATATAACAATAGTACAAAATCAGTTGTTACAAATTACATATGCGCGCGGCTGCTTTTACCTTATACTATATCGCTCAGGCACGACCAGCCCAACCGCCCGACTGCGAGCTACCACCACTACTACTGCAGCCGACACTGCTCTTTGGTCTGCGATGCTATTGTGGCTTACATATCGCAGGCAGCGCGTGAGCAGTCCATCTAAATTACATCTGCTCGAGTGCGCTAGGAATAAATTCCTTAATCATGGACCTCTTACAAACTTCTATCCTCATCGAAGATAGTCATATGTCTCCAGAAAAATGTAATTCCATCAGATCAATAGATCTCCTACGCCTGAAGTACAGGCAGGATGTCCACTTATGTACAAACCTGACGGGCTATTCCGATGTCAGAGAGCCTCGGCAATACTGACACTTCAAGAAGGGGAAAATGGGATGAAGTTGTGAATTGAAGTTGGTGTCAGGGGAGGCATTGGATTAGGGAGGTCTGCACAGTGGTGGTAGCAATAGTGTGTGATGTAGTCTGCCTGTAAACAGGTGACCCGTGTTAAAACTCTCGCACAACTTTTAATTCATTGCTTCAGCATCTCTCCTTATCAACCATAATTTCTCCTGCAGACATAATGAGTCTAAACTTTAATTGCATCAGCTCAATCTTTCATCTCTTCCATTTGTTCTTTCTTCCTGTTTTCTGATCACTTCAGGCCATTGTTTTTTACCCTCCTATCTTGTAATCCTTCCGTATTCTGTACTTTTTGTCTAAACACTTCTCTTTCAGTTGTTTTATTTTTTTCTGAATTCTATTTTACTTCACGGATCCAACTATTTTGTTAATTTTTAATCGGTCTGCCTGTAGCAGTGGAGTAACTCGAGGAAGAGGCGGTGTTTACACCAGTGGTACTCGTGTGTGTTACTTGTTGAAACTATAGCAATGGCACATGCGTCTCGAAAAACCACATTAACAGTTCATGTTCTTTAGTGAGTACACAGGAGCGAAAGCACTCAAAACTGAGCGTTTATTGAGGGATGAGGTGTATATTAATTACACGAAGCTCATTGAAATGCATTTATGAATCGTGAGGAGTACTGTTCGTGTCAAGACGGTCGACGACGCAGCATGAGATCCGTGAGGATTCCAGCTTCGACACTCTGATGGTCATATTGGCGACTTGTTAGTGTCTCATATGGGTCTTGGTGTGCGCACGATTCGATTCTTCGCCCTGCCCTTTGAGGTACCTGAATCTCTCATAACTGAGTCACTTCATCCATACAGTAGAGTAATTATTCATACAGCCAAACGTTTGGCAAGTTTTAGCATATAACCAGTGCTCAACAGTGTTCGTTAGGTGCGAATCGCCTTACAAACCATATGCTCTCCTATTTAAATATATGCGGTTGTAGAGCCACTGTCATCTAGATGGCCAGCCCTGGACGTACTCTGGGTGTGGTGGTGAAGGACATCTTCAATTTGAGTGCATGAACAGGAGACTCGTGCAACTACACAGTGGAGACTTACCAAAGCAGGTGACCCCCACAACAGTGAAACACATGTCAGTGCTCAGTAGGGAGGTGATGCTGAGGTCGCAGCGTATACTCCAACCAACACTACAGATGACAGAGGGGCCATCAAGCCACGATGATACTGGGATGGCTCCTACATCACCCTAGCCCCAAATCTTGCAGGTGATAGACCACGAGGACGACCACACAACAAAAGGCATGGCAACTGAAGTGGAAGGCTCCCTGGGAACTATGTCAACGGTGATGCAACAGGAACTACAGGATCCATTACCACTGGAAGTCGAGACCAGGATGCATAAACGACACTGTCCGAAGCGTTGCAAGAAGCGCCACCTCTACTCTGGAGAATCGGCCTCTCCTCATCCTGGGACACCTGATTACTCTGCCAATATGGACCTCGTGGCTGAGCAGGATGAAGATATCAGTGATGTGACTCCTCCACTTGGTGGAGACTCGCATCCCTTTTCCACAACTGAGAACGATTAATGTCGCAGGAAGACTTGGAACTGGTAACCTTCTGTGGACGTGTAATGAGACCACCGACTTTGTAGATTTTCACCAGTCCAGCGTTGTGCAAAGATGATGCATACTCAGACCCAGCAGGGACTGTTAACGTTCATACTATTAGATCGCTCGTCTGGGACGTGCTGTATGTCTCAGATGTAGATGTACTGATGGTGCAGGAAATCTGTACCGCTGTATTCCATGAAGTACAAGGCTACATCTCCTACATCGCGCCGGACCCAGACAGCGACAGTTGAACGGTGATGTTGGTCCAAGTTCGCAACCTGGCTTTATACCTTCAGCTTGGGACTGGCGATAGCGGTTCATAGGGTCCGTGCTGTCAATGTGTACGCCCCATCCGGCACAGAAAACAGACAAGCAGGTGCGAAATGTTATTTGGAAGAGATCGTACCATTATTTCCTGGTGGATTCGATCATTTACTGCTGGGTGGACACTTCAACTGTGTATTAGCACCACACGATCAAACTCCACATTGCAATACCTCTCGTGAACTACAACCAGGAAATGGACTTATCAGACTCATGGAACAAAATCCGTGGAAATCGCGAAGGATATACGTTTTTTACTAGCCGCTTGGCGAGCCGATTTGATGGATCTATGTTTCTGTTGGTCTACGAGATAAGATCGTCGATGCTGAACGATGGCCCACTACCTTTACCGAGCATCTATCTTATCTCTGTAACACATCCCTTCCTCAACAGAATGTGTGGAGAAGTCGCAGCACATTATCGTCAGCGAGTCGACACGTATCAAGGCCGCATTCCAGCTTATGCTGCAGTGGTGGTTAGTACGAGGGTTGGAACTTCAATAGTAGCAAATATTTGTTTACAACTCGTACAAAATAGATACGCCTTTCAAAGTTTTACTGACCTTCAAAGTAGTCACCAGCATTGTGTATAACCCGTTCTCAGCGATGTGGAAGTCGTAGGATACTCTTAGAAGTGCGAGTTATGCGGTTTATTGCCCGACGAATTTGTAGTAGTTTTGAAACGAATGCCGTGAACTGTTTCCTTCAGTTTAGAAATAGAATTGAGCTCACGAGGGCTTAAGTCAGGGGAGTGCAGAAGTGGTATAGCACTTAGCAGCCCCACCAGTCAAACAAATCAGTAACAGCTTGCACTGTACATGCTTGAACACTGTCCTGCAAAATGATGGCCAGGTCCTGCAGAAAGCGTAATCACTTCTGTCTGTGAGCAGGTCGTAGGTTGTGTTCCAAAAATGAACAGCATAGAGACAGAAGTGATAACACTTTCTGCAGGACCTGACCATTATTTTGCAGGACAATGTTCAAGCACGTACAGTGCAAGCTGTTAGTGATTTGTTTGAGTGATGGGGCTGGTGCTATATCACCTACTGCACTCCCCTGACTTAAGCCCTCGTGAACTCAACTCGATTTCTAAACTGAAGGAAACACTTCACGGCATTCGCTTCAGAACTGCTACAAATTCGTCAGGCAATAGACCGCGCCGCTCGAACTGTCAACACAACTGGCACTGCTAAGAGTATTCTAGGACTTCCACATCGCTAGCATCGGGTTATACACAATGCTGGTGACTACTTTGAAGGTCAGTAAAACTTTCAAACACGTATCTATTTTGTACGAGCTGTAAATAAATAGTTGCCACTCTTAAAGTTCCAACCCTCGTATGTGCTAAACCGATGATATGAAGAGATCTTGTACAATACGATCGGGACAAGACGCGGTGGATAAGGGACACTCTTGATTATTATTATACGTTACTTTGTGAGTTGTCAGTTAAGGATCCGACTATAGAATATAAAGGAGAAGTTCACCGTATCAAATGGCTCTGAGCACGATGGGACTTAACTACTATGGTCATCAGTCCCCTAGAACTTAGAACTACTTAAACCTAACTAACCTAAGGACATCACACACATCCATGCCCGAGGCAGGATTCGAACCTGCGACCATAGCGGTCGCGCGGTTCCAGACTGTAGCGCCTAGAACCGCTCGGCCACTCCGGCCGGCGTTCACCGTATCAAGGCACGTTTCCTGTCGATCACGCGACATCGACTGGGAGGCATTCTGATCCTGGCAAAGTGTCTAGACATCACGACTGTGGAACGCACCTCGATGCATCATGCGTTGCGAGCACACAAACGTTACTGCCGATCGTTAGTCACAGTTCTCCATGACTCAGGGGTGGTCAACTGATGACACAAGAGGACATTGCAGCCGGATTTTTGAACCACTCCCTCTACTTCTTCGCCGGCACGCCGACGGACACCGGCTGGAGCGAACATATTGCAGCAATTGCCAACGAGACTGGTTTAGATGGATAAGGCTGCACTAATTGAGCCACTCACAGAAGATGAAATGATGGGAGCACTCAACAAAGAAGCGGCACATAAATCCCCAGGATCGGATAGGACAATGTTAGAATTCCGTCAGGAATTCGCGGAAATGTTGATGCCCTAATGGGTGTCGATGTACTTAAGCAGATGCGCCCTGACATGCGCGTGCCGCCTGATTTTGTGACGTTTTATTTTTCCCATTCCAAAATCGGAGGCAAGTCGCAGTGCGAATCAGCATCGGCCCCTCACCATGCTAAACAACGTCTACAAAATCTTTGCACTACTGGTACCGTCTCGTTTTAAATTGGCGATGTTGAGGGTTCCGAAGTAAGAGTGATTTCAGGTGTGCCGCAGGGGAGTGTCGTAGGACCGTTGCTATTCACAATATATATAAATGACCTTGTGGATAACATCGGAAGTTCGCTGAGTCTTTTTTGCGGATGATGCTGTAGTATATCGAGAGGTTGTAACAACGGAAAATTGTACTGAAATACAGGAGGATCTGCAACGACTTGACGCATGGTGCAGGGAATGGCAATTGAATCTCAATGTAGACAAGTGTAATGTGCTGCGAATACATAGAAAGAAAGATCCTTTATCATTTAGTTACAATATAGCAGGTCAGCAACTGGAAGCAGTTAA